>NW_006921681.1:1591547-1612838 GCF_000298275.1 Orycteropus afer afer
ACCACCAGCCTTCTGGTTAGCAGTCAAGTGCTTTAGCCACTATGCTACCAGAGCTCCTTATTATCTAATAGTTATGGACTAATCCTAAACCACAAAGACAAATGAAGTTCTAATACATGCTATTGGTAGCTCTGGTAGCATAGTGCCTAAGGCACTTGACTGCTAACCAGAAGGCTGGGGGCTCAAACCCACCAGCCATTCCTGAGAAGGAAGGTTGGGCAATCCACTTCCATAGTGATACCACCTCGGAAACCCAAGGAGGGGTCACTATGAGTCGGGTCCGACTCGACGGCACATAACAACAACAATATGTGTTATTACATCATGCTACAATATGGATGAACCTCAGAAACAGTGCTGAGTGAAATAGTCACAAAGAGACAAATATTTTATGGTTCCATCTGTTATGAAATATCTAGGATAGGCAAGTGTATAGAGACCAAAGTTTACTAGTGGTTACAGAGGTCGTGAGAGGGAGGTGAAAAGGTGGGACTCAATGCTTAGGGGATACTGATCTCTTAAGAGTAAGGGGAAAATCTGGAAACATAATGATAGTGGTTGAACAACATGATAAACATGTCACAGAATTACACATGTGAAGAACGATGTTACATATATATCTACCACAACAAAAAACAATTATACCTTAGGAAATAATGATTAGTGTAAAAAATGTTCACCTCTAATAATTATTTTTCTTAGTATTTATACCTTTACACTACCAACAGGAGAACATCCTTAGTTTCTTCTTTAGGCAGAACAAGTTGCTCCTGGTGAATCTGACGTAGGCAGCACTGGCTAACTCCATGACATTCACTGTGGCCACAGTAATTAGAAAAACATTCCAGATCTGTGGCTAAAGTATCTGAATATGACAACCCTGTAAGAAATTTTTACTGATGTAATGACTAGACATTTCCAATGCCTTTGTTTTTATATTAGCTTTCTGAAGCACCTCAGTTTGTTACTACCTCTGAGGAGCCATCCACTGGGCTAGTACTGCTGAAATAAAAGCAATAGCAATAATGACAACTATCACAGTAAACCACCATTTATTACGCCAGGCAGTAAGCTAAAAACTTTATGGTTTAAAAGTATTTGTTAAGATAAACCTAGTCTCTTAACTACTGAATGTTTCTATTAGAAATATCATAACCTTAATAACAATAGCCAACTAACCTAGCACTCACTACCACTCAAATATTTGGTCTTTTATGGATTCTTCTAATTATTGTTTTGATTCAGTATGTCCAAAAGTCAGTTCTTTTTAATTTAAAAATTTGTTACTATAACAAAACTTGTTTTCAAAACTACCAAACATGTTGTTCAATTATCTGCATTTTATGTATATATTTTTTTTGTTCCTTTCAAATGGTTATTAAAAATATTGAAGAATGTCAGGCTACCTTTGAGTAAATTCACCAGGGCTGTTAATGTTCAATTGAGTGTTTAGAATCAAGGAACTTTCAATAGATAGAGCTGCATTTGGAAACTCTATTGAGTTCTACTCGGTCTTAAAAATGGGTCGCTAAGAGTCAGAATCAACTGGATGGCAGTGGGCTATACAGATGTAAAATATTGTGCAGCCCAGCACAAAAATGTCGCAAAAATCCTCAATTTAAATATCAATTAAGAAAGTAAAAGTCTTGTTAACACCAAATAATGCATACTGTGCTCTTTTCACCTCATTCACCACTATTGTAATCCGATTAAAAATATATTTAAAAAACGATTCAATGAAAGCAAGAAAACACGGACCGTCCCAAAGCTTGAGAAAGAAAAAGACTGGGTTTAAAACATCTTCTAAAACACTGATAGCACTTTCAGAGTTTTCATAAACGTTGTAACCCGACACCCAGAAGGGAATGCAACCAGCTACCACGAGCTTCGAAGTACTCCCAATCCGCATGTCCTCTGTCCGCTATCCCTGAGGCCACGGGGGCCAGCAGGAGCCCACGACAAAATTCTAACCGATGCGAAAACAAGTTTTCTCTGCCCGGTGTCGGGCGCGAGGGGCCGACCTGCGACTCCGCCCTCGGAGCAGAGCCCCGGCGAGCAGCCCTAAGTCCTGGCCGCCGCCCCCGCCCTAGCCGCCAGGGACCCCAGCCCACAAAGGGGCGCGAGCCCTGAGCACGATAAGAGAAAAAGGAGGCGCTAGAAGGTGCCCTCTGCCGCCACCGCCCTTCGCGACGGAGGCCCCCCTACCCCGCCCCCACTCGCTCGACAACTCCCGACACCCGCCCGCGCCGAGGCGCTGCAGCTCGCCCGGCCCCTCCCCCACCGGCCGAGCTAGAGCGAGCTTCCGCACCTCCCCCGCTCGGGCTGCCTGGAGTCCCGGAGACACCGCCTCCGCAGACCGGACAGCCGCCGCGCAGCTCTTTGGGGGTTGGAGTCCTTAAGGATAGCTTTGCGCGCAGCAGAGGCGGGAACTAGGAACTACGACACCCACAATGCTCCGCGCCATCCCCACGCCCCCTCGCCGCTGGCTTCCAGTCACCCACAGACTACATCTCCCAACAGCCCCCGCGGCTCTCCCGCCCTCCAGAGACACGAGCCGAACTGGGCGTCAGGTCGGGGAGCCGGTCCAGTTCCCGCTCGCTGCCGCCGCCGCCCCCCGCAGCGACTCTCCCGCCTCATCAGCCGCGCCGGCTGCGGAAGCAGCTTCTTCGACACTGCTCGGCCTTGGAACCGCCAACCCGGGAGCAGTGCTCCCGGAGGCGACACGCCGAGTCCCCCATCACCTCTAGCCGGGGCGAACCCGCCCAGGTCCGCCCTCGCCCTGTGCGGCCGCCGGAGCCCCCGGCCCTGAGTGGCCCTGCGTCCGCACTCCAGCCCTTTCACTCCCGCAGCCGCCGCCGCCCCCCGCCCAGAACATGGACTCCGACTCCTGCGCCGCCGCCTTCCACCCGGAGGTGAGTGAAAGCTGCGCCCCCATCGCCCCCGGCGCCCACTTCGTGAGCGTGCGCCCCTGAAGACCGGACCCCTGTGGTCTTGCGCCGCCTCCCCTCCCCCAGCGTTCCTTCGCCGCCCCCCTGAGCCCCGCCCCCCGCTCGGGCCCGCGCCTGTCCTCCCGCCGGCTTCGCCTCGGCGGCCCTTCCCGGTCGTCTACGGCGCCTTCCCGGGCCTCTTGCCCACCTCTCTTGGGGCGGCTGTTCTCGGCCTCACAGAGCCCGGGACCTGTCTGCGTCCCTAGTTCCCCCGCCCGCATGTCTTCCCTCTCCCCGCCCCCGGGACTCGGTCCGACCCGCCACCACCGCCTGCTCGCAAGCTCGCGGTCCGGCTTTCTGGAGGAGCCCTCTTTCCAACCCCTTCTTTCAGGGAGGCTAGCGGCCTCCTGAGGGGATCCGCTCTGCGCGGCCCCCGCGGCGCCTCTAATCCCGCGGGCCCGCGCCCCGCCCCCTGGCTCCGCGCGGAGCTAGATCGCCCCCACCCCCTCGGCACTTGGGGGGCCTCATCCTTTGAGGTCCCCCGCCTCTGGGGTTCTCGTGCCCCCTCCCCCCTAGCCCGGCACGCTCCGCCCCCCGCCCCTGGGCCCTGCTCGCTCCGCCCCGGCTCGTTCCCCCCCCCCGCACCTTCCGGGGATCGGCCCTCAATCCCCCACTCTGGGCCCCTGACCCCCGAGGCAAGCTCTGCCGGGTGCCGGCGGCGGCGCTGGGGAAGGGGAGTGGGGGGCGTTGTCTTTGCTCACCGCCTACCCGCACCCGGGGGCAGTGCGTGGCCCAGGCAATCCCGCCAGCCGCCCTCGCCCGCCCTTCCCCCGCGGTGGGCCCCGCACCTTCCGGGCTGAGGCGACGGTGGAGGGGCAGCTTCCGCGAGCGGGCGACGGGGAGGGGGCCGTTCTGCCATCTGCTTTTCCTGGAAGCGGGCTGGCGGGCGCGGGGTGGGGGCGGCACGGAGCCTCCCCAGTCCCGCGTGCCGGTGCCCCCCGCCGCGCCTCCCGCGCCGCATCTTGGTTCCTGACCCACTTTCGCATATTCCCCCCCCCCGAAAAAAAACTTCCCTAGAGTTTTGGGATCGAACTTAGTCCCCCTAACTGGCCGAGAGGAACGGTCCTGTGTCCCTGGAGGGGGTGGGAGTAGGAGCTTAAACTGCAGGAAGCGCTGGAGATCGTGCTGTCTGGAGATCTTGATGTCGCCAGTTCTCGTAGCCCAAATGTCTTTCGGTCCGAGAGTATGAGGGGCTGGGGAGTAGGAGATTTGCTAACGTAAGTGGAGAAAAGAAAAGTAATCTGAGCCTCAGGGAGAAAACCTGTGGGCACTGCCTGTGCGGCCACCTTCTAGATACCTCTTTCAGAAAGAGGTTGTGATAGTGATAACGCTGGCTGGAACACCTCTTTTTGACTTCAGCGGGGCATTTGGCCCCAAGGCTTTGGAAATGTTAGCTGAACACCTAAGGATGAGGAAGGGGGGACAAAATGCTGAAAGGAAACCTCAGTAAATAGACAACTCGAAGATGGACTAAAGCACAGTTGCTTTGCTCAGTAGCAAATATGAGTCTTTCCCTGTACTGCGTTGTTCCTCAGGAGAAAACACATTCTCTCTCCTTAGGGTTGTTTCTAGATGGGATGAGCTCAGGACATATAAGCCAAAATCTCTAGTGTTCCATCTGAAATGGACAAATAAGAGTAACAGGAAAACTTCTGGTTTATTCTTTGAGTTGAACATTTGAGTACTGGTGCTGGAGCAGTGGAAGGGAATAGAACATGCACTTGGGGGGGGTGGAGGGTGAGAGCTTGGCAGGAGGAAGGGGTCCTAAGCAGCTCTCCAGGCAGGGAGAGTCCTAGCCTGAGTAAACCCTGAAGGATAGGAAACAGATGATTTTGAAATCACTTAAAATACTTTAGTTACAGCTGCAGTAGGAGTTTATTTTCAAAATGGAAAATCTGTAGCAAAAACAGTTACTAAAACTCTAGATAGGACTGCAGAGACTAATAGATAACATAGCAAATGCCACAAGTGCTAAGAAAGAGACTTTTGTACAAGCTTTTATCTCCTAACCAGTTTCCCAGTATTATTCTTGTCATAAAAGCACAATACTCTTCCAGCCTTCTGAAAACAATGTTATTTCTTGACTTGAACTCACCTTATCTTATTTCTAGAGTCTTTTGTCAGTCTGAATGGTTTACAATAAAAGATTCAGCTTGGCTAATTTTGTCACTGCTACTCCACATACAAGTGTCTGCTTTCAAACACACTCTGTTTTCTTGGCTCTTAACAGGAGTACTCCCCCAGCTACAAGAGGCGCAGGACTGTGGAGGATTTCAACAAATTCTGTACCTTTGTCTTGGCTTACGCTGGCTATATCCCTTATCCTAAAGAGGTAATCTTCAGAGCTTTCTAGATCTCTCCTTGGAGCAGTCAAACCAGAGCACTTTTACCTCATGCTCTGGAGGGTGACAATGCAGTAGCCTCTGTCAAGAAGACCTTGTACTCTTCAAGTAGCAACGTTGTTGTTGGGTGCCATCAAGTCATAGCAATCCTGTGGACAGAGTAGAACTGCCCCATAGGTTTTTCTCGGCTGTAATCTTTATAGGAGCACATCACCAAGTCTTTTATATTTTATAGTCTGGCAGAAATCTGTTTTCTTGGAAATTTAGACCAGCCAGGAAAGGGGTTCCTATAGCCATCGTAGAAAGTGCACGTTATATCTTTTTTTTTTTTTTTTTTTTTATCACTGCAACCAGTTGTCACCAAGTCAGGTCAGACTCATGGCAACTCCTTGTGTGTCAGAGAACTGCTCCTTAGGGTTTTCAGGGCTGTGAACTTTCAGAAACAGATTTCCAGGGCTTTTATTCTGAAACACCTGTTGGCCTTAGCTGTTAAGCACTTAGCTGTTTGTGCTATCCAGGAACTCCCAACACTTAATAATAACCAGTAGTAATTGATTGCTTACTGTGGTCAGGCACTATTCTTGTATTGATAGGAGGTAATTAATTGTAATTAAGCCCTGGTGGCAAATGGGTTAAGCGTTAGGCTGCTAACTGAAGGGTTGGCAGTTTAAACCCACAAGCTGCTCCATGAGAGAAAGATGTGGTATTCTGCCACCATAAAGATTTACAGCCTTAGAAGCTCTATGGGCAGTTCTGCTCTCTTTTATAGGGTCACTATGCGTCAGAATTGACTGTGTGGCAATGGTTTGTTTTGTTTGTTTGTTTACCACCATTATAAAGATGATAAAACTGGGGAGAAGAGTGGAGCATGAGGTTCAACCAGACTGGCTGAGTCCACACTGCCCTACCTTAGCATCCTGGTTGCTGTGCAAGCCACAAAAAGAGTCCTCAAGCAGTCAGTCATGGGCGAACATAAGGGCAGTGTTTGCACAGGGAGACAGCTGGGGGTGGGGTACATGGGAGGGAAAGGCACAGGGAAGAGGTAACTCCCGGGAGGAAGTGGGAAGAGAGCTGTTAAATTGTGGGGAATTGCAGTCAGCGTCATGAGACAAAATGTGTATGAACTGCTGTGTGGAAAATGAAACTGCTCTGTAAGCTTTCACCCAAATCACAATAAAAATTTAAAAAGAAAAGAGAAAAAATGTCCTCAAGAACTCATGGTCAAAATCCCATTTGAATGGGCTCTCCACTTAACTGAAAGGACTTTGTCTTTGCTGAGAAATGAACAGGACAGTGGACTAAGCTGCCATGTCATTCAACTTCAGAGGGCCTCCTTCATATTGTACTAGGCTAAGAAGAAAATAAGGAGCTCTGGTAGCATAGTGCCTAAAGCACTTGACTGCTAACCAGAAGGCTGGTGGTTCAAACCCACCAGCCACTCCTCGGAAGGAAGGTTGGGCATTCCTACTTCCGTAGTGATACTGCCTCGGAAACCCAAGGAGGGGTCGCTATGAGTCGGGGCCGACTGGATGGCAAATAACAACAACAACAACAACAAAGAAAAAGATAACTCAACATTTCTAAGAGGCAAAACCCCAGCAGTTTTTAGTGTTTACATACTGTGTAAGTGGATAATGATAAGTAGCAACATTGTTGTTGGGTGCCATCAAATCATAGCAACCCTGTGGACAGTAGAACTGCCCCATAGGTTGTCACTATTTGCAAATAACATGCTTGAATCGTCTGCAGTAAGCAAGTTCAGGTCATGGCTTTGGGGGCAGTAATTACTTACCTTGATTTTGCAATATTTTGGGATGGCTCCATTTTTAAAAAAAAAATTGTCAGGAAATCTTCAAAACTAACTTTAGTTCACTTAATTAAAAAATATGACCATTGGAAGGACCAAAAGGAAGGAAAGATTTTACCATCAGGGAAAGATGAGAGGGCATGAGAAGATGGCTTCATTTGTTTCCATGGGTATTTATTTAGCATCTACTAAGTTCACAGCTGTGGGACCAGGGCTGAGGGTTCTGTGAGGGTAGGCAAAGTTTCTTCCTTGGGTGCCCCTGTTCTCCCTGGAAAGGCTCATTAAACTAGTGCTTGACATGGCTCCTTGAGTAGAATGCTGGTGAGAAGCTCAAGGTTGGGAGAGCTCACCATCAGGAGGCTCTTGCTTGGCTAGGGGTGGGCTGGAAGCTGGGCTTGGGACTGGCCCTGTCTCTTGGGTCTGGTCAGTCACCAGAACCCTCACCCTTCTGCCCCTGTCTCTTCAGGAGCTGCCTTTGCGGAGCAGCCCCAGCCCTGCCAACAGCACTGCTGGTACCATTGACAGTGATGGCTGGGATGCTGCGTTCCCAGACATCACATCCTCTGTGACCCTGCCCGTCTCTGACCGCTGCTTCAGCCACCTACAGCCCACCCTCTTACAGCGGGCCAAGCCCAGTAACTTCCTCCTGGACAGAAAGAAGACTGACAAGCTGAAGAAGAAGAAGAAGAGGAAGCGGAGGGATAGTGATATGCCTGTCAAGGAGGAGTACATGGGGAGCTTGCTGAAGCTGGAAGCCGCTGATCCATATGTCGAGACTCCTACGAGTCCCACCCTGCAGGATATCCCCCAGGCCCCCAGCGACCCTAGCTCGGGCTGGGACTCTGACACACCCTCAAGTGGCTCTTGTGCCACGGTATCACCTGATGAGGTCAAAGAAATAAAGACTGAAGGCAAACGGACTATCATCCGGCAGGGAAAGCAGGTGGTGTTCCGGGATGAGGACAGCACTGGCAACGATGAGGACATCATGGTGGATTCAGGTGAGTGGTTCTTGGGTCACAGAGGCACTTTTTGTTTGGTGGGTAGAAGAGGGGCTACTTGAGGCAGGGGTCTCAGAGTCGTCTCTTTGGGGCATGGGCACCAGGAGTAGTGGGATCCTGCAGAGGGCCCTGTCCTTTTGGAAGTGTGATGGCAGAGTGTGTCCCACCGTTTCCAGGGAGGAAGGGTCAGAAGGGGAATGCCAGGATGTTTAGGAAGGGGTTGATCACAGAAACAGCTGAGATGCCAAGACAAACCTTAGAATGTAAAAATAACATAGTTCATAAATAAACATCTCATTGGTAATTCCTGGTTATCACGTAACTCATTTCTCTGTCATGAATTTATTGCCTTTTCAGAGAGGAAGTGTCATTGTTGAGTGAAAGTTGAAATAGTTTTTGTTTTTAGAATAACAGGTCTCATGGCAACTCAGTTGCTCTGTCCCATTGGATAGACAGCTTTCCTGATGGAGAGGGATGATGGAGAGTTTTTGTTCCTCTTAAATCTTCCTTGCTTTTCAGATGATGATTCTTGGGACCTCGTCACCTGCTTCTGCATGAAGCCATTTGCTGGCCGCCCCATGATCGAGTGTAACGAGTGCCACACTTGGATCCACCTGTCCTGTGCAAAAATCCGGAAATCCAATGTTCCGGAAGTGTTTGTCTGCCAAAAGTGCCGGGACTCCAAGTTTGATATCCGCCGTTCCAACCGTTCCCGAATGGGCTCCCGGAAGCTGTTTCTGGACTGAGTGCTGGTGTGAGAGGAGGCTGGGCAAGGAATTGGAAGGGACTGTGGGCTTTCTGGCCCCTTTCTTAGTTGAGCACAGAACTCTTAGCTCTGGTGTGGGCAGATCTCTGCCATCCAGGTGCCTAAGCAAAGGACAGGTTGTCCAACATCTAAACTGTACATAGCCAGTGACCGAATAAAATCTTTGTTGGCCAAAGCTGCTGCTAGAGCTGTGTTCTCTGCAGTGGAGGTGGACTGAACACCCAGGCTCAATGGGGTTTGGGTCAGCGGAAAATGAGGGTACATGGTATTGTGAACTTTCAATATCATTGTTAACAAATTCCTGCCGATTGGAACAAGTGCTAGTTGTTATTCCCTGCTTCCGCTGTGTTGGGGAGAGGAGGTCGTCAGTTTCCCCAGCCTATTATGTGAACAGCCATATGTGTAAGCTTTTTCTTGAGTGTGAGTCTTTTACCATAAGTATCTGTACAGCACCCATAAAAGGCCCTTTCCTGGTGGTCCCCTCTCTACCTGCCTCAGCCATCACAGGGTCTGCCAGCCCAAGTCCTCTGGTCTTGCTATGAGGATCCCTGGGGTGGTGGGCTAGCTAGTGATGCTTAGGTCTTTTCCTGTTCATTAAAAGGGACAGTATGTGGCCACTTTTCTGTGGAAAGGGGGTTGGTTGGGGAATTGAGGTGGCCTGTGTTCATAACGCAGTTTCCTGTTTTGCACGATGTAAAAAAAACCTGTCTTTTTGCACGATACAGCCAGAAGTGTTGGCCAAGTTCTTCTAGGTGCCCTATTGCTCCATTTGGTGTCTGAGGTACTGGCAGGGCCCAGGTTAACTGTTTTCAAGCATGGGAGCAGTTAGGTTCTCTCCTTACCATCTCTTCTCCCCTAATTCCAATGACAACATAGAGGCAAGGCAATCACTGGGATATTTGTGTGTTCCTCTAAGTAATGGGGTAAAGAAAGACAGAAGAGAGACCTTTCCTGTGGGAAATTGTTAGTGTGCCCTTCATTCAGGCTGGGCCTGCTGGTTCAACAGGGCAAGATTTAGGACTTGGATCCTGTTTTTGGTTTGAATTAGTGAGTGAGTGACCAATGCCACTGGTCCTCCCTCAGGAATCTTCTGTTGAACTGTGCAGAGTTCCTTGGGTCAAACCAGGATCCTAAACTGGGGAGACCCCTGCATGGGCCAGTTGTGAGGAAGCCAGGGAGCTAGGGACTGGAGCCCCATGTAGGAGCACAGTGTACCTGAACCCTGGTGGTTCCGGGCTTAGAGCGAGGGGGCTTCAGCTTTATTGTCACTGACCTCACTGTCAGCAGTTCAAATACTTGTTCTCAAAATGTTTTTTGTAAATTAATGGGTGTGTTTTCATAGCATTGTTTTTGTAAGGCACGAAGAACATCCATGTTAGTTATATTTATTTGCAGCAGGATGGGCCTGCAGGCTTCTTACTGGCTACTTCCCGTCCAGTGGCAGATGCCCCATGCAGGTCTACCAGGAGACCCCTCCACATTCTCTTGAGGAAGCACCCAGGTGGTTGAACCCTAATGTGGCCCACCATAGCCCAGCTTTTGGCCTAGTCTTCTACCGTTAATTCAGTCCTGTCTTTTAAAAGTTCTGTTGCTTATATTCACACAAAAGTAGGAATAGTATCTGAAACCCAGTTTATTGTGATGATCCCCAAGGGGGAAGTTATGCTGTGGAGGAAACCGTCAAAGCTGGTTTAGAAACAAGCTTCACCCCAGACAGCTGTGTGACTGACTAGGGCAAACGGCCAGGGCATGGTGGAGAGGAATTTGCCAAAGATCTGCCCGATGACATGGTCACATCCATTGTCTTCACCATGATGATAACCAAAGTTCCAAATATTTTTTTTTTAACTCCACAGTTTTAAAAGTGCATTTGAGAATTTGCATGATTTTAGGATGGAAGTGTCACCACTGGCCATTGTTAAGTTTGTGAAAAGGTTCAATGCCTGGAGTTGCCTCTGTGGAAAACAGTAGACGTTCATCTCAATTTTTCTTTTTGTTCTTTTTAACAGATCTGTCCCTGTGGGTGGTGTCTAAGAAACCAGACACCACAGTTTTTGTGTTAGATTGAGCTGGGCAGCTGCAATCAGCTTCTTTATGCAAATTTGGAAGGGCCCATCTAGGGGCTCCTGGTTGATGGCATATGGTAGGAGGGGAGGGGGAGGTGTCATCCCAAAAGTAGGCCCCTCCCATTGGCTTTGGCCAGGTGAGACACTTAACATCGTTTACATGGTTCTGTGTAATTATAAAGTTTATGTGTATAAAGCGAAGCTGTTTCTGTGAAACTGTATATTTTGTAAATAAATACGTTGCTACTTTGAGGTTCATGTCTGGCTTCGGGTGTTTTGTGTTTGCTGAAGAAGTATTGATGCCCCATCTACCACCATCTCACCCCAAAACCATAACTACACAAAGACTACTTGGAAGTTCACATCTGAGCTTCATTTAAACCAAAAAAACAAACTCATTGCTGTTGAGTCAATTCCAACTCATAGCGACCCCTTCTTGGGTTTCCATGGGGGTATCTCTATGGAAGTAGATTGCCTAGTCTTCCATCTGAGAAGTGGGTGGGGGGTTTGAGTTCCCAGTCTTCTGGTTAGCAGTCAAATGCCTTAAGCACTATGCCACCAGAGCTTCATTTAGCAACATGAAAAATGCCCACAGCCCTAGTAATACTATTCTAATAAATTTTCAAGAAAAAGAAATACATGTAGAGATGAATTGTGTTCATTCACATTTTCTCCCTCAAATTGTGGGTTCATTTAAACTGTTGTTACATGCGAATTGGACCCGACTCATAGTGACCCCTCCTTGGGTTTCAGAAGTAGATTGCCCCGTCTTCCTACCAAGGAGTGGCTAGTGGGTTTGAACCGCCAGCCTTCTGGGGAGCAATCAACTGCCTTAGACACTATGCTATAACTCTAGGGAGTGATAAACCTTCATAGAAACTGCATCCTCTGGAGCAATGCAAACCAAGTGCTAGCATGTCCTCTTCGTCATTTTGCTCCTTTACACTGAGTTCCCTGTCCCCAGTCTGTGACCCTATGCCTGAGCCTGCTTTTTGCTGAGCTGTGTGTAACATCTTCCAGACTGACACTAGTCACCAGCCAGTACTTCCTCCAGTGACTTGTGAAGAGGCAAAACATCTACTTATTGACACCTCTTAGAATCCCAAAAATGCTGGGGACAATGTGTATTGTGCCTTTTGCTGGTTTCCAGTTGTCCCAAACTGATACTGAGTGCGAGTCTTGGGGCTTCCAATTCTAGGAGGGGAAGCCGGGACTTGATTGAACTAGGGTAAATCTTCTCAGGGCCATTCTTTTTGGGATTTCGGGCTTGTCCTGTGGTTGGTCTGGGCTTGGGATCACCCACTAACGTGGGGCCTTGAGGCCAGCCTGCCCTGGAGCGACGGGGGTCCAGGTAAACGCGTCAGAGTCCAGCCCTGGTTGCCTCTGGACTTCCCGGCGTTGCCACAGGGAGCGCTGGTCCAGCCTCTCCAACAGGCCCCGCCTCACAGGCCCCACTGGCCGCGCCCCATCCTCAGGTCCCGCCTCGTAGTCTGCCCCTCCCCAAGGAGGGCGCGCTGGTCCCGCCCCTAAGGCCCGCTGCGCCCCGCACAACCTGGTACCGCCATCTTTGTTGGGGGCAGCCGGGCCTGTCAACGGGAGATGCCGAAGTCGTGCGCCGCCCGGCAGTGCTGCAACCGCTACAGTAACACCAGGAAGCAACTCACCTTCCACCGGTGAGATGTGGGGGGTCGGCAGGCGCGGAAGGTCTGCGCCTGGGGCCTTGGGCACCGGCTGCCCCGCTCGCTTCGTCCAGGCCGTCCGGGAGGCCTTGGAACGTCAGGTAGAAAAGTCAGGGCCGCTGCCGGTCCAGATAGGAAGGTCCGGATCCGGCGGGTCACCTGGCCATACCCTGTGCGCAGGGGCTAGGACGGTCCGGAGGACGGGTCAGGCTCACCTGCCGTTAGTGGGGACCGACCAGCGCTGCCTTGCCCCGTTTGCGGGGTGAGATGAGGAGACGGACACAGAGGTTAAATTATCTGCCCACAGCCACACCATCTCCTGGAAAGCCTGGCTGGTCTGGGAGGGCTTCCTGGAGGGGTAAGGACTTGTTCTGCGCCCTGGGAGTTCAGGTCTCAGCTGTCCCTGTAGGCCATACTCCAGGCACTGCATATCCGCTTTAATTTTCTTCTTAGTACTTAGCGCCCTCTGAATTATTTTCTGTGTTTATTGCAGAGCTTCAAACCTAATAGAACTGGCTGACCCAGTGAGACTGAAACAAACCCGAATTTGTAAAATGTTAGTGTGCTAGAATAGTAATGGGAATGGGAAAATTACAGATTAAAACCTTGAAATGGGATACTCAGAAGAGGTATAGTGAGCCCTTTCATGAGCCTGATGCGGGAGACTCATTATTGACAGGACTACGCAGAGTAACATACATTTAAAGCAGTGGAGTTGGCGGCCATCTTTGAGCCATGCGTTGTCTCTGTCAGTCAAGAGATTTCGTTGCTATGCAACACACATAGCCCTTGTTTTCTAAGAGAGAGATTACATTTCTAGCAGGGTGTCGACCTGTAATTTTTTCCCTCTGATACACCCACATTTTACAAATTTGGGTCTATTCCAGTTTTTGCCAAGACTGAACTGGGTGGAACCAATTAGAAGCCCTGGTTTATTGCCCCCTGGTCTCCCCCCACCTAATATGTCTCTCCATGTCACAGGGACTTGTTTTGTTCACAGCTGTGGCCTGGAACATAGCAGGTGTTTTGTTTAGTATGCATTTTCTGAATAAATGGAAGAGTTTGTCATGTGCTGGGTACTTGGCTAGACTCAGTCCATGCCTTATTTCATCAATGGGTGTGTGGGATAGAAGATTGAGAACTGGCTGGATGTGTCAGGAGAGTGTGGGCAGGGTTGAAAAGAAAGGGATATTTTGGCAGTCAGGAAGGATGGTGGGGATACTGGAGTCTTTCTTGCACTCCCAAGACCACCCAGGAGTGTGGTCCCAGGCTGAGTGTATGGGCCCCTGCCTGGAGAGCCTGTCTTCTTTTGTGAATTGGGTGTTTGCACACTTTCTACAAAGATCAAGTCACACACCATTGTTCTGTCCTCTTTAGAGCACAACTCCAAAGGGCTGCTCATACTCATTGCTACCATTTCCTCTCCTCCCATGATCATCTCTTTAAAACACATGTTTTTACTGGAGTAGGTGGTGTAGTGGCTAAGGCATTAAACTGCTAACCAGAAGATTGGTGGTTTGAACCCACCAGCCATTCTGTGGAAGAAAGATGGGGCAATCTGCTTCCGTAAAGATTTACAGCTTTGGAAACCCAATTGGAGGTCTCTATGAGTCAGAATTGATAAAATTGGCAGTGAGTTTGGTTTGATTTTTGGTATATGATGCATACAGAAAAGTGTACACAAGTATATAGCCTAGTGAATGTTCAAAAGGTGAACATACTTGTGTGATGCCCCCAGGACAACCCCCAGACTGTGCCCCCTGAGGTCACTAGTCCTCTTGTCTCCCCACATCCTGCACATAACCCATGGGCAGCTTCTATCAGCGTGGATCTGTGTGTCTGTTTTGAACTTTACATAACTGTAGTCACACAGTGTGTCCTCTTTCCTGTGTGCTTTTGCTCACTTACGTTTGTGAGTCATCCTTGTTCCACACTAAACAGTAGGTCATTCATTTTCATTGCTGTATAGTGTTCAAGTGAATGACTAGACTAGAATTGGTTTATCTGTTTTACAATTGAGGTGCATTCAGGTGGCCTCCACCTTTTAGCCATTGCAAATCTGCTACTGTGGAGACTTTGCCTGGCCCAGTCTTTTGCTGCTGCAGCTATACATTCAGTTGGGCATATATTTGGGAGTGGAATTGCCTCCTGTTCTCTTGGACCCATTCCAGTCAGATTGTCACCCTTACCACTCTGACAGATTGGCTCTGTCAAGATCACCTTCATTGACCTATGCAGTATTTCATGCAATTGATCAGTGACTCTTTGCAAACTTTCCACTTGGCTTTGAGGATACCACACTCAGCCTCTTCCTTTGTCACAGCTCAGTGGCCTTTGCTGGGTCCTCCTCACTTTTAATGCTAAAGATTGGAGCCCCTTGGGATGTGGGCCATAGTCCTGAGATCATCCCCATCCACAGTCACTTCCCAGGGCAGTGATGTCACCCAGGCTGTGGCCTTAAAGCTGTTGATATAGGGATGGCATCTCCAGACACATGTGTCCACCTGTCCACTCAGTTTCAGCACTTGGACATCTAAAAAACACCTCAAATTTAACATCTAATACATAAGAAAAAACTATCCTCCAAACCTGCCTTTCCTACAGCCCCTTCCATCTCCATACACGAGATTCCTTCGCTCCAGTTCCCCCGCAGTGTCTATTTCACGGCCTACAGCTAGTCCATCATCAAACCTTATTGTCCTGCTTTCAAAATCCCCCCTAGATCTGCCTTCTGATCCCACCTTCTACTGCTGACCCCTGGTTCTGAGTGCCTCCAGCAGCCTGTGTGGACTGAGGTCCAAGACCCCCCTCTCCCTGAGGCTCTGTGCCATTTGCCCCCATCCCTCTCTCACCTGACTCTTAGCCCACCTCCTCTGCCCCAGGCTCCTCCCCCTGATGGCTCCTTGTCATGCCAAGCATGCTCTTAGCATAGCACGTTTGCTCTGCTACTTGCTCCCCATGCCCTCAGTCTCTGCCCACATGTCCTCTTCCGTGGCCTTCTCTGACCACCTGGTGCTTCCTGGCACTTACCACCATCTGGCCCACTACATCTGTATGGTCTAATGTTGTCTCTCCTTTTTAGAATGGAGGCTCTATGAGGGCAGGGGCTTTTTCTTGTTCCTTCCCACACCCCCAGCACCACACTCAGGGTCCAACACAATGGGCTTTTGAGTGAGGGGTGAAGGGAATGCCCCCCTGCAAACATTACTTAGGAAATATCACACCCTTGGGCTCTTGGCCACATTCCTGATCTGAGGTTTTTTTCTATTGTTTTTGTCGTTAGGTGCCGTGGAGTCGGCTCCAAATCATAGCTGCCCTGTGCACAACAGAACGAAACACTGCCCAGTTCTGTGCCAGCTTCACAATCCTTGCTACAGTTGAGGCCATTTTTGCATGATACCCTTCTCCAGGGAATGGTCTTTTCTGACAGCATGACCAAAGTAGGTCAGACAAAATCTGGCCATTCTTGCTTCCAAGGACCATCCCAGTTGCACTTCTTCCAGGACAGATTTGTTGGTTCTATAAATCCATCTTGTTCAGGGCCTTCCACTTTTTAACTCCCTCTACTTTACCAAGGATGATATTCTGCTCCAGGGAATGGTTCCTTCTGACAACATGGCCAAAGTAGGTGAGATGAAGTCTGGCCATTCTCGTTTCCAAGGAGCATTCCAGCCGCAGTTCCTCCAGGACAGATTTGTTTGTTCTTCTGGCAGTCCATGGTACTTTCAGTATTCTCTGTCAGCATGACGATTCAAAAGCATCAACTCTTCTTCAGTCTTCCTTATCCATTGTCCAGCTTCCACATGCATATGAGGGGATTGAAAACACCATGGCTTGGGTTAGGGGCACCTTCATCTCAAAGTGACATCATTGCTCCTTAACATATTAAAGAATTCTTTTGTAGCAGATTTCCCCAGTGCAGTAAGCTGTCTGATTTCTTGACTGCTGCGTCCATGGGTGTTGATTGTGGATCTAACTAAAATGAAATCCCTGACAACTTCAATCTTTTCTCCATTTATTGTGATATTCCTTATTGGTCCATTTGTGAGGATTTTTTTTTTTTTTTTAATGTTGTGGTGTAATCCATACTGTAGGCACTAGTATTTGATCTTCATCAGTAAGTGCTTTAAGTCATCTTCACTTTCAGCAAGCAAGGTGTATCATCTGCACACTACAGATTGTTAATGAGTCTTCCTCTAATCCCGATACTACATTCTTCATGTAGTCCAGCTTCTCAGATTACTTGCTCAGCATACAGATTGAATAAGTGTGGTGAAAGGGTACAACCTTGACACACACCCTTCCCGATTTAAAACCGTGTGGTATCCCCTTGTTCTGTTTACAGCCTCTTGGTGTATGTGTATGTTCTTCATGAGCACAATTAAGTGTTCTGGAATTCCCATTCTTCTCAATGTTATCCATAATTTGTTATGAATATAAAATTAAATGCCTTTGCATAGTCAATAAAACACAGGTAAACATCTTTCTGGTATTCTTTCAGCCAAGATCCATCTGACATCAGTGATATCCTTTGCTTCATGTCCTCTTCTGAATCCAGCTCACATTTCTGGAAGTTCAAGTCAGTATACTGCTGCAACCAGTTTTGAATTATCTTTAGCAAAATTTTACTTGCATGTAATAGTAATGATATTGTTTGATAATTTCCACATTCTGTTGGATCACTGTTCTTTAGAATGGGCACAAATATGGATCTTTTTGTCAGTTGGCATAAACGAGTGAGCACCTCCAGCACTGCATCCATTTGTCGAAACAAAGGAGTATTCCATTAATTCCTGGAGCCTTGTTTTTTTGCCAATTCCTTCAGTGTAGTTTATACATCTTCTTTCAATATCATTGGTTCTTGATCATATGCTGCCTCCTGAAATAGTTGAACATTGACCAATTCTTTTTCTGTACAATGACTCTATGTATTCCTTCCATCTTTTTTTTTTTTTCAGATTTTATTGTGAGTTGGGTGAAAGTTTACAGAGCAAATTCACTTTCCATACAGCAGCTCACATATACTTTGTCTCATGACATTGACTGCAGTTTCCCACAATGCAACAGCTCTCCTCCCACTTCCTCCCCATAGCCACCTCTTCCCTGTGTCCTTCCCTTCTATATACTCCTGTCCCCCGAGCTGTCTCCCTGTGCATGCACAGCCCTTCTATTCTCCCATGATTGATCTCTCCAAGGAGTGTATCTACCTACTGTAAATGTTCACCTTGTATTCCTGTCTTTTATTTGGCTGTCCTTCTATCTTCTTTTGATGCTTTCTGTATCATTCAATATTTAGCCCATAGAATCCTTCAGTATTGCAACTTGAAGCTTGATTTTTTCCTTCAGTTTTTTCAGCTTGTTTTTCCTTTTTGGTTTTCTAACTCCAGGCCTTAGCAGATTTCATTATAACACTTTACTTTGTTTTCATTATAATACTTTGTCTTGAACAGCTCTTTGAAATCTTCTGTTCAGCTCTTTTATCTTGTCATTTCTTCCATTCACTTTAGCTACACTGCATTCAAGAGGAAGTTTCAGAGCCTCTTCTGACATCCATTTTGTTCTTTTCTTCCTTTCCTGTCTTTTTAATGACCTTTTGCTTTCTACATGTATGGTGTTCTTTATGTCATCCCACAACTTGTGTGGTCTTCGTTCACTGGTGTTTAATGCATCAAATCTGTTCTTCAGATGATCTCTAAATTCAGGTGAGATGTAATCAAGTTTGTATTTTGGCTCTTGTGGACTTGTTTTGTTTTTTTTCAGTTTCAACTTGAACTTACATATGAATAATTGATGATTGTTCCACAGTCAGCACCTGGTCTTGTTTTAACTGATACTTTTGAGCTTCTCTATCACTTCTTTGTAGTCAGTCTGATTCCTGTGTATGCCATCTGATGAGGTGCATGTGTGTAGCTGCCATTTATGTTTTTGAAAAAAGATATTTGCAACTGCAGTGTAGTAAATTACATAGTGTGGCTTTTCTAGCCGTAAGTCTTTGTAAATTCTGTGGTAGATTTGCTGTAAGCAACTGAGTAGCTCCTGATTGTTAAAGTTATCCACCTGGGGTATTTCTGTTGGGAGCAGCACAAAGTAATTTCTGGAAAGTTTGCTCGCTCTCAGGTGTATAGAATTCTGATGTTGGGATTGGTTAGTTTGCTACTCTGCCAGGCTCAAAAGGAGTCTTCCTAGAGGTAGAAGGAATATCTCTCACTGCTAGCTAGGAGATGCGAGAGACAGGCATTGCTGAGAGAGAGACATGAGAGATACGCATTGCTGAGAGAGACGTGAGAGACATGCACTGCTGGAAGAGAGACACCAAGAGACATGCACTGCTGGGAAAGAGATTGAGAGAGACTCTCAGCTGAGAGACGGTGGGCTGGGAGAGAGACTGAGCATATTCCTGAACTTGAATTGTAGCCTGTTGCTTCCCTAATAAACCCCATAATCTGTGAGTTCTGTGTGGCTACTGCAGTGAATTATCGAACCCAGCAGAGAGGTTGTGGGTGCTGCAGGAGGAACGGTTAGTGTCAGGGTTGGTGAAAGGGCTGGAGGGAAGTGACATGTCTGGCCTCACAGGAAAAGGACTTGGGCTACTGATGGTGATTCTGTCTTCCTTTTGTGGGGTTAGAGGAGTTCAGAAATGTGGCCTCCTTGCTCCTTTGGAGCAGTGAATAAGTTGTTGGTCTTGTAGAATTCTATTATGTGATGTCTGGAGTAATTTCTGTTACCAAGGCCATATTTTCCAACTACTGATGATTCTTCTGTGTTTCCAACTTTTGCATTCCAGTCACCAGTAATAATCAATACATCTTGATTGCATGTTTGGTCAATTTCAGACTGCAGAAATTGGTAAAAATCTTTAATTTCTTCATCTTTGGCTCTAGCTGTTGGTGTGTAAATTTGTATAATAGTGGTATTATCTGGTCTTCTTTATGTTGTTAGGTGCTATCGAGTCATCTCTGACTCATAGTGACCCTGTGTACAACAGAACAAAACACTGCCTCGTCCTGTGCCAGCCTCACAATCCTTGCTATACCTGAGGCCATTGTTGCAGCCACTGTGTCAGTCCATCTTGTTGAGGACATTCCCCTTTTTCATTGACCCTTCACTTTACCAGCATGATATCCTTCTTCAGGGAATGGTCTTTTCTGACAGCATAACCAAAGTAGGTCTGACAAAATCTGGCCATTCTTGCTTCCAAGGAGCATCCCAGTTCCACTTCTTCCAGGACAGATTTGTTAGTTCTGAATTTGTTAGTTACTGAATACTTTCAGTATTCTTTGGCAACACCACAACTCAAGAGCATCAACTCTTCTTTGGTCTTCTTATTTGTTGTCCAGCTCTCAGATGCATATGAGGCAATTGGAAATACCATGGCTTGGGTTAGGCACACCTTAGTCTTCACAGAGACATCTTTGCTCTTCAGCAAAAAGAGGTCTTTTGCAGCAGATTTTCCCAGTGCAATATATCATCTGATGTTTTGACTGCTGCTTCCATTGGTGTTGATTGTAGAACCAAGTAATATGAAGTCTTTGACAACTTCAGTCTTTTCTCCATTTATTGTGATGCTGCTTATTGGTCCAGTTGTGAGGATTTTTGTTTTCTTTATATTGAGGTGTAATCCCTACTGCAGACTGTCGTCTTCAATCATTATCAGTAAGTGCTCACTTCCTGGTTTCCCTTAGCTGTTCCACAACCACTGCCAGCTTGCTTCCTGGTCTTCCTTATTGATGTATGGATATTATTCTATCACTGACAACACTGTACTTCAGGATAGATTTTGAAATGTTCTTTTTGAAGATTAACGTGATGCCATTCTTCTTCAATTTGACATTCCTAGCATAGCAGATCATAGGGTTGTCTGATTCAAAATGGCCAAAACTGGTCCATTTCAGCTCACTAATGCCAAGGATATTGATCTCTATGCATTCCATTTCATTTTTGACAACTTCCAATTTTTCTAGACTCATACTTCATACATTCCATGTTCTGATTATTAATGAATGTTTGCAGCTGTCTCTTCCTATTTTCAGTTGTGCCACATTAGCAAATAAAGGTCCTAAAAGCTTTACTCCATGTCATTAAAGTTGACTCTACTTCAAGGAATCATCTCTTCCCCAGTCATATTTTGAGTGCTTTCCAACCTGTGGTGCTCATCTTCCAGCACTGTATCAGACAGTGTTTCACAGTCATTCAGAATTTTTTCCAGTAATATATCAGACATTGTTTTACTGCTATTCATAAGGTTGTCAGTGGCCAATTTTTTCAGAAGTGGATGGCCGCATCCTTCCCAGTCTTAGTCTGGAAGTCCACTAAAACCTGTCCACCACGGGTGAGCCTGCTGGTGTTTGAGATGCTGGTGGCCTAGCTTAGAGCCTCACAGCAACACACGAGCCATCACAGTGCAACACACCGACAGACAAGCGGCAGGGGTTTTCTTAGGAATGCTGTTAAGGCTGTAGCAGAAGCCTCCAGGAATTGGATGGGGCTGAAGAAAGTGAGATCTGTGAATTTTTCAAGTTTTCCAGTAAAATTCTCTGGGATAATGTGAAAATTCTTCTCCAGGGAATGGTCCCTTCTTACAACATGACCAAAATAGGTGAGACGAAGTCTGGCCATTCTTGCTTCCAAGGAGCATTCTGGCTG
>NW_006921681.1:1613298-1636079 GCF_000298275.1 Orycteropus afer afer
TAAGTCATCCTCACTTCCCTGGAGAAGGATGTCATGCTTGGTTGGGTGGAGGGTCAATGAAAGAGGGGGAGGCCTTCAACAAGATGGATTGACATGGTGGCTGCGATGATGGGCTCAAGTATAGCAGGGATTGTGGGGCTGGTGCGGGATTGGGCAGTGTTTCGTTCTGCTGTGCATTGGGTTGCTATGAGTCGGAAACGACTCAACGGCACTTAACAACAACAACAACAACGTGAAAATTCAGCATTGTCAATACTCTGCCATCTCCTTTCTCTGCCCCTAGGTTCCCATTCAGCCGCCCAGAACTGCTGAAGAAATGGGTGCTGAACATCGGCCGGGGCAACTTCAAGCCCAAGCAGCACACCGTCATCTGCTCCGAGCACTTCCGACCTGAGTGCTTCAGTGCCTTTGGAAACCGCAAAAACCTAAAGCACAATGCTGTGCCCACAGTGTTTGCCTTCCAAGACTCCGTGCAGGTAGGGACCCCCACTGCTGTTCATCTCAGAGCCAGCGTGCATGGATTCACCCAGCATTTGGGGGTGGGGAGGAGGAAGACAGGCATTTTCAAGGAAAGTGAAGGCCAGGAACATCAGTGAGAGCAGCATTAGCTAAGCTCTGGGACTCTCAACCTCGCTGGTGATGCCTTTGCTTTAAGGGAAGTCGTAATAAAGCCACTTTTTGAATGAATCATGCCTTACAACAGGCTCCTGCTGCAGAAGCTGGCTGGCCAGTGCTCTAAGAACTTAGTCTTTGAAGCTTTTACTTTTGCTGGGTCTCCTAGAGGCTCAAGGCCATGCAATGAAGACTCTGTTGCTCCTTAGAAGTGAGGATGGTGAGACTTCATCTCACATACTTTGGACGTGTTATTAGGTGGGATCAGTCTTTGGAGAAGGACATCATTCTTCGTAAAGGAGAGGTCAGTAGAAAAAGAGGAAAACCCCTCAATGAGATGGATTGACACAGTGGCTGCAACAATTGGCTCAGCATAGCAAGGATTGTGAGGGTGGTGCAGGATAGGGCAATGCTTCATTTTGTTGTTTTTAGGGTCACTATGAGTTGGAACTGACTCGATGATCTAACAACAACAATACTCACCAATGAGCACTTCTTAAAACATATTTAGGCAACGATTGAGCATTAAAATGCTTTTTAAGTACACCTTAGGAAGCACATACTATGGCAATGAGTGGAGTCCTAGAATCGTACACTCAGATTATAGATACTTTAGAAAATATTGCTGAAGACCAGACACAAAAAGGAGATATCAAAAGAGAAGCTGAAAACATCACCAACAAAGTGCAAACTGTAGAATATGTATACATGTTGGTTATGTAGAATAATACATTGTAGCATTTTCATTGTATGAGTCAAGCTTTCCACTCTAAGATTCATAAATAAATTTAAAGATATGCACAGATCTCTACCAGTTATCAACAGGGTATTTAAATAATTTCAGAGAATATTTTGAAAAAATTGAGAACACAACAAAACAAATACTGCCCAATAGTGATTATCAAGCGGTTCACTGTTGCAGAAGCATTAGAAAGATACAGGTACATGACATACATGCTCCAGAAGTAGCACTGGGTGCCAGAGGTCAGCTTCACATAACCACATACTACACCATCATCCGTACCCTTGAATCATGTATGAAAAGAAGGGCAAAAGTGTGTGAAGTTATTTCAAATAGATTTTCCTTCTTAAACAATGTGGAAATGAAATAACTGATGAAAAATGCATGAAGGCATCCAAGAAATTAGTGCAGGCTTATCTGGATGACTTAGATATAAACCTTTATGGAGAAGTGCAACAGTTTCATTCTTACATGAGAACTGAGTTTACAGATTCAGGAAACAGATTTTACTCATGTAGGTTTGATTGCATAATGGAAGATAAAATACAATGCATATTTCCCAATGCTGAAATGGCTTTACACATATTCCTAACTTTAATAATCACAAACCAAACTACAGAATGCTCATTTTCATCCCTTAAGAGACTCAGAAACCCTCAGCGTACAACAATAATTCAAGAAAGACTTGATTCATTATCTTTATTCTTTATGGAATTGGATACTGTTCAACAGCTTAATTGTGACAAAATCATTGAAGAATTTCTAAGAGCAAAGAATAGAAAGAAATGTTTTTAATTATAACATGTTAGAGATACAAATCTATCTAATAATAAAATAATTTGTTGTAATATTTGTTTTCTGTTCATTAAATTTCTTTTATGATATCTTTTAATTTGTTCATTTATAATTGTAGCATTTATTATGAAA
The DNA here is from genome assembly GCF_000298275.1 of Orycteropus afer afer. Taxonomy (NCBI): domain Eukaryota; kingdom Metazoa; phylum Chordata; class Mammalia; order Tubulidentata; family Orycteropodidae; genus Orycteropus; species Orycteropus afer. The sequence continues at coordinate 1,615,580 of NW_006921681.1, forward strand.
TAAGCATCAAAACTGAAGTCATGAGCAGGTTAAAGCAAAATTGGTGAAAATCAATTTTTTGTTGTAGGAAATTAACAGAATTTTATATTGATTTTTGAAATGGCTAAGTTCACTGACTCATTTTCTCTGTTATAGAATATGTGGAATATTTTTGTAGAAAATGTGGTATATAGTAAAAATCTTAGTACTTTGCATCCACTGAAAATTTTATAATCCATTTCATCTCATTCTGCAAAAGTGGCATATGCCACTTTTGCATTCAATTACATCAAGGATAGCCCATTCAAATGCATGAGTAAGCAGAGGAGGGGGCACCACAGATTCTTAGTGTTTTGGAGCTCTGGCAGGGTAGTGGTTACGGCATTTTGCTGGTAATGAAAAGATCAGTGTTTCAAACTCATCAGCTGGTCCGAGGAAGAAAGATGAGGCAGTCTGCTTCCATAAAGATTTACAGCCTTGGAAACCCATTGGGAGTTGCTGTGAGTCAGAATTGACTCAATGGCAATGAGTTGGTTTTTTGTTTTTTTGAGGGCCTTCGTATGCCTTAATTCAGCCCTTGGTGGGAAGGTGGTTTGGAGTCCACTGAGTGTCCCAGGGGAGGGCAGCCCTTGGTAGTCTGAGCAGCAGGTGGGCTGCAGGGAGGAGGAGTGAGTGCAGCAGGAGGGCAGGCCTGGAAGATCTGCGGGTGGGTGGTGGTGGGAGAAGGAAAGCAGAGCTCGGTGAGCACCTGGATGTGTGGTTTCCTCGTTCCTGAGACAGGCAGCACCGAGGCATCTGAGCTTCACACGGAGGTAGAAATGTCATGGAGGGGCGTGATGTGTTGGTCGGGCTCAGGAGAGAGATGATGAGCACCTGGAAGTGAAGTCAGGGGAGTGGGTTATATTGAATTTCATGAATCATAAAGGCACATCATACGCCATAATGCAGGCCCATAGGTGGTGTCCCCACTTGGAGCTTGAAGGAAAAGCAGTAGGGGGACAAACAGCAGGGTGTATGCTACCAGTTGCCCTTGACTTGACTCTCTGACTCAGGACGACCCCATGTGTGTCAGAGTGGAACTGTGCTCCACAGGGTTTTTAAACGGCTGATTTTTCAGAAGTAGATTGCCGGGCCTTTTTTCCAAGGCACCTCAGGGTGGCCTTGAACCTCCAACCTTCCATTAGCAGTGAGCATGTTCACATTCCTTTCACCCAGGGACTCTATACTTAGGCTAGTTTGATCATCTTGGGAGCTGTGAGTACAAGAGGGGAAAGCATGAATGACAGGCTGCCATTTTGGCAGCAGACATGCCCAGAATGCCTGGCCTTGAGCCTCAGCATTTGCTCTCCCCTTTCCCTGGATGACCTACCCCCACATGTGCACGTGCCTACCGCCTCACCTTACTCACATCTGTTCACAGCTGCTTTAAGGCTGCCCTGACCACCTTGTTCCTACTCACCCATTGGCCCTTCCTATCCTTTTCCTCCTCACCTGTCTTCCTAGATAGAACGTAAGCCCTATGAGGGCAGGGGCTTTGGTTGGTTCCTTGCTTTATTCCCAATACCCAGAACACTGGCTGACACAAAGTAGGTGGTCAATACTTGTTTGGTAGCAAATAACCACTTTCCAACATTTATGGTAAAGTTTTTAGCTACAAAATAAGGATTTGAGTTACATGTCTTAGGGAGATTATAGTTTACCGACTTGGGGGAGGGGGAAACAGTTGTAATTCATACTTCTTAGTTCTTTCAGTGAGGAGCCTTGGTTACACAACAGTGAGGTACCTGGCTGCTAACCAAATGGTTGGTGGTTGGAACCTCCCCCAGCAGCTCTGTGGGAGAAAGACTTGGCAATCTATTCCTGTAAAGATTATAGCCTAGAAAACCCTATGGGGCAGTCCTTTTCTGTCATACAAGGTTGCTTTGAGTTGAAATTTGACTCAGTGGCACCTAACAACAACAGTGCTTTCCATGCCAAGGTGGTGTGAGAGTTGGGTGTAGCCTCACTGGTCTTGGGCAGACTCTGCTCTGGGGATATGGCCATCTGGCTGTTCTGGGGACTGCTGATTCTAAGTTGGTGGCGTGTGAGGTAGTGAGGTACATTTTCTGCTATGTGATGGTTACTCATTAAATACATTTACTGAGTCACTTACTATGTGCCTGGAGGAATGCCAGGTCCCGGTGTAACACACATGAATTACATAGGGCCTGGCTTCAGAGGACCTACTCATGAGCCTGTGGCCCAAGACACGGGAACATCTTTGGGGGAAAAAGCAGAACCCAAGAGGGCAGGGAGAGGCAGAGCTTCGGGTCATAGTTCATAACCATTTCTCGCTGTATCAGGCCTGAGCTGAGCCGAGTAGTGGAGTGAAGACAAAGGAGGCCCAAGCCCTGGCTATAGGGGTTCTCAGGGTGTAGTGCCCTTAGTGCCCCCCCCCCCCCACTGCTCCCTGGTGTCTGTAACTTTTGCAGCTGGTTAAGGAGGACACAGACCTGGGCAGAGTGAGAGGAAATGCCAGCTCTAAGAAAAGGTGCGTCTGCTCGTCTGCTCCAAGCTGTCACTGTCACTGGAGCGTCTGAGCAGTGTTGCTCTGTGCGGAGGAGACGGGTGGCATTAAACTCGGGGGGCGGACCCCTACCTCCCGGGAAAAGGGAAGGCAAGCTGCTCATTTGTGCTTTCTGGCGCTGTCAGTCTCAGCTGGCTTCAGGTGTGGGTTGTGCTTTGTTTCTTAAGGTCTGTCTCTCGAGTCTGTGGTAGGAAGTGGCTGGTGGTTTGTGTCACCGCACAAACTATGTGGCTGGTCCCCAGTCATTGCTACTCCCTAAGACAGGGCGACTGGTGCCTAGGACGATGAGTTCCAGCTTTGGAGGCTCTGGTGTTTGTAGCAGCTGAGCCTGACTCTGCCTTGTTCCTCAGGTCCTGCCCGTGGCGGGGGTGGATGGCACAGGAAAAAGCAAGGACGTGGCAGAACTTCAGTTGTCCCCAAGAGCCGAAGCCTCTGGGAAAGAGGTAAGACACTGGGCCTGCCTCGTAGGTCTGGTAAGAAGGCAGCATGCAGTGGGTGGGTCTCAGCCAGGAGATGATTTGCTTCCCGCAAACCATGGGTCTGCACAGAGGCTCCCCTCAGCGGTGGGCTACAAGAAGCGTGGTGTGAACCTTGGTGTGCACATCAGTTACACCTTCCCAGCAAAGAGCCAGCTGTGCAACCACGACGGGGCCACAGCTGCCTTGAATCTCAGGAGAGCCTTGGAAAATAAATTGTACAACCAGGTGTTGATGAGCTGGCCTCCCCCAGGGACCCCACCACCCCTTCCATGCTGGCAAAAACAGCATTGCCACAGTGTGCCAGGACCAGAGCACCCCGATTTTCTGCCTCTGTCCTCAGGTCTTGCCATATAGGCCGGAAGCAGCGGAGACCCCTGGTCAGCTGGCCAGCCCCTCGGGGATGAAGCAGCCCTCAGATCACAGTTATGCTCTTTTGGACTTGGATGCCCTGAAAAAAAAACTCTTCCTCACGCTGAAGGAAAATGAAAAGCTTCGGAGACGCTTGAGAGCACAGAGGCTGGAGATGCGGAGGATGGGCCGCCTCCTCAGCACTTGCACAGAGTCACAGAGAGGGGCGGCAGGGACCCCAAGCTGCGCGCGGCCCAAGCAGCAGAGCTGAGCGCAGCCAGAGCACCCTTGGTCTCGTGGTGGTTGGTGACATTTCTGTCAGCTGCCAACACTTGGAAAGTGACAATGAGAGGACGGCAAACCTGGTGACGTGTTTAGAGGAGCCATCAGGCAAAAGGGAGGGAACCATGAGTGTGACAAGTCAGTCATGTGGTGACATGCATTCACTGTTGAAGCAGGCTTATTTATGGTCATACTTTCCACACAAGCTGGGCAGGCAAGGGGGGCACCATAGGCTCGAGGAACCATTCAGAATGTACCCCAGGGAGAAGCTTTCTCCAGAGAATGCACTTCCTGAGGGGTGGTGGCTCCCAGGGCATTCAGGGCCCACAGGACCATTCCTAGTCCCCAAGAGGAAGAGGGGTGAGGGCTGAGCCCATGGCAGTGTGAATGGGGTCAGCTTGGACAGCCAGTGTCCCTACAGTAAGGGGCTCAGACTGGTCCCCTAATCCAAGGAGTAACTCCGCTTCTGGCTTAGTTTGAGCGAACAGCTTAATAGTGTCTTGCTGTACCAGTGTCTCCTCCCTAAATGGGGTTTCCTCCGTTTGAAAAATAACTAAGAACATGAAGATTTTCCTTCCGTACTTCAGGGTGGCTTCGCAGACTCCCCAGGGAAGCAGCTCTGTACAAGCTGTCAAGAGCACACTGAGTATGGTTACCTTGGATTTCCCCCTCCCCCCAAATGTGACTCTTGTTAGTGAGAAAACAAAGATCTAAATGATTTTTAAATCTAAATGATCTAACTTTGGACTCTACTTCTCAGACTAGAAAACGGAACCATAGCTTCAGTTTAAGCCGATGGTTTAAAATGCGGTTCAAACAGATAAAGGGTGAGAATGAGCTGGGTGTGTGTGGGAGCTCACTCCTAAAAAACACACAGATAACAAGTTCCATTCCCAGCTTTCCAGAAAGGTTTATTATGGTGTGAGGGTGCTTTTTGTATAATTGACTTCAAACGAATGAAGAAAATTGGTGCTTGGAAGAACCACCTGCAGTCAAGAGAACACAGGCCTGTTTCCAGAGAGACCCACTTAACACAGTTTATTGTATTGCACAATTCACATTCAGGGCCCAGGTCAGAGAGACTTGTTTGTTTAAATGGAGATTATACAGCCTGGACTGTGTTTAAGAATTAGAGGAAGAAGGTTGTTGGCAATGACTGGTGCCGGTGCCAGGGAAGTGGGCCCTGATTTTAGCCGCAGCTGAAGGAGTACAGCTGGTCAGCCTGCCTGGACCAGCAGTCAGGCCACTGCCCAGCAGCCTTGTGTTCCCATGGCTCAGTCCGTCCAGGAAGCTGGGCTCTCCTAGGAGCACAGGAACCCTGCCGGGTATAGGGGGGGACAGTGCTCCCCCCACCCCCCAGCTCAGAGGGTAGTTTTCACTTCAGGTAACAGAGCTGGCTGAACAGGGGTACCTCAGCTTCTAAAGACTTTTGCATCTGCAGAACAGGTAAGAGAAGAAAGGGTCTTGAGAGCAGAGCCACACCCCAGAAGGCGAGGTGGCGTGTGGGGAACAGCAGTGCCATCTGCTGGGGGCTTGAGCGTGACACAGGCGTGCAGTAGAAGGCAGCCTGGTTGGTCTCCCCCCTCCCTCATACCAGAGCAGCCTTCCTTGTGTTGTTCCTTCTTAGGATTTGGCACAAGTCTGAAGCCCAGGTCTTTAACTCCCCATGAACTAATGCTCTCCCCTTTCCTTGTGAGCCTCTCTCCATTGCAAGCCTGTGCTGTAGGTCTGGGTTGGCACAGGCAGGTCACACGCAGCAGTGTGTGGGGTGGAAGTATAGCTTGCATTGCTGGCCTTGGGGCCTTTCTCCATGATAGGACTTGGGGTGACTCCTAGAAGAGGGAAGGACCCAGGACAGGGGCAGCTGGAATGATTGCTCTGAGAGGCTCTAGGAGTGGGAGGAAGGAGACCAGTTTCCAGACCCAGATGTTCCCAGAGAGGAAGCAGATGATAAACCCAGACTGCTCTCCAGGTTTGCTCAGCAACATTTCAACACAGAGAGACAGTGGTCAGGAAGCTGGCTGAGCAGAGGCTCACTTGATCCTGAAGGCCCCAGTGTGGGCAACTCCTTCCTTCCTTTCCATTCTGTCTGCCATGTTCAATCCGAGTTACAGGAAAAGTAGCTCACAGCCCTAAATGTGAGGGTAGGGAGCTCCATCAACACCTGAGGACAGAACGAGAACTACAGGCAGCAGTCAGCACACGTGCCGAGGAGCCTGGTGGGGACTAGGGGCCATCTGGTGTCCCTCCCGCCAGGAACATGATCCTTAGGACAACAGATATGGGTTGTGCAGCAGTCCTGGTCCAGGTGGGGCTGCCTCGGCTCTTTCTGCAGCACCCATGAGAGCTGGGTTGTCTGCATGTCCCTGCACAGAACTGATACAGTACCACCATCTATAGGAATAATATAAAATAAAACATCTGATGTCTGGGGTTTTTCCCTGCTTCCAAATTTGTAGACTCCCAGGATAAGATTTTTTGCAGCCTCTTTTTAATCTGGTTTCTCAGGCAGTTTATCCATCTGTATCAATCCTGTGTGCTGTAAAAGAAAACACAAACTTGGTGTCAGAAGGCAGCTGTGCCCATTCCTTCTACCTGTGGGGCTCAGCCACTGCAGAGGCCAGAGGCTGCCTGGGTCTTGGCAAGCAGCACACCAGCCGCCAAGAGCCAGTGGGTTCTGGAACACGAGGAGCTTGGCTTTCACACTCAGTCAGCTTCCAAGGGAAGAGCTCACTAATGCAGCCCTGAAGGGGACAAAGCCCCTTCCTCAGTGCATCAGATCATGGCTCTGCGCAAGCTGCAATGCTAGAGCATCAACATCCTTGCTCCTTAAGGGGCAGCAGAGAGGGACACAAGTGGCCAGTGTCCCACATGCTGGGCAGCTGCTCTGATGCAGCTAAGCGCCCCTGCCTGGTCCATGCGGCAAGGTGGGCCTGCAAGGGAGCAGCTACTCACACTGCTTTGGTATCCTCAAGGCCTCACTGTCGAGCGCCATCACCTGATGCAGCACGCCCCGGAACTGGTAGAGTACTTTCAGATTCTTCTCCTCACCCACGCAAGGGTCATAGAACCCAGGCAGCCCAGCCTGGAACATACAGATTGTGATTCTAAGCACTGAGGAGACAGCGATTTAAAATAGCCTGATACTCTGCTTCTGGCTTAAGATGCATCTGGAGGGGGCCTGACTTTTCCCTCTGGAGCTGCTCTTGACAGATGTAAGCTTTAGAGCTTGAAGGAAAATAACATGAGAATTTCAGTAAATTGCATATTTAGCCCTAGACTTCCCTCTCAATACAGGCTCCTTGCCTCAGGCTAAAGACACTGCCATCCTCACAGAAGCCCGGCCAAGACACCAGGGGACTTTCTCAGGGAGGCTGATGCTCCCTGGCCCGAGTGTTAACCTGCTTTTCCATTCATCATTATAGTCCATGCCCAAGCTCCAGCAGTGAGTCACATACATGGGCTCCAACTGATCTCATGTTCCTTCTGAAACCAGGCAAGGAAGACACAGATTGTAAACACCACAAAGGCAAGATGTCTGTTTTGTGTGCTGCCACATCCATAAAAGGCCCAGACATAGTAGCCGATTCACTGACTGAAAGAAATAGTTCCAATGCTGCTATCACTTGGGTCTCAGGCAGCACCTCAGGCAGTGAACAGGCCATGAGAAGGACCCCCTGCAGCAAAGTTGTTAGTTGTTTCAGGGGCCAGTCTGTCCTTATTAGAAGGAATCTGTTCCTCAAACTGCCCGTTTTCCCTTTTCCAGTCTCCTAATCACAAGGCAGGCTGTGGCTGGCACTGCTGTACCTTGGATGCTTCTGTGAGGATGAGTTTGGAGTCCTTCACCAGGCACTGCAGCGGTACAGTCACGTCAATCACCTTGACCTTCTCGTTCTTCCTGCTCTTGTCATTGACAAACTTCCCATACCAGGCATTCACAATGATGAGCCCTGAAGGATGATCTCAGTGAGGGCCAAAGTTGGCCTCCACAGCATGTCTCTTCTCAGCTTGGCTGTAGGAGCCGTGGGCTCCTATGAGACCCTGATCTGGCACCCCCTCCCCTAGTCCCATTCTGAGTGGACCCCTCTTCTCACCCATTCTGGACTCTTCTGCTTCAATTATCCTTCGGACAGATTCCTGCATCAACCGAACCTGCCAAAGAACAAAGATGACCACCATCAGGGCCCTTGCTAGTCCTGCCTCTTCATCCAGCAGGCCAGGGACACAGGGTCTGTATGGTGGACATGGTGACGTATCTGAGGCCCTTTGTCCCTGCTACATACCTGCTCAGGATTCTGTGAGGTAAGGGAACTGGAGGCCAGGAAAGCTCAGCCCTGGAACCAGCTCACTCTGGAACCAAATCCTACAGTAATCAGCTCTGGCAATGGTACAACACCCCCGACCCCCATCTCCCGCACTAGTGAGCCCAGCGTGAGCAATGACAGACAGCAATGACAGCTCCTTTCAAGGGGTCATAAGAGGCAAGCTGGCTTTACAAACCCAGTCAGAAAGTACTGAATACGCTGTCAACACTAAAAATAAAGGAAAGCCCATATGGGAAGTTAGAATCTTATCTTTTTTGCCAAGGGCCTCTTTTCTTAGGCCCCAGCCTGCTAGGCAGAGCTGTGCTTTCCCTCTGATGGGCACAGGCTGTCCAGGCTGCAGGTGTGTTCATGGCATGCTTCAGGTCACCTGCCTGGGTGATGTATGCATCTTTATCTCAGTCCTTCCATCCATGAAAGACTGACAGGTACTCTGCCATTCTCCAGGAGAGCACCATTCCCATAAGACCCGTAAGAGGACAATGCCCACAGCTATGGAAACACCTTGTTATGCTTTCCAAAGGTGTATATAACCATAAGGACAGGGATGGAAGTCCCCAGTCTTGTGGGCCATAAGCAATAGATATCCTAAAATAAACAATGAGGTTATTGAGGAAAGAGTCTGGGACCATGGCCCTTGAAACCAAAGTTTGTGTGAAACCAAACTTGAAACCAAAGTTTGGGCTCCATGCAGCCCTAGTCTGAGAAATGGGGACTAGCCGGCAGAGAGGAGCTGTCACTGCATTCTCTGGTCTACCTGGGAGCAGTAGGGAAGTTCGCAGAGATGAAGCAGGATCAAACACACTGCCGGGTGGCAGTTTACATGGCACTTACAGCAGCTTCTGCCTCTTGTTTTTTCTGCAGAATGTCCGTGGCTGTGCTCTCCCTCTGCTTTTCCAACTCCCTTGTGTGAGGGAAACACAAGCCACACATTAGCAAGTGTTCCACAGCAGTGAGTCAACAGAGCCCCCTTGCTGGCCCTAAGCCCAGCAAACACTTTGTGATCTGAGAGGGTTTCTAGTTCAAGAGCTTTCTCAAGTATGTCTACAACAAGCTCAAGCCAATCTGTTAGTCCCAGGCCTGCACTGCTCCATTTTATCCCGAGGTGGCTCTGCCCTGCCTCTCGAGGCCCACGTTCTCTCTCTGGAAAACAGACTCCACCTGGCAAGAGTCAAACGAAAGTGGGCGGTCTGAGCAGAAGATGAGGAGGCGCCGGCCACTTTCCAGTATTATTACAGAACACACTTGCTGGAGACAGTGAATGCCACTTTAGGTAGACATAAAAATATTTCCCTTTAGCAAAGCACAGGGACTCTGGGTCTGCATACACTTGCCCCAGTCAAAGGACTTTACCCTGTCACAGTCTCTTCTAGGCCTCAGGCCTTGTGGGGAATCAGGACCTTAAACTATAGCCACTCAAAGGCTAGAGGGGCCCCACAGATGAGAGTCATTCCATCTTCCTAGACTCTCCACCTGCAATGCTTTAGCAAATCCGATCATTGTCTAAACCACCTCTCAGTTTCCCATAGAGGGGTTCTTTCTCACTGAGAGTTTGAACCTAATACCAGGCCCCAATGGATTATTTATGAGAAACTGCAAAAAATTTACATTTCAACAGCTTCCACAACAAAAATTAATGCATGTCCCCTCTATAAGAACCTGGAACCCATTCCTCTTTGAATTCAGTGCCAGGAAAAGAAACTGTCAGATTAAGAAAAAGGAAGACCTTTTAATCTCTTATCGTCATAGTATAATCTCAATAATATTTAAACCAATTTGGCAGCAGGAAGATCATGAATAAGAGGGTAACAGTACTACCACTACTAATGAGGACAATCAACAGTTAACATTTACTAAGCTTTTACGGGACAGATGCCATGTCAAGCACTTATTTGCATTAATTAATTTTCCTGACAACCCTATGAAGTAGGATCTATTATCAGCTCCATTTTACAGATGAGAAAGCTGAGGCAGAGCTGTTTATTGATCTTCCCAGGATGTATTTTAAACTCACTTCTCTTTCTGAGCCCTGAGATATGGTTTGATGATCAGACGGTGCATAGCGAAGTAGACCACCAGAGGCCCGACAGTGGCGTAGAACACAGCACTGGGGAGAAGCTGATCTGTCAAATGGATCGGGAAGAAGTAAGTCTGACTGGCTCTGTTTAATCTGAAAAGCAAGAACAAAACAAGAAGAGTCAGAATAACGAGGGGTCTTAGCCACAGGACTAACCTCTAAGGTACACAGAATACTAGTGAAAAGAAACCTGCTTATTTCATAATTTACTCCACTTTGCCAGTTTCCTGTTCCCAGTTCCTGCTGGGTTTGATGTATGTGACAGAACAAAGGTCGCACTAACTGCTGACCTCAAGGGCAAGCCAACAGAGCTAAAGCATTTCCAGGCGTCCTACACCTGTGTTAGCCACTGGGCTCAGAGGACATGCCTGGATACTCCTCCCCTGGTGTCCAATTCACACCTTAGCCCTCAATTTATCTGTTCAAAAGAAGTCTGTAAAGACTTTAAAACTTAGCAAATTAAGGAGGTTTGAGTAAGGGCTGAATAGCTCCTACTGGACCAGTTATCTCACAGAGAACTGTGAGCTCTGCATCATGTATAAAACACACACTAAGGTACCGGACAGTGGCTAAGTGCAGGCCAATGCTAAAGGAGCTGAAATTTAGAAGAGTGGAATGGCACTGATGAGTTTCCTGTTTTTTTTTTTTTTTTATTGTTGTTAGGTGTTTATAGCCTTTAACCTAAGGGCAAGTCCCAGCTGCTACCCTATGATGTAGCAAAAACTTGGAAAGATACATGTAGTGCTACTAGATAGAAGCAGCAGAAGCCAGAGTTTGGGGCAACCAAAGCACCTGGAGCACGGGGAGGAGGGGTCCCCAAAAGAGAACAAGAGATGAGGAGTCTGAGATTGTGTATATAAACATGGCACAGATCTCTTGCAGACCATGGTCCTCAAGTAGCCGAGCTTAGAGTAAAATAACTGTACTGAGGTTCTGGCTGCTGCCTACCACAGTAAGTCAAAGTTTGCAGTCTGAATTCAACTTTCTAAAGCAAAAAATCAACACTCTCCAGAGAAACATAACAGAATATAGTCTTTACAATGTGTCATTCACAAAATCCAAAATAAAATCCCAAACTGTTCTACATACGAGGTAACAGAAAGACATGACTTACACTCAAGAGGAAAAGATAAACAGAGACTGACCTCAAGATGACCCAGATACTAGAAGTGTAGCAGATAGGGATTTTAAAGCAACTATTATAACTATGGAAAGGAAAATATACTTGTAATGAATGAAAAGATATGAACTCTCAGATGAGAAACGAAACTATAAAAAGAATCAAATAGAAATTCTAGAACTGAAAAACAGTATCTGAAATGAAATAGTCATTGGATGAGTTTAAGAGCAGATTGAGATGAAAGAAGAGTCAGTGACCTTGAAGACAGATCAACAGAAATACTCTACTATGAAGAGCAAAGAGAGAAAAGATGGGCGACAAATGGATAGCGCCTCATATGCCTGTGAGACAACATCTAAGGGTATGACATATGGTTAATGAAAGACCCAGAGAGGAGAGAGTGGAGCAGAAAAAAAGTATTGGAAGAATTTATAGTTTAAAAATTCTAAATTTGATATAAGACAAATTTACAGATGCAGGAAGTTTAAAATATAGTGAAAACGACATTTAGGTCCCTCATAGTCAAACTGCTGAAAAGGAAAAATAGAAAATCTTGAACACTGAACAGCCAAGGAAAATAAAAACACATTACATACGGGGAAATGAGTCAAGTGACTGCTGACTCATCAGAAACAAGGAAGGCCAAAAGGCAAAAGACAAGAGTGCTGAAAGAAAACCAACCAAACAAAAACTAGTTAACTCTGAATTCTATAGCCAGTGAAAATATTCTTCCAGAGTAAAAGCAATTCCAGCATTCACAGAGAACACTCAAAACTCAAAAATAGGAAATGAAACAACCCCATAATAAAATAAAGGATGAATAGATGCTACACTAAAGAAGATACATGAATGGCAGATGAGCTCATGAAAAGATGTTTAGCATCACCAGATACCAGGAAAATGCAAATCAAAACCACGAGATACACCTGTCTACCTACTAAAATAGTAAGGGAGAATACAAAAACAAAACAAAAACAAACCATACTAAGGGGTGGTGAGGATACGGAGCAAAAAGAACAAAAAGAATCCTCATAAGCTGCTGGTGGGAATGTCAAATGCAACAACTGCTGGGAAACAGCTTGGCAGTTTCTGATAAAGCTGAACATACACTTACCACATGACCCAGCAATTCCACTCCTAGGTATTACCTAAGAGAAATGAAAACTTACGTTCACATGAAACCTGTATGTCAATGTTCATATGGTGATCATCTGTAATCACCAAAAACTGGAAACAACTGAAATGTCCTTTGACTGGGAAACAGATAAACAAATAATGGGACATCTGTACAATGGAATGAATACTCCTCAGCAATAAAAAGGAATAAACTATTGATTCAAGCAACAGTATGTATGATGCTCAAACACATTATGCTCAGTTAAAGAAGGCAGACTCAAAAAGCTACATACTAGAGGATTCCATTCATATGGCATCCTGGAGAAGGCAAAAACATAGGGAAAGAAAATAGGTTAGTGGTTTCCAGGGCCTACAGGGTGGGAGTAGGGGGCTGACCACACCAAATGGGCATGGGGGGGGGGGGAGTGTTTTTGGGATTATGGAAATGGTCTTGATTTTGTATGATTATATGTCTGTGTGTGGCTGTCAAAACTAAAGAACTGTAATGAAAAAGGATGAATTTTACTTTGTGTAAATTATACCTCAATAAATCTGACTTTAAAATTACAGTAATGGTAATAGCTGAGTTCTGGAGTAGGGATTCTTAGAACTAAACTGTTTTAGGTCAAAGTAACAAAAATAAATAGATGTATGTACATTATATATATATATATATACACACATATATATAAACTAAAGAACTATATGAAAGCAGAATAAAGGCACAATGAAGGTGTTTTCCTGGTCAAAGAACTAAGAATTCATCACTGATAGACCTATACCGTAAGAAAAGCTAAGGAAAGTTCTTTAGGCCAAACAAAATAATATCAGATGGAAACTCAATTTTTAGGAAGAAATAAAGAACACTGGTAATGGTAAAAATATAAGTAAATATAAAAGACTCTCCCTGTCCTCAATTTCTTTAAAATATTATTTAAAGCCAAAATTTTAACACTATATTGTGGAGACTGTAATATATTCAGCTGTAATATGCATGACAACTATAGCATAAAGGACATGGCAGGGAGTAAATAAATGGACCTATAAGCTTTGGAGGTTCTTTTATTTCACATGAGGTAACAATACAATATTAACCCTAGTTAGACTTCATTGAAAGGTTAAGAATGTGTATTACAATCATTACAGCGGTCACAAAAAAATATAATACAAAGAGGTGTGTTCTTCTTGTTATGTGCTGTCGAGTTGGACCTGACTCATAGCAACCCCTTCTTGGGTATCCGAGGCAGTATTACAACGGAAGTAGATTGCCCAACCTTCCTTCTGAGGAGTGGCTGGTGGGTTTGAACTGCCAGCCTTCCAGCAGTCAAGTGCCTTAGGCACTATGCTACCAGAGCTCCCACAAAGAGATGTAGGTAAAACATATTAACACTCTGGTTCTTCTCTAGAGCGTACCAATCTTTGGTGTTTTACCAAAGGTTTATTGCAATGGAACCACTTTGCGTTATAAACGGCACAAAACAACAAATGTGTTTTGATTTTTTGTGTGTATTATTTAATTTTGATCATAAATATTTAAAGTCATAATCTAGTTCTATCTTTGTATTGTTTTCCTCCAAATATAAAAAGCGATCTAAAAATTGGACTTTTTTATAAATTCATATATTGTCTAAAATTTTAAAGTGACAAGTATTCTTCCTTAATATTAAATCTTTTTTATATATGAGAACTCGAAGAAACGTTAACATTCACTCTCTTGTATAAGTGGTAGTAGTTTTGTACTCAAAGCTTCCTTTTCACTGCAGATTATTTATTTATGCTAGTTTGATAACAAAGTTTTAACTATGACATGCAGCATATATATGTTGGTAGACTGTCATTAGAGAAATATATGTGTGTGTGTGTGTGTGTGTGTATGTTTTGCATCTCCACTACCCAAGCTTTCTTAAACTATGTGTAATTGGTAAGTCAGCCAACTACAGGTATTTATTGTGCCCCAACACATGTGTAACACTTTGTGGTTTGTGGATATCTGGTACATGAAGATTCCTCTCTAATATTCATTCTGAACATGCATACAGTTGATTTTCAACTGATGTGTTCCAAATATTTATAGCGAAACATTTGCCAGAGCACCCAAGACATGTTAACACTATTCTATTAGCTTCATATTATACTTGCTAGTTTTGGTCTGTATTGAAGACCTACATAATTTAAAATATGTCCACTAATGTCATTAGTAAGAAGTTACACAAAGTTCATATTCAATGTAGAGTATTTTTCATGTTTTTTCCAAAGCCTCCTTAACATTGGCAGTGTTTGGTTAATGCTTGTGTACCATGGGAGTAACTGAAGCTTCAGACGTGGTTTTGTCTAAATTAGTAGCAGCAGACCTTCCTCCATCTTTAACTGGTACTGCCAGTGAGCTATACTGTGGTGCAACAAAAATGCTGTTACTGTCATCTCAGTGTGAACGAGTAGTCAAAATGCTTCTTCTACCACTGATTAAAACATACATATTGCTAAGAGTGAGATTCCTCATATGTTTAGAATTTTTTAAGTGATAAATAAGTAGAATTTCAAAATATAGTCTACAAAAGAGATTTCCTTTCCTTTTATATTTTGATGATTGTTTTCTTGTATGAAAATTTAGTTATATTCTTGCTCTCTTATGAGATTTAAGACTTGTTTCTTCCTTTGATTATTTTTGTCATTGACATTCAGTCACCTGATTTACATGAAATATGGCATTTCAGTGTGTTCTTTTTCTCACAACGTATATTTAATAAAAATGCTGTGTATGGAAAAAAAAAGTAAACATATTAAAATGGAATTTTGAAAATATTCAGGTAATACTAAAGACAGCAGAAAAGCAGGATTAAAGGAACAAAAATCAGAAGGGATAAATGAAAAATAATAAAATGGCAGGTCTAAATCCAATTGTATCACTAATTACATTAAATATTAATAGATTAAACAGACTAATTAAAAAGTAGAGATTGTAAGAACAGAATGTAAGAATGCAAATGCAAGATCCAACTATATGCTCTCTTTGAGACACTATAAAAGGAGATGGTTGAAAGTAAACTGAGAAAAAGATAAATTATATAATTATTCAGCATAAGAAGGCTAAAATAGCTATATTAACATCAGATAAAGATGACATCAAGACAAAGAGTATTATCAGAGATAAAGAAAGACATTTCATAACGATAAAGGGTCATCTAATTAGGAAACCACAAAAATTTAAAATATGTATGTGTCTAATAACAGGATCAAGATGTATCAAGCAAAATTGACAAAGGGAGAGAAAGAGAATACCACAATTATAGTTGGAGATTTTAACACTTCTACCTCAGCAATTTGATAAACTCCAAATCAGTAAAATCACAGAAGATATATAATGCTGGCATCACCTTGACCTAACTGGTATGTACAGATCACCATACCCAATAGCTGCAGACTGTGGGTTACAAATGATATCACTCCTAACTGTGTCCTTAAGTTGAACTTGTTGGTAAGCTGAAATAGATGCATATGGTTCTTATATAGCCTTACTACAGTGCAAGAAAAAGGAGTCCTGGTGGTGGCAGTGGTTAATGCTTGACTGCAAACTGAAAAGTTGGTGGTGGGAACCCATCAGCTGCTCTGGTGGGAGAAGGATGTGGCAGTCTGCTTCTATAAAGATGTATAGCCTTGGAAATCCTATGGGGCAATTCTATTGTCCTACAGGATTGCTGAGTCAAAACTGACTCAATGGCAGTGGGTTTGATTTTTGGTTTTAATGCAACAAAAGGCCTGAAATCCTTTTCAATAATTTAAAAGGTGCACCTACAGCAAGTGAAGGTGATTGTGGTAAACCAATTGTTGTGAGCAGGGTTGGTTCAGTCTTTCAAAGTGAGGGCAAATTTACATAATATTAAATGGAAAGTCCACCACTGTTGTTGTGTGCTGTTGAGTCAGACCCGACCCATAGCGATCCCTCCTTGGGTTTCTGAAGTGGTACCACTACGGAAGTAGATCACCCAACCTTCCTTCTGAGGAGTGGCTGGTGGGTTTGAACTGCCAGCCTTCTGGTTAGCTGTCAAGTGCCTTAGGCACTATGCTACCGAGCTCCCAAGTCCACCACTCGTCTATTTGTCATACTGTGGTGCCTTGTGTGTTGCTGTGAGACTGGAGGCTATGCCATCAGCATTTTAAATACCGGTAGGGTTACCCATGGTGGACAGGTTTTAGCAGAGCTTCCAGACTAAGAAGGAAGGGGCCATCTACTTCTCAAAGAACTGGCCAGTGAAAATCTTATGAATAGCAATGAAACACTGTCCTAAATAGTGCCAGAATGATGAGCCCGCCCCTCAAGTCCAAAGGCACTCAAAATACGACTGGGGAAGAGCTCTCTTCCTGAAGTACAGTTAACCTTAATGGTATAGATGGAGTAAAGCTCAATTGGCATAACATACTATATAAAACATTGTTCCACCTCCTACTTTGGCAAGCAGCGACTAGGATCTTAAAAGCTACCAAGCTGCCATCGAGATGCAATGATGGGTCTCTCCTCATCCAGAGCAAAGAAGAATGAAGAAAACCAAAATTCATGGAAACAATTGGTCCTAGTGACTGGTACACCATCTGATCTGCAGCCTATATGACTTATGAGACCAGAAGAACTAGATGTTGCCTGGCCACCACTGTCATCCACTTAGAAGGGGATCTGTGTAGCAGATTCTTGATAGAGAGGGAAAACAATGTGGAACAAAACTCAAAATCATTTGGAGAAAAAAAAAGGGGGGGACACCAGGTTTGCTGGTCTGATACAGCCTTGTGGAACCACTGAGGCTATGGCCCCTAGCTGCCCTTCAGGTCTGGAATTGAACCCACACCTGTGGTTTCCAGCCAAACAGAAGACAGGCATAGAGGTGAACATTTACCTGAGGTAGATACACTCCTTGGAGAGAACAATCATTGAGAAAGAAGGGCTGCCTATGCACAGGGAGACAGCTTAGGGGGCAGGAGTCCATGGAGGGATGGACACTGGGAAGAGGTAACTATGGGGAGGAAGTGGGAGGGGAGCTGTTGCACTGTGATAAACTGTGGTCAATGTCATGAGACAAAGTATATGTAAACTGCTATATGGAAAGTGAATGTGCTCTGTAAATCTTCACCCAAATCACACACACAAAAAAAGAAATCAAATGTCATATTGCATTGGGCAAATCTGCAAGAGAGACCTCTTTAAAGTGCTGAAGAGCAAAGATGTCTCCTTGAAGACAAAGGTGTGCCTGCCTATCCTAAGCTATTTTCAGTTGCCTCATATACATGTGAAGAAAGTAGGACAATGAATAAGGAAGAGTGAAGAACAGTTGATGCTTTTTGAGTTGTGGTACTGGTGAAGAATAGTGAAAGTACCATAGACTGCCAGAAGAATAAACAATTCTGTCCTGGAAGTACTGCCAGAATCCTCCTTGGAAGCAAAAATTGCCAGACTTCGTCTCACTTACTCTACTTTGTTCATGTTGTCAGAAGGGATTATTCTCTGGAGAAAGATATCATACTTGGTAAAGTGGAGGGTCATGAAAAAGGGGAAGACCCTCAATGAGCTGGACTGACATAGTGGCTGCAATTATGGGCTTAGGTATAGCAAGGATTGTGAGGATGGTGCATGACTAGACAGTGTTTCATTTTTTTGTACATAGGTTTGCTGTGATTTGGAGCCAACCTGATGGCATCTAACAACAACAACAACAACAACAACAAATGACAAGTATGAATTGTCTGTAAGTTGGATGATTATAACCTGGTGACTTACTGTACATAATCTTTGCAGGTACACATGATATACTGACCAAGGTAGATTATATGTTGGGCCATAAAACAAGTCTCAATATATTTAAAAAGACTGGAATCACACAGAGTATATTCTCTGACCTAAATGGAATTAAATTAGAAATCAATAGAACTGACTAATAATGAAAATGTAACATCAAAATTTGTGGGGTATAGTAAAGTAGTGCTTAAAGGGAAATGCATAGCTGTAAATGCTCACATTAGAAATAAAGAATGGTCTCAAAGCAATAACCTAAGGTTCAACCTTTGGAAATTAGAAAAAGAGCAAAGTAAAACTCACATAAGTAAGAGGAAGGAAACAATAAAGATCAGAAATCAATGAAGTAAGAAACAGATAAACATAGAGAAAATAAACAAAGTCCAAAATTTGTTCTTTGAAAAGACAAGTACTCTAGCTAGACTGATTAAGAAAAAGAACACAAATTACCCACATTAGGAATGAAAAGAGGGATCACATCTACAATCGCAAAAGGATAAGGAGATATGGTGAGTAACTTTATGCTAACAAATCTGACACTCAGATGAAATGGACAAATTCTTTGGGAAAAAAACTGACAGTAAAGAAATTGAATTATCAAAAACCTTCTTATAAAGAAAATTCAGGCGCAATGATTTAATGCGTGCATTTTATCAAACCTAAGAGAAAAGTAACACCAATTGCACACAAATTCTTTCAGAAACCTTAAGAGGAAGAAATGGTTCCCAACTAATTTTATGAGGTTGGCATAACTCTCATTCCAAAACCTGACAAATACATAATAAAAAAGAAAATTACAGAGCAACATCCCTTATAAACATAGATATAATAATCCTAAGTAAGATATTAGCAAAGTAAAGTAAGCAAATATGAAGAGGACTATATATCATGATCAAGTGGAGTTCTCCCTGGGATGTAAGGCTGGTTTAACATTTAAAAATTAATGTAATTCCTCATATAAATGGAACATAAGAGAAGGGCTTAGATAAGCTGCTTTTGTTGAACTTTGGGGCCTTCTGACAAAACTTCAGTTTCTACACCAATTCAACTGGTGGACAATTCAGCTATATCAACACAGAAAACTTAGCTGAAATGAAAATGTTTCTCTCCAAAGAAGCTGAGTGGCATTATTGATGAGAATTAAATTCAGATAATATCATGCAGTATCTGCCAGAGAGAAGTGTTTTAAAAACAGAAACCAAATCTTATGCCTTACTAGTGGTCCCAATTCAGGGAGGGGAAAAAAAAAAAAAAAGATTAAAGTATAGGTAGGAATTCTGACATCTCCATGTATGTCCTTTATTCACTCTCTTAAATGAGAGGAGAGAAAGTGGATCCCAGCTCCAATCTTGGTAACCTGTGTTGTCTCTCATCTTCAAATGGAGGCGCCATCTACTTGTTTCCACTCATGCACGCACCCACGCACCCACGCATGCACACACTGACTCACTCAAGCACATATGCAAGCACTGAGTTCCTCTCAAGTGCCAGGCTGTGTTCCAGGCTCTGGGAGTTCAGTAGAGAACAAAGTCTTTGCCCTCAGTGAGCTTATTTCTGATGGGAAGACTGGCCTGTGAGATGAAGATTGGTGCAATGGAGAATAAAAAAAAAAGGTAAATAGGAAAGGGACTGCTTGGGGTGAGATGGAGGTTATTAGTATGTTCCATAGCGTGATTAGGGACAGTTACTGCAGTTATGGGACATCTGAGGAGACCTGAAGGGAGCAAAGAAACAAGCCGTATCTGGAGGAAAAGTTCTTTAAGAAACAGCAAGGAGGCCAGTACCACTGGAATGGAGAGAGCATGGGGCAGAAGAAGGAAGGTAAGGTCAGAGGACAACTAGGGGCTAGACTGCAGAAGGCCAAGTCCTTCAAGGACTACGGCTTGGCATAGAATTGGGAGTCTCACTGGAGTGCTTTAAGCAGGAAGGTGACATATACTGACTTACAGGGGGAACGGAGGGCAGGGGTAAAGGGCGAGCCAAAGGGTAGAGATCAGTTAGGAGGGCAGTGCACTAATTCAGATGGAAGGCACCAGTGATGTCATGAGAGAAGGTCCAAGTCCGGCTCCTGGGCCAGAGAATAGCTAAGATGATTCTCAGCTCTACTGGAATTGGTGTGTGGGAGAGAGATCAAGGATAATACCAAGGTTTCTGGACAGAAAAGGATGGAGCTTTCATTTACTGAGTTCAGGAAAGACTCTGTGTGTCTGAGGGGAAATCAGGAGTTCTGCTTTGGTTATGTGATGTCTGTGATGCAATTAGAGCTCCAAATAGAGATTTTGAAAAGGGAGATGGATGTACAATGTAGAGATTTAGGGGAGAGGTCCCAGCTGGACCTTGTCCATGCATGGGGGTACTGAAGGCAGAAAGCTAGAAAGAGAAGGGCTGAACCCTATAGCATGTCTCCATTTAGAAGCCCGAAAGATAAGGAG
>NW_006921681.1:1638484-1688513 GCF_000298275.1 Orycteropus afer afer
ACACGGTGGCTGCGATGATGGGATCAAGTATAGCAGGGATTGTGGGGCTGGCGCGGGATTGGGCAGTGTTTCGTTCTGCTGTGTATGGGGTCACTATGAGTCGGAAACGACTCGACGGCACTTAACAACAACAACAAAGAGGGTGGTGTCATGGGATCTGTGAAGAAAGGCAAGAGGGAATGATCAATCAAGTAAAACACTATGGCAATCAAGCAAGATGGAGACTACACATTTCCCACTGGATCTGCAGTGTGAGGGAGTGGGCCGTGCTGACAACTCTGAGGAAAGCAGCTTCTGGGGGAGGGCTGGGGCAGAAACCAACTGGAGTAGATTTAGAGAAAACAGAGAAACAGGAGGGAAGACAAAACAGACAGCTCTTACAGAATGAATCTCTAAAGGAAAGGAGAGGGGCAGCAGCTAGGAGGTGAGGAGGGGTCCGTGTGCTGATGGAAACAATCGCCGACGGGATATACACATGTGAGAGGGGGTGGGCACCCAGAAGTCAGTGCAGAGGCTGGCCGTAGGTCTGTCCATCGTGAGAGCATGTCAGAGACACAGGGGCTGGCAGACATGCCAGCAGAAGCTCTGACTTCCTCAGTGACTGCATGTGGGGTTTCTAGACTCTTACATTTATTTACACACCAAAGGCAGCAGCAACTATAGCTTTAAAAAAAAAAAAATCACAAAGCCAAGGCTATTTCAGCCTTCACTTTGGTTAAGCCTAGCTGAGTCAGAAGTTGCCAGACAGTGTGAGGTCAAAAAGATCCAAGTTCAACTTACTTGACTTTGAGAGAAACACCTTGTGGGACACCAACGCTAACAGCAGCACCTAACACGCTGTGCCTGGAGATCTTCCTCTCTGCTCCGTACTCCACCACTGTCCCAAAGAAGCCTGCCCTGTGACAGCAGACCAGCAGTGAGGCACAGGAAGGCTCCTCAGCGTGTGTACCCCTTCCATTCACCATGGGCAATTGCCACTTAACCACACAGGCTGGGTTTCCATCCCTTCCTTCCTCCACCCAGAGGGAGGAGTAAATTCGTGAATAGTGCCTTCAGTCAGCTGACAGAGACACCCCTGGGAGAGGGCTTCCACTAACCTCTGCGTTGCTCAAATACTGGACCTGTGTGGTAATTAAATCCCCACTGCCAGGTAACAGGAGGCACTTAAGAGATGTCACACACACGAAAAGATGAACACGGGAGGGCATCTTATACCGAATGGTTCCACTCTCAGCCCTACAAAAGCCCAGTGTGTGTCCATGTGAGTCAGGCCAGGACTTACTTCAAAGATCCTTTCACTCGAGTCTGGTCATCATCCTGGAACTTGTGCTGGTAGCTGATCAGTGCGAAGGAGTGAGGGATTCCCAGCTGAGGAGACAAAGGTAAACAGGGTGTGTGGCAGGTACTCCAGCCTCTCTGTGGGGCATGGGCAGCTGCCTTCCCCACAGGGCTGTGCCTCCTCCTCAGATGTGTGTTCAAGGCAGGGCTACAACCTGGTGGCCTCACCAAGTGTGTAAAACATTTGTGGCCAAATTTCACATAAAAGCTTTCTAGCTTCTCATGACAAAGAAAATTCTGCACACTGAACTGATATTCCTACATGGTGGCAGTGGCCATGGCTGACAGTGTCTGTCCCTCTCAGTAGGCTGGGGCTCCCAGCTGGCCCACCCCCACTTATTCATAGCACCCACTTGGCTTCCATGGCATCTGAGAGCATAATTTTGCTTTGGGATTCCCTTTACCAACCAGGGCTCCCACCCTGATTCCTGGGTTTCTCCCAATCAGATGTGACAATGGCATGTTGCTTCATGGGCATCTGAATGCAGCCACCACAGGAGCCCGAGACCAAACACATCTTAACATTCAATAAATGCACAAACTTCCAGCAGATCAGGCTGAGTGTGACATCCTCAGAACCTGCCCCTCAGCAAGGGCAAGAGCTACAAGCACACTGAGTGCTGCCCACAGCACCGGATCCTCCCAGGGAGCACAATCCTCACTTGCAGGGCTACCGTGAAGTGGCTGGTCTTGGTGTCCCGTACGATACTTGTGTTCATGGCCGACTGGATTCCCCATCGCCACTGCAGGTAGCCCACGGTGTTCTTGTCCAGGTTCCTTGCGAGGACAGTGGTAAGGCCAGGCCTGATCCCCCGGGATGAGAACTGCAGGGCACAGTTTGTTGTAACAAAGCTAGAGGGGCACACAGACAAAGGGCCTTGGATGACACATGGCTCTCGGCTGTCCTTTGCTGAACTGTCCTCTCAGCCAGGCTCAGGACTTGCTCACTGTCACTTCCAGTAGTCCCTAGGCCAATTCCCAACAAGCAAAGGCAGGAGTTCAGCCAGCCTCCATCCATAGGAAGGGGAAAGCAGCAGGCAGTGACATTGCCGTATCTTTTCAGTGAGCTTCCCTGCTAATTGCACTTCTCAACCCCTCCCGGTCTAACTTTAGCTACAAGCAGAAGCCCCTAAATGTCAGCTTCCTGAACTAATGGATTTAATCCTGGTGTACATCAAAATCACTGGGAGGGTTTGAAAAAAAGTGGTCCAGGGCAGTGGTTCCTAAACTTTGCTGTACTTGGAATCACCCAAATAATCTAAAAAATATTGATGACTGGCTCCTACCTGCGGACATTGTGCTTTAATGAGTCTTAGGGGTTATATGGACCTGCTGTTTTAAATTTCACCAAGGGATTCTAATGTGCAACAAAGTTTGAGAACCCCTTTGCCAGCACCCACATCAAACCAATTAGAACAGAATTTCTGGGTGGAGACCAAGACAGCAGTACATCTTTTATTATTTTTTTTTAAATCTGCCAATAGTTCGGTTGGGTACTATATTGATGGAGAGAATGAAAAGCTACAACAGTGAATCAACAGTGAACTAGCTCCTCGCCAGGGCCTCTGAAGCCTGTTTCTGAGGGAGTGCAGCACCACCTTCTGGTTAAAAAGAGGTATTCATTTCAGTATCATTTACAGCACTCAGCTTCTGGTGTTAAAAGGAATGATCAGCTGGCTTTTTATAAACGCCAGCATTAACTAACTTGCTCCAATGTCTGGAATTCTGTCTCTCTGCCACCTTTCTAGACTCGAAAGGTGATGCTTTTGCCATTTAAAAAAAAAGGCAGCTCTGATCATTATCACGCCTTTACTCACAGACCTCTAGAAGCTTCATGTGGCCAAATGAATGAAGAACAGACCCTCTTACTCTTCACAGGACCCCCAACCCAACAGTTTCCCTCATTTCTCTCATAATTGCTGCCTTTCTCTGCTTAAGGCACACTGGGGCCAGGGAAGGCAGGAAGGCAGAAGAGATCAAAGTCACCCCTAGAATTTCAAGGTCAAAATATAAAAAAATGTGACCCCTGTTTTATTACGGAATAAGATTTATGATGTTTTATCCAACACTGTCTGAGACAGGCCCTACCTCAGCCGGGAAGACCAGCAGCAGTCATGCAACAGGAACGTGAGTGAACCCTTCAACGGGGCTGCCTGCCTTCCCGGAACTGATCCCATGCACACCAAGCACTCTTCCCATGACCAGTTGGGTCAGAACCACCTGGCCATAGAGCTAGGGAGCCTGAGTAGCAGACACAATTACTCTGGCTACTGAAAGTTAATAAACTGGTATTCTTGTTTACAAATTGTCCCCCTTGTTTATAAATTTGCATTCTCAAGTCTGATAATGTACTATGACAAGTTCAACCTCCAAACCTGTAAAAGCCAATGGCCAGCCTGAGACCCACGGTGACCACCAATGGACAGACACCTTATGAGGCTCAACAAGAACCAAGTGTCTCCTAATCCTGTCTGATCTTATCAGTCACTTGGGGTGCTTGACTCTCACTCACAGGTGATTCAGTTAGCAGGGCAGGTGAGGGGACCTGTTCTGTTAGCATCAGAGGTAACAAGTGAAGCAGACAAGATTAGAAAATAGCACTTTATATACTGTATCACCTCAAATTCTTGTTAGAATTTAAATCCCTGTCTCCTTCCCAGACCCACTAGAGCAAAGCCTACAAAACTGTGGTCTAGCCAGTGACCAGGTGATCACCAACACCTGGGATGTCTAGCACACCTGCCTGGAAGAACTGTAACAGGTAAGTCTTCCCCCAAATGGGCCTCCTGAGTTCCTTTTCTGACAATAGTCACCTCCTCCTCCTATGGAGTGGCCTGTCGACTTGCCTTGGTGCCTACTCCATGCCCTATGGACAGACCTACAAGCCTGGAAGGCAGGGATGGGTCTGCCTCACCTTGCACAGTCCTGCAGACACGCAGGTAGCTGTTCAGTTGGAAGGGAAATAATTTTTTTCCCAAACATATACCCCATTCTAGGACTCTGTTAGCTATATTTTTGTTTTTCCTAGAATAAAGAAGTTTTATTTTGTCTTCCACCCAATTCTTTTATCTGAGCTCACACAGACTCCTGGAATGGGGAGTAAGTATGCTTCTATGTTCTAGGAGAGAAAGTGGGAGTGTGACATTACTGTGGGAATAGAGGGACACAGAGGCTGCCATGGTTCAAAGCCTCAGCACATTGTCACACGGTCAGACAAGCTGCTTCATGCTTAACAAAGCCCCTTTTCAGGAACTTAAACAGAGGGCCACATTCAGTCATCATCTGAGCACTGCTGACCAACTTCCCCATGAAGGCACTTTCTTTCCGGTGTCTCCTGGTCCTCCCAGCAACCATGAGATAAGCAGGACAGGAATGTCAACCCCATCTGAGGAAAGTGCAGCTTATAGAGTGGTGCGCACAGGACTCCAGATGCCCTCCCACCCTGGGCACACCTCCCCATGCTCTGGCTTCCCATAAGCATCCACAGCGACATTGCAGGGCAGACCCCGTAACTAAATGCACCTTGACAAACATGGGGTCCCACTCTCCTAAATCAACAGACCATCAACGCACAGCTCTCTTATATTTACCATCTTGGTGTGAGGTTACGGAAGAGCTTTAGACCAAATAAAGGCCCCTGGAGATCTCCAGCTCCAAATTCTAACTGTTTAAAAAAAAAAAAAAAAGCATTAATGGTGTTTTTACCTCATAGCAACCCAGTTGCAGGTCTGTACCTCTGGGTACAGTTCCTTGGCTTAATTCAATGCCATGGCCTGGCCAGACTCTTAAAAGTAGGGGGAGGAGGAGGAGAAGGACTCTTATGTCATCTTAACCTTTGCCCAAAGGAGCTGCCTGTTCCAAAGATGCAGAGGAGGCCTAGATTTCAGTGATGCAAGTCTAAGAAAGGAGCCCCTCCACATGAAACACTGCTTGCCTGCTCCCCTCTCCCAGCCTCAGGAACCCCTCTGCTCGTTCAGGGCTCAGGTCAGGAGGGGAGGCTTGGGTACTGGGGCCCCGCCTCACATTAGAGCTGCTATCTACAGAGGGCTGGCTGCAGTCAGGTGCACCCCTTCCCTCCCTGGGGCACAGGCTTTCTTTGCCTCTCATTCTGCTCTGCTTCCCCAGCTGCAGGTCTCACAGGTGACTGGAGATGGCTCTCCTGGGCCTGGTGGTGAAGCCTGTCAGCAGTTCTGTATGCATACAGCCTTGGCGTCTGCAGCCAACTTGGCTGCCTCATTTACTAAGCTGGGTGACTTTCAAGGCAACGTTTCAATGTTAATTTGATACAGCTCAATTTGCTCGACAGAACTGAATGACCACCATTCACCGGACCAGAACACTGAAACCATCCCCAGCCTTGTGTGGGGAAAGGGCTCAGCCCACAGGCTTCTGCTTGAAGCGAACAAAGATGTTGAGTTTTTTGAGGATGGCCTTCTGGAAGTCAGGGTCTCAAGGGAAATTTAGTGTTTCTATCCTAACCTGAAACAGTCTGGCAGCTAGGACTCCTCAGATAAGAGGCATATTCTTCTCTTGGGCTCAGTCAGCTTATAGAAGCTTGGCCCTGAGAACCCTGCTACACATTCATGTGGCTGTCCTCAGGTCACTTTGCAGGCCAGCTCTTTCAGTATAAGTGTTCAGAACCAGGTTTTACAAGGGATGAGACAAAGCCTGGCCAGGCGGCAAGATTACCTCTCCCCAGCCCTTTGCAGAAGTGACTCGTCGGAGCGCGAAGTTAATGGAACCCCCTCCATTCCCATTCTGGGTCGAGAGGTTTCCAGAGAGGATGGCTGTGTCTGTAGCTGTCAAGGGTGCCTAGAAAAATCATAAAAAAGATCAGGGTTACTGGTCTGATAGAGACTGGTGAAACACCTAAGAGTATGGCCCCTAGCCACTTTTTAGGCCTGGAACTGAACTTATTCCCGTGGCTTAACTTTCAGCAAATGAAAGGCAGGCCTACATGCTGAACAATTACACCAGGGAGGTGCATTCCTTAGAATAATCAATCACAGGAGATCAGAAGGGCAGCATGTGTGCAGGGAGAAGGCTCAGAGGGCAGGAATGCATAGGAAAGAAGGACACAGGAGAAAGGTAACCACAGGGAGGACATGGGAAGAGAGCTGTTACACTGTGGGGATTGCCATCAATGTCATGAAACGAAATGTGTATGAACTGTTGAAGGGAAAACAAATTTGCTATGTAAACTTTCACCCAAATCATAGTAAAAGGTTTTTTAAAAAAAAGAAAAAAAAAAGGTATGCCTAGAAAATATTATCTGCTGGTAACAAACAGAACAAAGCAATGAGGGCTCCAACAACAGCAGCCTAATGAATGTATGGTCAGTCAGGGCCCAAAGTGCAGATGACCCCACACTTCAGAATGTGCAGCGATGACTACTTACTGCAAGTGCTTTACTTTTCTCTCATTTTACTAATGTGAACTGCACGTGGCTACCAAGGTTACATGTTTTGCAAAAGTTTTGTGGGAAAACATAAATACCACAGGGAAACATGGGGCTGAATGTGGGTCTCAGTGTACCCAATGGTATCAAATGCCCAGAGACTGTGCCAGGTGCTCCCCACTGTGGGATGTCTGGCCCTCTCCAGAGGTTGCTGGCAACCAGCATGAAGGAAGGGGCTAAATACCTTCCCTTGGCTTCATTAGCCAACTCTGGGAGCTCCAAGAGTGGGCAAGTGTCCCCGAGTTAGGACTCCATGTTCCAGGTTGATATGTTTTAAAATAAATACATGACCTGAGGAGGCAGAGACCTACTATGACCCTTAATAAAATGGCCTGATATCCTCACATCCAAATAATGGGCAGAAAGATGACATTTTGGTGATGCCAGGGTTCAGGAAGCAGAAATGCTGTAGATACAGCCTTTCAGCACACAACAAAGTACGCTTAATGCTAAAGCCACTTCCTAGAATTATCCAGAGCTCTGTGTTCCCTCCTGAAATAAATCACTATGACCTTGGGCTTCTACTTCTCCTGGACCATTAGCACTTTCTAACTGGCAAGACCCATGGACACTGGGAGCTAAGTGGCCCCCCCTGCTACTCATGCTGGCTGACGTGTCAGAAAGCAGTAACAAACCAGGCGGTGACTGCAGACTTCCTTCTTTTTTTTTAACTTGCTAATTGCATCCTTTCATAAATAAAGATGAGAAACCCCCGAGTAGGCGCTCTCATTCCAGCTGCTAGTGGGCCGTGCTTCATTAACTCAGCCGGCTGTACTCAAAGGTGTTTGTGTTCTCTACCTCGATGGACTGGGAGATGTGCATTTTGTTAATTTCAATCTGTGGAAAGCCACTTCCAGAGACATCTTCATATTCCTCCTCATAACGATCAAAAAGGTCAGTGGCATCTACTCCAACGCTGATGGTTCCCTAGGGGAGAAAAGCAAGCAGTCAGCATGAGGGAGTGGTATTTGTACAAGGAAAGACAATAGTACGTTTAAAAAGCCATCGTAGCTTAATTGCACCAGTCATCTGACTTCATGGTTCACTGGGCTCAGGTAGGACACTGTGTGATGAAGCTACAAAGCGTGAAAGTCACAGTTTGAAGCCAGGCTGCAGAGAACCACAATTTCAGAGCCAGAAAGGCTCCTTTGACCCAGTCATGTCTCCAGGGGAATGACATCCAAAGACAAGTGAGAAAAAGAAATGAAATCTACACAGTCTGGTTTCAGGGAACAAGGTGCATTTCATGAGTCTAAGCAGATTATCTCTGGATTTAACCCCCAGATGCAGAAAGCCACCAGAAACTAGCTACATAAATTAAATATTTTCCTCTAAACATGCCCACACCACAAAGCTACCTTAAAACTTGTAAAACAGAAAAATACCTCCAAAGATGCAGAAGTGCAAACAAAATTAAATGATCAGTAAGCGGGGGATTTAAGAGTTGGTCCACCTTCTAAAATTAATTTGAGAATTAAGTTGTGAGAAACAGACCTATTCTCTCAACAAACAGTAAACTGAAACTGTACTGACTGAAAATGCTCTTTATTCAGAAAATCAATTTTACTATTTTCTTTTATATTCCAAAGACTTTTCAAATGGGCATGTATCTTAAGTTAATATGTGAAAACATGACCACATATACACACATTTTCATTAAATTCTCTATGGCTCATTTTCAAATTTAACTTTACTGAAGTTTAATTTATGAATAATAAGCTGTACTCACTTGAAGAGCACAATTCATTGAGTTTTGACAAACATATACACACATGAAACAACCTCTGGAATCAAGATACAGAACATTTCCATCACCCCAAGAACAGCTTGGGGGGGTTTGTCTTTTTTCTTTAAATAATATTTTACTGTGTTTTTGGTGAAGGTTCTACACAGCAGTTTAGGTTCCCATCAAACAATTTCTACACAAGTTGTTCTGGGACACTGGTTACATTCTTCACAATGTATGAACATTCTCATTATTTCCGTTCTGGTTGTTCTGTTTCCATTAATCTAGTTTCCCTGCTGCAGTACATTCTCATTCCTGTTTTAAATTAATTGTTGACCATATGGTCTCAAAGAGGCAATTTTTAAAGGAACACTGTACTTATCAGTGATAATTCATTATTTTTTGAGCCAATTTGCTATATAGCCATGTTCAGGATAGAGGTGGAACAACCTTGCAGTGGAATGTAGTAGTCTGAGCACTCTTGTCACAGTGATGTTTGTCATCTACTGAATGGTATAAATCAGGGGGCTGGTAAGCTTTTTCTGTAAAGGGCCACAGCAAAAATTTTAGGCTTTGTGAGCCATACAATCTCTGTCAGAAGTACTCAACTCTGCTGTTGCAGTGTGAAAACAGCCAGACAATAGGGAACAAATGGGTGGGGTGTATCAATAAAACTTTCTTCATGGACACTAAAATCTGAATTTCAAATAGTTTTAACATCTAACAAAATATTCTTTTTTTGACCCCCACGCTCCCAACCATTTAAAAATGTAAAAGCCATGCTTGGCTAACAGGCTGAACATAAAAAAGCAACAGGCTGAACTTGGCCCATGGGCTGCTCTGCCAATTCCTGACATAAATTTACAACAATTTTTTTTATTGCTTGTTAATGTTTCTTATTTTGCAGTAAATCTTTTAGGCAGAAATGAAATTAAACATAGCATATGTTTATTGACAAATTTAAGTACTAAATTTCCATCTTCCCAGAAAGTTGATGATAACCTTGTAACTTGCATAAAATGTTTTCAACACTGACCATCCCTAATGCTAACTTTAACCACATGAGGATTAAAAATCTCAGGTCTGCGAAAGAAGCATCAGCATCTTCTTCAACAGTTAGTAGTTCTTTTAAGAAGACTGTGCCCAAAAATGAGGCTGTAACTGCAGAAAGTATATGTGCATATAACTTTGTTAAACATGACTTTTCATTTAGATCAAAAGATGATGTCGTTGTTTTGTGCCGTGGAGTCGGACCCGACTCATAGCGACCCCTCCTTGGGTTTCTGAGGCAGTATCACTATGGAAGTAGATTGCCCCATCTTCCTTACGAGTGATCAAAAGGTAGTTCTTCTAAATTAATTTTGCTCATTTTCAATGCCAAGGCTTTTTCATGCTTAAGTGAAAGAGCAGTGGCTGCTGATGTGCTGGCTCTAAGCAGAAGGATATCACAACTGTTAATGATGCCAGTTTCATAGAGTCCTCAGATGCTCTGAACACACAATCAGTTCAGTTACCCCTAATAATTGTTTCATTTCTGTTGAAGGTGAAACACTGACATTACTATAAGTGCTTCTGTAAATTCAGTTAAAAAGTTAGTCACTCCATGTTAAGCTGTTCTTTCTGTATGTATGTATTGACACTCAAATACAAATTTTTGTATAGTATCCTGGTAAAAAAACAAAACAAACAAAAACAAAACAAAACAAAAAATACTCAATTTATTAAGCCAAGAAATCCATGGAGCAGAACTATTCTTAGAATTAGTTGTAGTACAAACATAATGTGTCAAAACAAGCTGTGACATGTTTACTTACCAAAAAAAGCTGTAAATGTCAACATTTACAAATACTATGTACATTCACAAAGTAACAGACTAATAAATTTTTATGGTGAAATGAATGCTGAATATAAAAAAAATATGCAACATTATAAGACATGTGAAACTATATATTAGAAATATTTAAGCCTTTGCAGAACTATGTTTTCAGTCAATCTCAGGGTCCTGGAATGGTAATGAACTTAAGTTTTTTACATAAATTTTGGCTGCACAATCAGTTGGGTATTTAACAAAGGGAGTGCAAAACAAAAATCCTACAGCCTTTAAACTATTTAGAAAATTTCAATCACTGAAAATAGAGATTGTAATCAGAAACACTCTGAAATTTCTCTTAAGGAGAGAAAAATCGAATAAGGGCTAAATGGTATATAAGATTTAATTTTGAAATCTCATAATGGCATTTTGAAATATCTCAATTTATGCTTAAAACTCTTGATGGAGTTGTCATTTTTAACTGGTTACATTTATATTCTGCCCTAGAATGGAATGAAATTGATAGGCTTACAGTTTTATATCATCTATATTTGACAAAACATTCAAAAGATCCTAAGTAAAGACAACTTATAAAAACATTCTCAAAGAAACACTCTGGAGATGAAAACACAGGAACTGTGAAAATATTTGGGCCAAAATATTTATACATTCTAATATAAAGCAATTGAGAATTGATAGTATATTTTCAGGTGCTCTGGTGGTACAGTGCCTAAGGTATTTGACTGCTAACCAGAAGGGTGGCGGTTCAAACCCACTAGCCACTCCTCAGAAGGAAGATTGGGCAATCTACTTCCGTAGAGATACTGCTTCGGAAACCCAAGGAGGGGTCACTATGAGCCAGATCCAATTCCATGGCAGTGAGTTTGTTTTAGAGTTGAGTATATTTTCTCAGTTAAGAATACTATGACATACAAAGAAGGATCTATGAAATGTGTCAACAATTTTAAATTTAGTAACTATAAAATGCAACTTTTTTGAAGATAGCAGGCAATTTAATGAAAGAAAAAACGAAACACTGAAAATAACCCTTCAGAAAAACACCAGTGACAGAGTTTGAAAGCTTGGATTCCAAGAAGGCCCTCCAATAAATCACTCCCACTGTTACTCACACCCTTATGTACACCTCTATCCTTGACTTTGAACTAGCCCTGAGACTTGCTTTTGTCCAACAGAATGCAGTAGACATGATGGCACAGATTTCTAAGGCCAGGTCTTAAGAAGCCCTGCAGCTTCTGTCTGGGTTTCTTTCTGTGGACATTCTGTGGGCAGTTAGCTAATATGTACAACTACCCTGAGGTTGCTATGTTGTGAGGAAGCCCAGGCAAGATAGTGGAGGCTGTATATGGAGAGAGAGAGGGTGGGGGGAGAGAGGGAGAGAGACAGAGAGGGAGAGAGGGTGAGAGAGGGAGAGAGAGAAAGAGAGAGAGAGAGAGAGAGAACGAGAGAGAGAAGGAAGCCAGGCGAGGCTTGAAGACACATGAATGCAGAAGCTATCTCTGACATCCATCCAGCAGAGTCAGCAACATGGTAAGACTCCAAGTGAGAACTGTCTAGCTGAGTCCACTCAACCCACAGAACTGTGAGTGACAAAAACTTGCTGTTGCAAGCCACCAAGTTTTGGAGTGGTTTGTTATGTATGTAGCAACACAGAACCCAAACACATGGTATTCAGGGCAGATAGGACTAATAAACTGATTAATGTAAGTGATTATGACACAAATAATGATTCTGCTTATGCTTTTAATGTCCACACAATCAATACAATTTAAAAAAGCTGTTTTAATATAAATAAGTATACTTTTTTAAAAAAAAAAAAAGAAATCAGTTTATTTTTGAAAAAGAAGTCTTGGTGGCAGTAATTAAAGCACTTGGCTGCTAACCAAAAAAGTCAGTGGTTTGATCCCACCAGCCGCTCCAGAGTATGGCAGCCTGCTTCTGTAAAGATTTACAGGCTTGGAAACCCTACTATGGGACAGTTCTACTCCGTGCTACAGGGTCACTAGCAGTCAGAATCAACTCAACGGCAATGGGTTTTATTTTTAAAAATAGCTTTTGAATAAGCCATTTTACAAGTTTTCCAATATAATAAAGCATGGAGAGAAAGAAAGAGAGAGAGAGGGAAGGAGAGAGGGAGGGAGGGAAGAAGGGAGGGAGGGGGGGAGAGAGAGAGAGAGAGAGGGAGAGAGATACCAACATTTTTCAAAAACTTATTTGATTTTAATTATTTAAAGCATCCCTTTTGCTCTCAAAAATGCCCTAGTCTGAATGATGAATGATATAGTCCCCCTGTTTACATGCTACCATAAGGACTCTGGCTTTTGCTGAATGACAGGCAAAGCTAGCTGAGTGCTCTGAGCAGATATGTCATGAGGTGACCTACATTTCACAAGTTCTGGGTGCTGTGTACAGGCAAAGATGGAAACACGAAGAACAATTAGGAAAGGTTCTTACAATACTCCACACTCAAGAGCACAAGAGACGATGATGGTTTAGTTCACCTAGAGCAATGGCGGAAAATACTGATTATGTGTATATATTTTATAAACGGCCACCTTAACCAATTCACTTATAAGTCTTGGTAGGTTTTGGCTGATTTTTTAAAGGCAGGCAATTATATACAAATAATGAGAATTCTATATGTCTTTTATTATTTGTCTAATCATATTAGATAAAACTTGCAGAGAGATGTTAAATAGGGCTTTAAATATTTAAATAATAAATATTTGTTTTAAACTTTGAAGTGAGGCAGCGTCAGAAGTCCTCTAAATTCAGGCAGAGAGATTAGAATCAGCATCAGTCCAAAGTTGATTCCTATGAGGTGGACATTAAACATACCTCCACTCTCCATCACTCTCTCCCAGTTCTGACACCAGTTGTCCCTCCCAAGGCACTCATTACTTCTTGGCTGGATATGATAATCTGTTGCATGGCCACGCAGAACTCACAGACTATACTCACAATTATGGGGTTTATAGGGATATGGAAGTCTGCTTATCTAAAGATTTATAGCCATGGAAACACTATGGGGCAGTTCTACTCTGTCCTATAGGATTGCTATGAATGAGAACTGACTCAAGGGCATTGAGCTTGGTTAGGAAGGAACAGATCAGGATCAACTTTAAAGTAACAACTCAGGAGACAGGATATAGTTCACCAATCAGGACAGCTTCCAGCCTCTCAGCTTCTTCCTGGCCATGCCTGTAGACAAGGCAGGCCTCACTCTCAGTCTCTGCCCTGCTTGGGCAAATGGTATCGCTCTCATTGTGTCCTGGGGCTAGGAGTCCTCAGTGCAGGGATCCTGAATGCAAAGGACACACTCTGCTCTAGGTTCTTCTTCCTCGTAGTGAGGACCCCTTACCCCTCTGTAAGATTGGCTCTCTTCAGCCTAGTGGGATGGCAAAACTGATGAATCCCCTTAGGTAGACCACAGGCAACTTATATGCACAGTCCCAGCCAATCATTTTGTGGGATTTAAGAGACCAGACTAGAAAAGATATATTAAAGCAATTCATTGCACTGCAGTCTCACCCTGACAATCAACTGATTCACTGTTGTTGTTAGTTGTTATGTGCCGTCGAGTGGGCCCCGACTCATAGCGACCCCTCCTTGGGTTTCCGAGGCAGTATCACTACGGAAGTAGGATTGCCCAACCTTCCTTCCGAGGAGTGGCTGGTGGGTTTGAACTGCCAGCCTTCTGGTTAGCAGTCAAGTGCCTTAGCCACTATGCTACCAGAGCTCCCAACTGATTCACTAGATACCTTGAAAAGTTGAAAAATATTTCTCAAGTCATCACGTTTTCAACCATTCTGTTGTCTTAACAGAAGCTCACAATAAGGAGAAGTCCCAATAAGCTGGGGAGTTCTGAGACTCTACAGCCCCTGGTGTTGACCCAAGTCTATGGAAAATGACTGGACCAAAACAGCGTGAGCTGAGCAGAAATGTTAGGCTAAAGTGCCAGCCACACTTGATGAAATGAAATTAAAAGTGCTTGAGACAAGGACTGACCAAGTGATTTTGAGCATATAAGATCATTTCTTAACATTTTAGAGAGTGGTTTGGATACCTTTTCTTTTTCCTTCTCAACGAAATAACCTCTTGAAGATATAGTCATCTAGTTCACAATATCAGAACTAGATGGATTTCTACTCGACGTGCCAAAAATAGGTTTGGCTGCAACTTATAATTCATTTCCACTTTTCAGATAAAGTGTTTTACACAATAAGAAGTCAAAAGCTTGAGAGGAATAAAAGTCAGATCTGAATTTTGACAATGGATCAAACACATGTAGCAAAAGGATGAATACAAATAAAATTGGATAAATCAAATGAGTTACATTTTCAACAATTTCTAAATGAACAAGCAGTTTCATGTCCTATTATTATTCAACTGTTACTGAGTTAGCATTCATTTTTTTCAAATAAAAGTAACCTCTGCTATTAAGTCCAAATGGCAAAAATTTTAAAGTATTATGTTTATTTCCTCTGCTACTAGCCCACAGCACATTATTTTTCTACAGCAGGTGTCAGCAAACTTTTTTCTGTAAAGGGCCAGACAGTAAGTAATGTAGGCCTCGTGGATGAGTACCTTCAAAATTATTCAACTTTGCTGTTGTAGCACAAAAGCAGTTATACATAATATGTAAATGAATGAGTGTTATGGGTGTCCAATAAAATTTTATTCATGGATACTAAAATCCAAGTTTTATATAATTTTCATGTGTCATCAAATAGTCTTATTATTTCTAAAAAAAACATTTGAAACTAAAAAATATAGTCTTAGCTCAAGGGCGTACACAAACAGGTGGCAGGCTACCTGTTCTAAGTACTTAACTCTGCTAAAAGTTTATAAAAAAAAGACAACAATAATGCAGTTATGTGTAATTCTTTGAACACAAAGATGTTGTTGTTGTTGTTGTTGTGCCGTGGAGTTGGACCCGACTCATAGCGACCCCTCCTTGGGTTTCCAAGGTGATATCACTACAGAAGTAGATTGCCCAACCTTCCTTCTGAGGAGTGGCTGGTGGGTTTGAACCATCAAGGGACATCAAGTTAAGTGCCTTAGGCACTACGCCACCAGAGCTCCTACAAAGATGATACTACTGAAAAATCATAGCATCAATCCGGCAGCTACAGATAGTCAACTGAGATCTTCGTCCTTCTGAAGCTACATCTGAATCTACAGCATAAGGCATTTTTTTTTTCCTTCTATACTAACTGGACTCCCTAGGGACCTCATCCCCCATCTCCCACTATATTTAGCCAATCAGGACAGAGTAATAAAAATATACAAAAAATGGTCAAAATCTGATTTTCTCAGTTTCTCAAGTTGGGAACTACTCAATAAACCCCACAAATTTATAAGACTCAAATGACTTAAGGAGCCAAATTACACAATATGAAGTAGCTGAAGAGAACACCTTTTAAGCATTTATTCCAACCCATAAACTACAGCCCTACTGGGTCATCAACTCTCTGGACTATGAAATGCCCCACTCATAAGTTAACCCTGGTTGTTGTTGTTGTTAGATGCCCTTGAGTCAGTTCTGACTCAGTGACCCTACATACAGCAGAACAAAACACTGCCC
The DNA here is from genome assembly GCF_000298275.1 of Orycteropus afer afer. Lineage (NCBI taxonomy): Eukaryota > Metazoa > Chordata > Mammalia > Tubulidentata > Orycteropodidae > Orycteropus > Orycteropus afer. Next base: position 1,654,422 of record NW_006921681.1, read on the forward strand.
TGTCCAAGATGTACCCACCTACCCCAGGGAGATGCACCCCTTAGAGCAATCAACCATGAGACATCAGAGGGGTAGCATTCACATAGAAAGATAGATGGACTGATAGGAATGAAGAGATAAGAAGGGCACAGGGAGGGGGCAGTCACAGGGAGGAGAGTTTTTTTTTTTTTTATGGTTGGGGATTGTAATCAGGCGTGAAATCAAATGTGCATGAACTGTTGAATGTAAAACAAATCTGCTTTGTAAATTTGCACCCAAAGCATAATTTAAAAACAGAAAAAAAAACACTGCTCTGTCCTGCAACATCCTCACAATCATTGCTATGTGTGAGCCCATTGTTGCAAGCCACTGTGTCAATCTATCTTGTTGAGGGTTTTCCTCTTTTTTGCTGACTCTAAGGTGCTCTGATTGCTCAGTGCCTAAGGCATGTGACTGCTAACGAGAATGCTGGTGGTTCAAACCCACCAACCATTCCTTGGAAGGAAGACTGGGCAATCTACTTCGTAGTGATACTGCCTTGGAAGCCCAAGGAGGGGTCACTATGAGTCGGATCTGACTTGACAGCAGTGAGTTTGATTTGGTTGGTTTTACTCTACTAAGCAAGATGTCATCCAGGCAAATATTGTATTAGTCCGTTACTGAAAAAGTCAAGGAAAGGTTTATCTACGGAAGGAAATTTTCTTTGTTGGTTACCAGGGGTGGGAGGGGAGGAGAGGGAACATTGTTAGATAGATAAGAGATAAGTATTGATTTGGGTGATGAGAAGGGCAATGTACCAAATGTGAGTGACCAATATGGTGGCACTGAGGAAGAGAAAGACATAGCTATATGGGAGGTACAGACAACAAAGATGAACCTTTTTGCACATACAGTACTGCATTGTCAGTGAAGGCAAACGTGGATATACGGGTACATAGATGGGTGGACAGGCTGAACTATTACGTCTGTCTATGAAGTGGGGAGTATATCCAAGAACATGTAGAGGGTTGGCAGACAATGGTCCTATAAGTGTATGTGAATGATCAGAATTCTCAGGTGTATAGTAGAGCTGACAAGGGGCAAGGCTGTGGGACCAAGCAGTTGAACCTGTGGGCTTGGGACCATAGTCGCAGGGGACATCAAGCTCAATTGGCATAACATACTATACAAAACATTGTTCCACCTCCTACTTTGGCAAGTAGCAACTGGGATCTTAAAAGCTTGCAAGCTGCCATCTAGATGCAACAATGGGTCTCTCCTCGTCCAGAGTAAAGAAGAATGAAGAAAACCAAAACTCCATGGATACAATCAGTCCTAGAGACTGGTACACCATCCAATCTGCAGCCTATAACGACTATGAGACCAGAAGAACTAGATGGTGCCCGGCTACCACTGTCATCCACTTGGAAGGGGATCTATGTAGGAGGTCCTTGATAGAGAGGGAGAACAATGTATAACAAAACTCAAAATCATGTGGAGAAAAAAAAGTGGGGGAGGGGGGACCAGGTTTGCTGGTTCGATAGAGCCTGGTGGAACCCTGAGACTATAGCCCCTAGCTGCCCTTCAGGTCTGGAATTGAACCCACACCTGTGGTTTCTAGCCAAACAAAAGACAGGCATATGAGTTGGTCATTTACCTGAGGTAGATACACTCCTTGGAGAGAACAATCATGGGAGAAAGAAGAGCTGTTTATGCACAGGGAGACAGCTCAGGGGGCAAGAGTGCATGGAGGGATGGACATAGGGAAAAGGTAACTATGGGGAGGAAGTGAGAGGGGAGCTGTTGCATTGTGGTAAATTGTGGTCAATGTCATGAGACAAAGTGTATGTGAACTGATGTATGGAAAGTGAATTTGCTCTGTAAATTTTCACCCAAATCACACACACACACACACAAAGTCTCTTAAAAAAAAAAAAAAAAAAAGATGTCATCCAGGGACTGGCCTTTCCTGGTAACGTGTTCAAAGTATGTAAGACAAAATCTCATCATCCTTCTAAGGAGCATTTTGGCTATACTTCTCTCAAGACAAATTTGTTTGTTCTTCTAGCAGCTAGTTCAATTTCTTCACCAACACTATAATTCAAAGACATCAATTCTTTGGTCTTCTTTATTCACTGTCCAGCTTTTGCATGTATATGAAACGACTGAAAATACCATGGGTTGGGTCAGGCATACCTTATGCATCTTCAAGGTGACGTCTTCGTTTTTTAATACTTTTGCAGCACATCTGCCCATGGTATACGTCATTCGATTTCTTGACTACTGCTTCCATGGGCATTGACTGTGGATCCAAGGAAAATGAACCCTGACTACTTCAATCTTTTCTCCATTTACAATGATATTGCATATGAATCCAGTTGTGAGGATTTTTGTTTTCTTTACACTGAAGTGTAATCCATACTGAAGGTTGTAGTCTTTGATTTTCATCAATAAGTGCTTCAAGTCTTCACTTTCAGCAAGCAAGGTTGTTTTATCTGTGTATCACAGGTTGCTTTCATATAGTTCACTTCTCAGATTTGCTTTGGCATCTAGATTGAATAAATATGGTAAAAGGATGCAACCTTGATATATACCTTTTCTGATTTTAAACCACACAGTATCCCTTTGCTTTGTTCGAAGGACTGCCTCTTGGTTTATGCACAGGTTTGGCATGAGCACAATGAAGTATTCTGGAATTCTCATTCTTTGCAATGTTATCCATAATCTGTTATGATCCATACAGCCGAATGCCTTTACAAAGTCAACAAAAACAGGCAAATATCACTCAAATTCAATTTGGATTCAGAAAGAGGATGTGGAATGAGGGATATCACTACTGATATCAGATAGATCTTGGCTGAAAACAGAGAATATAAGAAAGATGTTTACATTTTTACTGACTACACAAAGGCATTTGACTGTGTGAATCATAACAAATCATGGATAACATTTTGAAGAATGGGAATTTCAGAATGCTTAATTTCAAAGGGTTGTAACTTTTCATCATACTTATTCAATCTGTACATCAGACTATGTGAAGAAAAGAACATCAGGATTGGAGGAAGAGTAATTAACAATCTGCTTTACACAGATGACAAAACCTTGCTTGCAGAAAGGGAAGAGACTTGAAGCACTTACTGATGAAGATCAAAGACTACAGCCTTCAATATGGATTCCACCTCAACACAAAGAAAACAAAAAATCCTCACAACTGATCAATAAGCAACATCATGATAAACAGAGAAAAGATTGAAGTTGTCAAGGACTTCATTTTAATCACCGCCCATGGAAGCAGCAGTCAAGAAATCTAATGACATGTTACACTGGGCAATTCTGCTGCAAAAGACCTCCTTAACAAAGTGGTAAAAAGCAAAGATGCCCTTTGGATGACTAGGGTATGCCTGACCCAAGCCATGCGATTTTCATTCACCCCACATTCATAAGAAAGCTGGAAAACGAATAAGGAAGACTGAAGAATTGATGCATCTGAATTATACTGTTGGCAAAGAATATTAAAGTACTATAGACTGCCAGAATGAACACATATGTGTTGAAAGAAGTACAACCAAAATTCCCCTCTGAAGTGAGGATGACGAGACTTCCTCTTATGTTCCTTGGACATATTATTGGTAGAGACCATCCCAGGAGAAGGCCTGGTAAAGCAGAGGGTCAGCGAAAAACAGGAAACCCTCCGTGAGCTAGACTGGCACAGTAGGTGCGACAGTGGGGTTAAGCATGGCAACGACTGTCAGGATGTCCTGGTGTTTCACTCTGTGTACAGAGGGTTGCTATGAGTCAGAACCGACTCGCTTTGATGAATAGCAGTGAAACACCGTCTGACATAGTGCTGGACGATGAGCCCCTCAGGCTGGAAGGCACTCAAAATACAACTAGGGAAGAGCTGCCTCCTCAAAGTAGAGCTGACCTTAATGACGTACACAAAATAAAGCTTTCAGGACACTCATTTGCTGATGTGGCAATGTGACAACTCAAAATGAGAAGAAACAGTTGCAAACACCCATTAATAATTAGAACCTGGAATATACAAAGTATGAATCTAGGAAAACTGGAAGTTATCAAAAACGAAATGTTCATAAAGATCAATAATTTAAGCATTAGTGAGCTGAAACGGACTGGTACTGGCCATTTTTAATCAAACAATCATATGGTCTACTACGCTGAGAATGACAAATTGAAGAGGAATGGTGTTGCATTCATCGTCAAAAAGAACATTTCAAGATCTAATTTGAAGTGCAATATTGCCATTGATAATATCCATAATACCTAAGAGGAAGATGAGTTAATACTACTATTATGCAAATTTATGTATCAGCCAGGAGCCAACGATGAAGAAATTGAAGATTTTTACCAACTTCTGTAGTCTGAAATTGACCAAACACACAATCAATATGTATTGATAATTATGGGTGATTGGAATGCAAAAGTTGGAAACAAAGCAGCAGCACTGGTAGTTGGAAAACATGGTCTTGGTGACAGAAACAACGCTGGAGGCTACATGATAGAATTTTGCAAGATTAATGACTTATCCATTGCAAGTACCTTTTTTCAACAACATAAATGGCAACTATATACATGGACCTCACCAGATGGAAGACATAGGAATGAAATCAACTACATCTGTGGAAAGAAGCCATGGAGATGCTCTTATCATCAGTCAGGACAAGGCCAGGAGCTGACTGTGGAACAGACCATCAACTGCTCATATGCAAGTTTAAGTTAAAGCTAAAGAAAATTAAAACAAGTCCACAAGAGCCAAAACATAACCTTGATTATATCCCACTTGAATTTAGAAACCATCTGAAAAATAGATTTGATGCACAGAACACCAATGACTAAAGACCAGATGAGTTGTGGTATGACATCAAAAACATCATACATGAAGAAAGCAAAAAGTCATTAAAAAGACAGGAAAGAAAAGACCAAAATGGATGTCAGAAGAGACTCTGGAACTTGCTCTTGAATGTAGAGTGAATGGAAGAAATGATGAAATAAAAAAGCTGAACAGAAGATTTCAAAGAGTAGCTTGAGAAGACAGAGTAAAGTATCTTAACCAAAAGGAACAATACACTTGGCATTTCTCAAGCTGAAAGAACTGAAGAAAAAATTCAAGCCTTGAGTTGTAATACTGAAGGATTCTATGGGTATAATATTGAACAATGCAGGAAGCAACAAAAGAAGACGGAAAGAATACATGGAATCACTGTACCATAAAGAATTGGCTGATGTTCATCTATTTCAGGAGGTGGCATGTTATCAAGAGCCAATGGCATTGAAGGAAGAAGTTGAGGCTGCACTGAAGGAACTGGATTGGATAAAACAAGGTTCCAGGAATTGACGGAATACCCACTGACATGTTTCAAGAAATGGATACAGCACTGAAGGCGCTCACTCTTTTATGCCAAGAAATTTGGAAGACAGCTCCCTTGACAATCAACTATAACGGAGCCGTTTATGGCCATTCCAAGGAAAGGTGATTCAAGAGAATATGGAAATTATCTAACAAGATCATTAATATCACATGTAAATAAAACCTTGTGGTGTAGTAAATTACTTAGTGTGGCTTTTCTACCCATAAGTCTTTGTAAACTCCAAGGTGGGATTTTCTATGGGCAATTGAGGAGCTCCTGATTGCTGAAGTTGTCCACCTGGAGTATTTCTGTTGGGAGTGGCACAAAACAATGTTCTGGGAGGTTCCCACTCTCTCTCAGGTGCTTAGAGTTCTGATGCTATGATTGGCTAGTTTGACCACCCTGCCGGGCTCAAAAGGAGGCCTCCTAGAGGCAGAAAACTCTCTGACTGCTGGTTGAGGAAGACGTGCTGCCGAAAGAGACACGTGCCCCTGAAAGAGACACGTGCTGCTGAGAAAGAGACGAAAGAGACATACATTGCTGAGTAAGACACCGAGGGACCAGCACTGCTGGGAAAAAGACTGTGAGAGACTGTTGGCCGAGGGACGGTGGGCTGGGAGAGAGACTGAGCGTCCTTCCTGAACTTGAGTTGTAGCCTGGTGCTTCCCTAATAAACCCCGTAATCTGTGAGTTCTGTGTGGCCACTGCAGCGAATTATCGAACCCAGGAGAGAGGTGGTGGGTGCTTTGGGAGGAACGGTTGGTGAAAGGGCTGGAGGGAGGCAGCATGTCTGGCCTGGCAGGAATAGGCCTTGGGTTACTGCTGGTAATCCTGTCTTCCTCTTGTGGGATTAGAGGAGGTCAGAACATGTGGCCTCCTTGCCGTTTTTGCAAAACTTGATAATTCAAAATCAGTTGCAGCAATGTATTGATGAGAACTTTCAGAAATTCAAGCTGGATTCAGAAGAGGATATGGAATGAGGGATATCAGTGCTGATGTCAGATGGATCTTGGCGTTGGCTGAAAGCAAAGAATATGAGAAAGATGTTTATCTGTGTTTTACTGACTATGCAAAGTCATTTGACTATGTGGATTATGGATAACATTGCAAAGGATGGGAATTCCAGAACACTTAATTATGCTCATGAGAAACCTGTACATAGACCAAGGGGCAGTCATTCAAACCGAACAAGGGGATCCTGAAGAGTTTAAAATCAGGAAAGGTGCGTGTTGGGGGTATATCCTTTCACCGTATTTATTCAATCTGTATGCTGAGCAAATAATCTGAGAAGATAAACTATCTGAAGAGAAAAATGGCATCAGGACTGAAGGAAGACTCATTAACAACCTGCAATATGCAGATGACACAACCTTGTTTGCTGAAAGTGAAGATGACCCGAAGCACTTACTGATGAAAATCAGGGACTATAGCCTTTAGTATGGATTATACTTCAACATAAAGAAACAAAAATCCTCACAAGTGGAAAAATAAGCAATATTATAATAAATGGAGAAAAGATTGAAGTTGTCGGGGATTCCATTTTACTTGGATCCATAATCAACGTCTGTGGAAGTAGCAGTCAAGAAATCAGGTGACATATTGCAGTGGGCAAATCTGCTGCAAAAGACCTTTTTAAAGTGAAGACTAAGGTACACCTGACCCAAGTCAATCTTTTAATAGTCTCATACACATGTGAAACCTGGACAATGAATAAGTAAGACCCAAGAAGAATTAATGCATTTGAATTGTGATGTTGGCAAAGAACATTGAAAATACCATGGACTGCCAAAAAAATGAACAGATGTGTCTTAGAAAAGCACAGCCAGAACATTCCTTAAAAGAATGGCCAGACTTTGTCTCACGTACTTGGTCATGTTGTCAGAAGGGACCAGTCCCTGGAAAAGGAAAACATGCTTAGTAAAGTGGATGGTCAGCAAAAAAGGGGAAGACCCTCAGTGAGATGGATTGACACAGTGGCTCCAATGATGGGCTGAAGCATAGCAAATATTGTGAGGATGGTGCCGAACTGTGCAGTGTTTCATTCTGTTGTCACAGGGTTGCTGTGAATCAGAGCCAACTTAAAGGCACCTAACAAAAACAACAACAAGGTTTTATGTATTTTTTCTTTGAAACTAGAAGCTACTTCAAAACTATTAATATCTCAAAAATGTGTTTGTTTATTTCTACATTCATAGACTTGTGTCTATAAGCCTGTCTGATGTTTCTTGATCAGGAGAACTCATTATAACCAAATGCAACCACTACTCACAGGAAAGTCTGGAGAAAGAGACAGGGCCCAGCCTCTTCCCAGCCACCCACCAGATGTCATCACGGGCCCTGGCCATTTCTGATGGAAAGGAATTCCAAGCCAGGTGGGAGCATTGCTGCCGGCCCAGAGATCTACTTCTGCACTGGCTCTGTGATCAGCTTCCATCTCAAAACTTATTTTTTATGTTAGCTTTTTTTTTTTTTTAATGCATTTTATTGAAATATAATGTATGTACAGCAAAATATACAAAAGTGAAGTGACATAGGTCAATGCACTTCCCCACCCCCTGCAGTGTTCCCTCCCCTCCCCTTCCACCCCTGACAACCAACAAAGAAAGTTTCCTTCCATATATAAACCTTTCCTTGACCCTCCACAACAATGAACTATATTTGTCCTTCTGTGATTGATTTATTTCACTCAGCATAATGTCCTCCAAATCCACCCATGCCATGAGGTGCTTTGTAGACTCCACATCAGTCCTCAGTGCTGCATAGCACTCCATTGTGTGTATGCACCACAGTTGGTCATCCACTCCTCTATTGATGGGCACATAGGTTGCCTTCATCCTCTTGCCACCGCAAACAGTGCTACAATGAACATGGGTGGCAGATAGTTCCTGTCCTGGCTCTCACCTCTCTAGGATATATACCTAGTAATGGGATTGCTGGGTCAAATGGTATCTCCAATTCCAGCTTTCTAAGGAATCGCCATACTGCCTTCCACAGTGGTGGTATCACTTCACTGTCCCACTAGTAGTATATGAAGAGTCCCAATCTTTCCACATTCCTGCCAGTATTTGTTATTTTCTGTCTCGTTGAATCTTGCCATCAGTACTGGGGTGAGATGGTATCTTATTGTTATTTTGATTTGCATCTCTCTCATGGCCAATAATCATGAGCATCTCTTCATGTATTTGCTGGCCACCTGAATAGCCTCCTTGGTGAAGTGTCTATTCATGTCTTCTGCCCATTTTCCTATTGGATTGTTAATCCCTTTGCTGTTGAGGAACTGGGGTTTTCTATAAATCTTAGAGATAAGTCCTTTTCCAAATAAGTCATTATCAACAAGTATGAATTTGTTGCTGTCATTTTGTAATGTTTTTTGTGGTGTTGATTTCTTTGTTCCATATAATTTTCTGTGCTGAGCTCATTTTGTTTATAAATCATGTTATCACTTCCTTTGTTGCTACTGTTTTAGTATTTGCTAAATATCTGTGCTGGTCCTCCTTTTTATTTTGATGTCAAGGTTTATCATTTTTCTTGGAGGTTATCCTGTGATTTATAGTTTTCTTCCCAAGTTTAGAACAGTCCGTTCTATCTTGTAGTTGTCTTGACTTCCTTACCATTCAGAAGTTCTGTAACTATACACTTTTCCCCCCTTTTTAGTTTGTAGTTGTCCTCATTTATCAATTGATATCTCTGGTTCCCTGTTTACAATCTTTTAGGCTTATTTACTTTGGATACTTCTATAACTGGGTTGGTTTCTGGGTTATGTCATCATGTGTATTAATGGTCAGTTATTGTTCGCTGTTGCTGGTGCTCTGCCCAAAGGACTCCCTTTATCATCTCTTGTAAGGTTGGTCTGGTTTTAACAAATTCTCTTCATTTATGCTTATCTGGAAATGCCCTGATTTCACCATCATATCAGAGGGACAATTTTGCTGAGTATATAATTCTTGGTTGGAAGTTTTGTTTCTTTCAGGGTTTTATATATACCATCCTGTTGTCTTCTTGCCTGCATGGTTTCTGCTGAGAAATCTGAGCTTAGTCTTATTGGTTGCCCCTTGTGGGTAACTTGTCGTTTTTTTGTGTGCTGCTGTCAGGATTCTTTGTCTTTGGTTTTGGTGAGTTTGATGAAAATATGTCTTGGTGATTTTCATTTGGGGTCTATACTGTTTGGGGTTTGTTGGACTTCTTGAATGGATACATTCTCATCTTTCATCATACCAGGAAAATTCTCTTCCAACAAATCTCTGACAATTTTCTCTGTGGTTTCATTTGTCTCTTCCTGTTCTGGAATTCTGATGACACGTAGGTTATTCCTTTTGATGGTATCCCACGTGAACTTTAGGCTTTCTTCATTTTGTTTTGATGATCTTTTTTCTGATTGATCCCTTTCTAAAGAACTATTGAAGCATTTGCCTTCAATCTCACTAATTCTGTCTTCCACTGATTTAATTCCACTCCTCTGCCCATTCAATGGGAGCTCTGGTAGTGTAGTGCCTAAGGCACTTGACTGCTAACCAGAAGGTTGGCAGTTCAAACCTACCAGCCACTCCTTGGAAGGTTGGGCAATCTACTACTGTAATGATACAGCCTTGGAAACCCAAGGAGAGGTTGCTAAGAGTCGGGTCTGACTCGACAGCACATAACAACAACAACAACAAAAAAAAAACAACAACAACAGCCCATTCAATGTGTTATCTGTTTCTGAAAATTTAGTATTAATCTTCTGGATAGCTGTCTGTAACTTTTGTATCATTTCTAATTTTTCATTTTGTTCCTGTATTGTCTTTTGAAATAGTTCTAGGGTTTTCTCCAATTTTGTCAGTATTTTCCTTGATCTCTCTCTCAATCCATTGAAGGTACCTAAATATAATTCTTTTGAATTCCTTTTCAGGGAGTTCCAATGCTGCGTCTTCCTCAGGGATGTGTTTTGGGTCTGTACCCTAGTCCCTTGTTTCTCCTGCTTTATCTTGCTTCTTTGTGTGAACTATGATGTTCTGTTTTCTCAGAGGCATTGTGATGTTTTTGTGTTTATATTTAATTGGTGATTTTATGTTGGAGTGACTTGCCCACAATTTTTGTTTTCTTTGTATGTCATCTATGTAAGCAGGGTGCTGTGCTATGCTCCTCTATTTGCTAGTTGGCAGCACTATACATTCACCACCTGTCTCCTTTCCCTCTGACAGTCTCCCATATGTCCCTGCCATCCTTGACAAAGAGAGCCTATTCTTAGGTCCTGTTTTTGTTCAGGTTTTTCCACTAGTTGGTGCCTAATCCACTTCTGTATACTTCCTTTCAAAGTTTAGGGCTCCAGGATTATCTTCTGTATCTCTGTCAATTGGTTTCTCTTTTCTTTGTTGAAAAGGGTCTTTGTAGCTTGTCTGCCTATTAGTCCTCCATCTTCTTTTTTTATGTTAGCTTTATACCCCTGGCCTCTTGGAAGATGAGGTCCTTAGTATGTATGTCAAGACAAAATAGCGGATAAAGTGCAGTTTCCATGAATCCACAGTAGCCTGACTTGTTCAATGTTCCTTATACTTATCCTAGCTCATCTTCCTATAATATTCACTTATTCATTTTGGCTCTGTTCTTCTGAACCTGCTTCCTATCAGGCATATGAAGGTACTTTCTCACCCTCAACTGCTACTAATTTCTCCATCACTGTTCCAGCCACACTGGACTCTTTTCTATTTATTCCTCAAATCTACCCAACCTTTCCCCGGTTCCAGGCTTTGTGTTGGCTGTTTCTTCCATGTGGAATACCCCTCCTCAAATATCCACATGGCTAACTCTCTTATCTCCTTCTCATCTTGGTTCCAATGTCACCTTCTCAGTGAGGTGTGACCACCCTATTTAAAACTGCAACCTTCTCCCCTTTACCTTGCTCTGTTTCCTGCCTCATAGCATTTATCATCATCCAACATATAATTATGTATTATCTTTATTGCATATTATCTGTCTCCCTTTCTAGGATGTTAAGCTTCATGAGGGCTGGGTTTTGTGTGTTTTATTCTCTGCTATATGCCCACACATAGAGCAGAGCCTGGTATGCTATAGCCACCAAATCCATATTAATTGATGAATGAAGAATGACTCATCTTTATCCTATTCATCCCCCAATCCACAAAATATGTTAGACTGTTGCTAATATTAAGTCAATCAGTTAATTTTTTCCTGTTTCTTCCTTCCCTCATCGGCAGATTTATTCTTGTTAAATTTTACTGTGCTTTTGTTCCAGTTAGGAGCTCTGGTGACGTAGTGCCTAAGGCACTTGACTGCTAACCTGAAGTCTGGCGGTTCAAAGCCACTAGTCACTCCTCGGAAAGAAGGTTGGGCAATCTACTTCCGTAGTGATACCACCTTGGAAACTCAAGGAGGGGTTGCTATGAGTTGGATCCGACTCGATGGCAGTAAGTTTGTTTTTTTGGTTTCATTCCAGTTAACTGGGATCTCTAGAATCTTGATTTTGTCCTTCTGCCTTGGACTTGTGAATGTGAAGACATGTCTTCACTGACATTACTCATTGAAGTTCTGAGCATGAAAAGCCTCTCTCCCACAGTGAGAAGCTCCTTCACCAGGCTCGAGATGATATATTCATCAACCCTCTCTATAGAATCAGGTGTTCATTCAGCCAGGAATGCATCTTTCTGAATTACTTTCATGCTTAGATTTCTTTATCTGACCATAAGGATAACATGAGTAACTTCTGTCAAACGCGATCTCAATAGTAACTATTTACTCAAAAATCCCATCAAAAGAGGTGATAAGAGGCTATCTGCAATTTGCTCATTTTATAATTGATGAACATGATAGCCTTGTGATAATCATTTTCTCTGAGATGGAAGTGACCTGTATTCTCAAATTTTATGGGGGATCAAACTCAAATTTAGCAGGGTTTCTAAGACCAACTCCCACTCAGTCATCACTCTCCACCCCACCCTGCCCCATCTATACACAGCAATCTGAAAATTCTCAAATCTTCTTTGCAAGTGATTATGCTGACATGATGGGGATGGAACAGTTCTTCAAATCTTGTGAATCCCTCTGTGTCTTCTAAAAGGTCCCTGGGAGGCAGAAACAGTTTGCGCTCAACTACTAATCGAAAAGTTAGTGGTTTGAACCCACCCAGTGGTGTTGGGGAAAAAAGGCTCCTATGCAATTCAGCCAGTTCTACTCTGTAACACATGTATTGACTTGAGTCAGAAATGACTCAATGACAACGTGTGATTTTGGTGTAGTGGTTAAGGGATGTGGCTGCTAACCAAAAGGCTGGTGGTTCAAACTCCCCAGTTGGCCCGTAGAAGGAAGATGAGGCAGTCTGCTTCAGTAATTCCAAGGATTTATAGCCTTAGAAACCCAATGGAGGTTACTATGAGTTGGAATCTACTTGATGTAGTGAGTTTGACTTTTGTTTTAAATAGACAACTACCTTCTTTCTTCCCTAAAGCCTCAGTTTTATATAATAGCAATTTCCAGACTTCGTTAGCCAGGCTCTCCTCCTTTCTCTTTATACGACAATTTCCCACTTTCTCCAATTTCAATAGCAGCCCTTTTATGCATTCCGTAAATTGTCTCTTCCTGCTATTGAGCACAATAAACGTAGGGGTTCAAGGGGCTTTTCTTCTGCACTATGATCATGTCAGCCAAGTCAAGTCAGTTTTTTGACATCAGAATCATTTCCACAGAAACAGGCTGTCTTACTAACCATAGGATCGTTCTGATGATTACAACCATTAGCCACAGCAAGAAATTTTTTTTTTTTTTTTTTACAAACCCTTTAAATATAACTGAGTTATATACCAATACACTTTAATAAAAACATTTGGGGATTTAAAAAAAAAAAATTGTATAGTTACGCACTTCACTACAGTATTTAAACTTTTTTTCTTATAAAGCTAAATTGTGTTTTTAAGCTCTCAGTGACACTGATAATGTAGCCTTTCTAAAATCAGAAAGGAGGTCTTGCCAGGAAAAGAAAAGTGGAATGGTCCAGGAAATAATATAACAATCTCCATGAAACAATTACGTAACCAGGTCAAAAAAATATAAAGCAATCTATATCCTCAGAGACAGACAATCAAGCCCCCCCAAATAATTCTAAACTTAATCCTCTGCTCCACACAGGATCTAAACAAGTTCATTAAGAAGGCAATAATAAAGTCAGACAACGCTGCCTGGGATCTAGTTGTCTTCTAAAGACTCTCAAAGCGGCTGCCGTCCAGAGAGAGAAGATTTATGGGTATTAACAAAAGAAAGGAATTAAAATAATCAATATGAAGTTAATATAGCATAGAACCATCCTATTCTATGAGCTTAGTTCCTAAAAGGCAAGAAATGTAGGTGGATTATACAAAATAAAATACAGATCTTAAAATCGGACAAGGATGACCAGGGTGGTCTAGTCAGACTCTAAGCACACACGGTTCTTGCAGGTAATCCTCATGTCTTGTCTGGCCAGTTTTCCTTCCCTGACACAGCTCCACAGGGAAGGCCTGGGAGATGCTAGTCCACAGCAACCTGAGTGTGGCATTTTCCAGCAAGAAATACAGACGGGAGAATTTTATTCCATTAAACTCACTTCCATCGAGTCAATTCCGATTCACAGTGACTCCCTTTGGGTTTCCAAGGTGGTAAATCTTTATGGAAGTAGATTGCCCAGTCTTCCTTCCATGGAGTGGCTGATGGATTTGAACCGCCAGACTTCTGGCCAGCAGTCAAATGCCTTAGGCACTACCCCAACAGAGCTCCCTTAGGGCAAAGCAAAGGTATTAGAAGTAACGTTGTTGGGGTCCAAGAATTCAACCTATGCAGTCAGTACACAGAGAGAAACTGGGCTAAGGCCAGAGGACAGCTGTGACCAAGGCCACAGGACTGGAAAGTAGAAAGACCATGATCTAGGGCTCTTGACCTAAGTACAAGGCTCTCCCACATTACCTCTGGTGTGTGTGTGTGTGTGTGTGTGTATGTGTATCAGGTGGGGAGCTAAGAGGAAAAGTGGATACACTGGAGCTGGCTATTCTACTGATTCCTCTCGGGCTGATGGAGTTGGCAGAGGGCCATTTTCAAATCCTAGCTGAAAGATTCTACCAAACTCAGCCATCGTGGGGCAAAGGAAGTATCTTGGTGAGCCAAGTAATTTCCACTTCTGTCAAATAAGTATCAAAACAAAATTTAGTCTTCACCTCCCCTTGGTATAATCATACACTTGGCATTTATATAGTAGACTTAACTTTCTCTAATAAGTTGACACCTTTTTCATGTTTTTTCAATCTCTTAACAACCTGGCATGGGAGTTCAGACAGATGTCCTCATTTTACACATGAGCAAACTAAGAGGTGAAACTGTTTGCTCTGGGTCCCATCTTATTAGTGTCAGCATCATTATTTCTAACATGGACCTTTTTGTTCCTGGTATACACATCCTATGTGTGTCTATACTAAGAACATATAGGATATGAATACAACTGGAAAATCCCTACCTAGTAAACTCTCATTGATAATAACGGTAAGAAACATTCATCAGAGTTTCAAGTGGCAGCACCACAAATGGCCCAGTTTGCTAATCCCCAAGTAGCTGTGGTCCTTTGTGGGGGTCCAGGTGATAGGCCAGTGCTGATCCCTACGGTGGTCAACAGGACCCTTCTCCCTGTGGTCGTCTTAAAGATCACCCCTTTATCCTTAGGATAAGAATGTTCAAAGCCTTTCTGCTCATCTTGAAAAGCAAAACAAAACTCGGCAATGAAATAAAAATCCCCGTTTAAAATCTCTCCTTAGAATGTTGCATAGCCAACATCTGGCTATCACTCAGTATTTCTGGTTAAAAAATGTTTTATTTATTTGGAAGCAGTTTATAGAAGCAGCAAAGTATTGGAAATTTTAGAATAACTTGCGTGCTTGTATGAAATGATCACAGCTGTGCTCCCTCATTTCACAGAAACATGGCTCAGAGACATATTTCCATAGAATTCCAATAAGCAATTGCTGCACATACCCAGATGGCCAATTTTATCACAGGACACAGAGCCTCAGGACTAGAGTGAGGCTCTCTTTCCTTTCAGTGCTCTGAATGCTAGGCAACTCCAGCCAGAACAGCAAAACTAACAATGTAACAAATAGCCTATTCCTGCCAGGCCCCTGTCCCGCCAGCCCCCATCCCTCATCTGCCAGCGATGCCTTTCAAACCAGACCTCCTCCCAATGTACTGGAGGACCTGGGCTTCAGGCTGGAGGAGGGAGGGGCGTCAGAGAAGGGACCCAGAGACAGAATGCCTCAGGGCTTGTCAACTATTCCAATTATCTCAAACTCCCTGACTTTTTCAACTAGTGCTTCAGACCTCAACCCTCAATTGACTAAAGGTATCTTGGCCCTCCTGAAGTCATCTATTGAAGGGAGAGTGAGGGGGAAGGAAAGGAGGTGTTGTCATTGACAGATACCCTTTAAAATGTAGGATTCCAATAGATGGGAGAGCCCTCAACATGGAGTCCTTTAAATGTCGCTGTTAGTTGCTGTCGAGTCACTTCTGACTCCTGGTGACTCCACATGTGCACAGTAGAATTGCTTAGGGTTTCCAGGGTTGTGACCTTTAGGAAGCAGACTGTCAGGCCTTACTTCTGAGGTGCTTCTGGGCAGATATGGACAGCCAATCTTTCATTTAGTACTTGAGCACTTAAGCATTTGAACTACTCCAGGGATTCCCCTCAAAGTCATAGGAGTTTTATGTTTTTTTAAAATCTGTTTCTTAGAATGTATTTTGATCAGAAGTTCAGTTTACATGTTTCTCAAGCTAGCATTTTTTCCTTTTTCTTTAGGAGACTCAAAGAAAAATACTGAGGTTTCTTACTAATTTATGAGGTTTCACCGTTCCTCCCAGCAATGCTGCTGAGCTGCAATGCATTATGGGAGCCTTGTAGAAGAGGCTGACAGGAGGGTGGGGCTGGGGTGGGGGTGTGGAGGAACTCCCAGCTCCCTATCATGACAGTGACAGGCTGCCTGCCAGGTCGTCCTGACCACATTGATAGTGCCCATCCATGGAAGTCATTTTATTAAACACTGGGCCATGTTCAATAAGCCATTCAGTACAACTGGCATCTCAAAGCCACCAAGATACCTTATTTGTACAGGGCTGGAGCACACATTCTGAACAATCTCCCTAGCAAACTGAAGGAGAAAGATATTATACATATGACAGAAAAGTTACTCTTAGACACAGGAACGTGACTGGGTTAAATGGCTCTACTCCATCAAAGACAGAAGTTAAAGAGGGCCACCTTATGGCAGTTGAAACAGCCTGGTGACTGGTGTCATGACACTGCTGTCCTGGAGTGACAAAAGCAGGGGCCTCTCCTTAATGCAGTCTGTAAATGCCCTAAACCTTTGGGATCATTCCGCTCTCTAAATGTTAACTGAGACACAAGTCATTCTATGGCCTTGATGCTTTGTTACGTGGTTGTCCCCCCTCTCCCCCCAACTGTCCTTTAACTTATTTCTACATGAGTAGGGGGTGGGGAGGAAGAGGAGGAAAAGTTCTTAAAGAACTAGTCTGAGTTGCTGCCTGGGAGGTGTCATTGGCGTGGAAAAACCATGAGATTGTTTCTGTCTTCAGTCCTTGTGATTCAAACACTCTTCTCTGGGGTAGCAGCAGCGGCGGCAGCAGCAGCAGCAGCAGCTTGGCTAATAGCCACCAGAGAGCTGCTTTCTAGAAAGGATACCACTCTGAGACAAAATAAACAAAATTTGTTCCAGCCAGTTCTGCATGTCATTACTTTCAAAAGCTACCAGCACCCAATTATTTTAGAACTGCCCTCTGGTGATGAAGCCTTTCAAGACACCCTCATTAGAACCGGCCCCCGGTGCACCTTAGGATTGGTTCGCTGTTGCAGTCTCCTTTCTTCCCTCTCCCTCTGTAGCCGTTCGAACTCTTCTCTAATTTCAGCTGGTGTTCGCCTCCTTTCCACAACCTATGGGCAGAGTCAAGAGGAAAAGACAGTTAAGGACCCAGAAAGTGAAAAAAAAAAACCATATATAAGGAGCTGACATAATCTGGTGGCGCAGTGCCTAAGGCATTTGAGTACTAACCAGAAGGCTGGTGGTTCAAACCCACCAGCCACTCCTCGGAAGGAAGGGTGGGCAATCTACTTCCGTAGTGATACTGCCTTGAATACCCAAGCAGGGGTCGCTATGAATCAGATCTGACTCAACAGCAGTGAGTTTGGTTTTATTTTTAATTTTTATTTTTGGTAAAAAGAGGGAGGTGGTTATTTTTAAGGAATTAAAAAAATAAAAGGTGGTTTAAGATTGTCTAAGAACAAATAAAATGTCCCAACTGGTGTCACTGTTCTGTGGCCTTGCAAACCTTCATGGCTATATTTCCCTGACATGGCAAGGTCATTCTTAAAACTCTCAGTTCTTAAAAACATCCAGCCCATGTGTACCTATTTATGACACTTTCACTTCCTTACAGCTACTCTATTATCTAGGACAAAACAAAAGCAAGGTAGAGTTTTTTAGTTTCCATTATCTTCTCAATCTTCTTTTAGCCTCTTCCTTGCTCAAAAAACAAAAATAAAAAGGCTTCAGGGAAATGTAGGCAGGTAATCAATCATTCCATTCAACCTTGATTTTAAACTTTTTTTTTTTTTTTTTATTAGGATTTGGGTGAAGATTTACAGAGTAAATTCACTTTTCATACAGCAGTTCACATATACTTTGTCTCATGTCATTGACCAAAATTTACAATGCAGCAGCTCCCCTCCCACTTCCTCCCCATAGTTACCTCCTCCCAGTGTCCATCCCTTCATACTCTTCGAGAGGCCCATTGTCTGCCAACCCTGTATATGATCTTGAATACACTCTCCATTTAGACATACATAATTGTTTAGCTTGTTCACCCATCTATCCATCCCTATACCCATGTTTGCTTTCATTAACAACTCAGTATTGTATTTACAAAGGGGTTCATATTTGTTGTTTGTACTGCCCATGTAACTCTCTCTGTCTTTCTCATCCTCAATGCTGCCATATTGGTCACTCACATTTGGTACATTGCCCTTCTCTTCACCCAAATCAATATTTATCTCTATCTATCTAACAGCATTCCCTCCCCCTTCCCTCCCACCCCTGGTAACCAACAAAGAAAATGTCCTCCAATATATAAACATTTCCTTAACTTTTACAATAACGGACTAATACAATATTTGTCCTTTTGTGACTGACTTATTTCGCTCAGCATAATGTCCTCCAAGTTCATCCACGTTATGCGGTGTTTTGCAGACTCCACATCATTCTTTAGCGTTGCATAGTATTCCATTGTGTGAATGTACCAAAGTTTGGTTATCCATTCCTCAGTTGTTGGACATCTAGGTTGTTTCCAAGTTTTGGCTATTGTAAATAGTGCTGCGATGAACATCGGCGTGCATATATCCGTTCTTGCCATGGCTCTCACTTCTTTAGGGTATACACCCAGCAATGGGATGGCTGGGTCAAATGGCACTTGTATCTCCAACTTTTGAAGGAATCGCCATACTGCTTTCCACAATGGTTGTACCATTTTACAGTCCCACCAGCAGTGTATGAGAGTCCCAATCTCTCCACAACCTCGCCAGCATTTGTTATTTTCTGTCTTGTTGAACTTTGCTACTAGTGCTGGAGCAAGATGGTATCTCATTGTTGTTCTGATTTGCATCTCTCTAATAGCTAATGATCGTGAGCATTTCTTCATATGTTTGTTGGCCGCTTGAATATCCTCCTTGGTGAAGTGTCTGTTCATGTCTTCTGCCCATTTTTTAATTGGATTGTTTGTCTTTTTGTTATTGAGGTGTTGGAGTGTTCTATAAATTCTAGAGATTAAGTCCCTTGTCAGATATGTTATTACCAAATATTTTTTCCCAATCTGTAGGTTCTCTTTTGACTCTTTTGGAGAAGTCTTTGGAAGCACATAAACATTTAATTTTTAGAAGGTCCCAATCATCTGGCTTCTCTTCTGCTGTTGGTGCATTTTGAATTATGCTTGGTAGTCTATTTATACCAAATATTAGGGCCCTTAAGTTTGAGGATTTTAAACATTTTTTTAATCATTCCAAAAAACCAAACTCACTGCCACCGAGTCATTTCCAACTCATAGTGACCCCCACTGGGTTTCTGAGGTGGTAGATCTTTACAGAAGTAGATAGCCCCATCTTCCTTCCACAGAGCAGCTGGTGGGTTTGAACTGCCAACTGTCTGGTTAGCAGTCAGAGGCTGAGGCACTGTGCCACCAGAGCTCTTTTAAATCCCAGTTCAGTGAACATGTGACTGTGCTATCACCAATGATCTAGATCCCAGCCAATGGTGGCCTAAGTGACACATTACTAAGGACAAGGAGCATCTGGGTGTGAGGCTTTAGGGCTGGATGAGAAGCTCTTCCTAACTTGAATGAAGGTTTCATAATTGAATACTCTATTCAATAGGAGGGAGCCCTGGTGGCATAGTGCCTAAGTCATTTGGCTGCTAACCAGAAGGCTGGCAGTTCAAACCCACCAGCCAGTCCTTGGAAGGAAGACTGGACAATCTACTTCCATAGAGATACCCAAAGACCCCAAGAAGGGGTCGCTATGAGTTGGAACTGAATCAACGGCAGTGAATTTGGTTTTTTGGTTTTTATTCAACAGGAGCTCTGGTGGCATAGAGCGTAAGGCATGTGACTGCTAACCAGAAGGTTGGCGGTTCAAATCCACCAGCCACTCTGCAGAAGGAAGACTGGACAATCTACTTTTGTAAAGATTTACCACCCCAGAAACCCAAAGAGGGTCACTATGAGTCGGAATTGATTCGATGGCAGTGAGTTTGGTTTTTCTATTCAGTAAGATGCTATCTTTAAAAGGTAGATTAAACATGTTTGATTAGCCATAACTGTAACCAATGACACACACAGACCCATGAATATGCCCATATACTGATTTTTCTTCCATAAACAGATTTATTATACAATTCCAGGAATTAAAATCCCAGAGTTAAACCCTGCAGGAAATCCAAATGACTAGGAAGCATCAGGCTCCACAGAGGCCAAAGCAGGACAAGATTTGTGCTCAAGAATTCTAGCTATTTAACCTCTGAAGAGTGATTAACAGCCATAAATGACGTTCTCTCTGACACACGGTGATAAGCTAAAGAGGCAGATATTCCAAAGGTGTCAGGTCATTCCATTTCTAGTCATAATTTACTCAAGTTTTAGAAATAGTTGGCACATAGTCAGAGCCAATTGCAAAGTCAAAGTGGCTGCCCCCTCTAGAGCAGTGAAGACATCTAGCCAGGCAGGGCATCTCACGCTTTGCTCCCACAGGTCCCCTACATCCTTTATTATTTATATCCTTCTTTAAACAGAGCACATTAGGATGGGGAATGGAATAAAACTAAGCCAGCTGGAACTCACAATTTTTTTTTTCCATCTCAGCAACCTTGAGGCATAAGCATCTAGGAACACAGCATTCTAAACTGCACAACTGGTAAATATCAGATATTCTCAATGATCTTCATGAACAGAAATATCACATGCAGCCAGTGAACATGAATTTATATATATATTGTTCACTGTGACCATTCACCTACTAAGTCTAGCCTGTGGCAGCCAAGAAGACTACTTTGCAGAAATGGGGGATAAGGAGATCTCTAAAATCTAGATGCACAGTGGGAAGAGGATGGAAACCTGGGTTCTCTAGCCTGGACATTACCTTTAACCTCAGGCAAATCACTTTGCCTCTCTAAGCACCAGTTTGTCTGCTCCAAAATGAGGGGGTTTAAATTAGATGATTCCTGACATGCTGTCTGGTTCTAAAATGCTATGATTCTAGCAAGTCAATGCTTTATTTTGGAATAATTTTAGAAAATTATCTACAACTTTAGAAAGTTGCCACAGCAATGTAGAAAGTTCTTATATACCCTTTACCCAGCTTCCCTGAATGTGAACATCTTACACAACCGGGAACATCTTGATGAATCTAAGAAACTAACATCTGTACACTACCATTAACTAGGCCCAGACTTTTTTAGATCTCACTGGTTTTCCCATAACATCTTTCTTTCATTCTAGGGTCCAAATGAGGACACCATATTGCAGTTAGTTGTCATATCTCCTTAGTGTCCTCTGGTCTGTGACAATTTCTCAGTCTTTCTATATTTCTCATGATCTTGGCCCTAGCACAACTAGTCAACTTTTAATGGAGGTTTATCTTTCCAGGTCTCAGAAGGAAGGCTTGGCAATCTACTTCGGAAAAATCTGTGACTGAGCACCCTGCAGAGCACAGTTCTAGTCTCACGTGTGTGGACTCATGAGTCATAATCGACTCCTGGACATCTAGTTTACCATTTTATTTTTTTAAAAAACCTTTCTTATACATTGTAAGACTGAAGTTGAAGAGAAATATGGGTCATGTAAAGTGAAAAACGGTAATGTAAACAACTGCAGCCCAAAGTTAAATTATGGATGACCCGGGCCAAAGGAGGCACCTCTAAATGTAATCCAGAGTCTGGAAGTGATTTCTGCAGATGATCTGAGCTGTTGGTTTCTACTCCACTTGCCAGCCTTTGTCAGATTCACAGATCAAGGTTGGATTTTGGCCATTGTGAAGAAAACATCAAATTCCTTTTCAACGTGGACATCCCCACAAAAACTGCCAACCAATTTCAAGAACTCAAATGGGTGTTTTTACAAGTTGGGAACTGTTATATCTCACTCCTTTGGAATCCTGCCAGAGGATGACAAAGTCTCTTGAAGGTCACAAAAATGTATCAGATGATTGAAAACAGTGCCAATATTTTACACAATCTAAAAAAGCTCAAATTTCACTTCCAGGTTCTACCAATAAGATGGGAGCTAATATTACTGCAGCACAGGGAGTGACAATCTTGTGGAGTGCTTTGAGATCTCTGGATTCAAGGCATCTCAGACATCTGGGACATTAACAGTGGCATTACTGGAGGGGTAAGGGGGTGCAGACCCCACTATGTGATGCTGTTGGAGGGGGTGCCCTTTTGTGTAGTGTTTTAGCAGAAATGTATCTTTGTAGTGAGTTAAAACAACAAAAACATTTTTTGTAAGCCCAGCTTACATGTATCAATATACTAACAGGGCTAAACCTCTATGTTAATTTACTTTTTGAGCCTTCAATTGCTCTCTGGTCAGAGATGTCATTATTACCCAATTACAATAATGCCTTGAATCCCGTGGTTCTGCCTGCATGCACTAGAAGCACGTGGTATTGTTTTTGTTGCTGCTGGTGTTTTTACAGTCTCTAATTTTGTCAAATTTTCTGGTGTTTTAGCTACAATGTTGTGGTAATTAGTATCAGTGAACCTTTATCGAAAACTTTGAGAATGAAGCAGTTATTAAAGGAAGAGAAGGACAAAAATCAAAAAAGTCTTCTGTTCAAGTTACTAATAATGTTGTAATTCAATGTAGAAGGATTTTATGAAACAATTTTGTTGTCAGTATTTATATAATCTAAGAAATATTACATTTAAGCAATTTATAACTATATTTACCACATTACATTCCATGATTAAAATTGAAAATAAACATTACTAAAGAGTCTGTATGGTCTGGTACAGAAGGAGGTAGTTCCATGGGGATGAGGTGACACCAACCCTAGTGACACCAATGGGCATTAACAATATCCTTCACTCTCCACTAACGACAAGGCACTTAGCCTAACAAATATGCGGTAAATGGATATACTTCAGCAATTGGAAAAGTTTAATAGTCTAAAAATACTCGCAACAGCATGAAGGGAATACAGCTTTCCCCCCTGGAGTGGTAGCGATTACAGAAGTAGGAGAAGCCTCATATTAAACAATTCATCCGGCTGCAGGAATCCCTCTAAGGGATGTTGATGCTAGCTCCATAAAATGAGCTTGAGTTCAGTGAGACTCTTCCTTCAAGTATAAATAATGGGTTCAATTTTCCTATGGTATGTTAGGCACTGACACATCTCTGCGTAAATATCTGGGGAGGTATCTCCACATAGTCTTCACTGAAGGCATTTTTATCTTACAGTGAAGGCTTAGCATTAAGATGAAAAAAAACCAGGCCACATTCTGATTGATGAGAACTTAACTTCCTTGAAGTAGTTCACTAGAAAATAAGAATATAAAAGCACATTCAAAGGTGTATTCACCCCTGCAACTGCCTACAGAGCTTTACAATCACTACTGCCTGGGGTTTTGTTGTGATTTTTGTCGGCAGATATTCTGGTTTGGCAACGGGAAACCGTGAAATACTTTGCCAGGAAGATACTGCTCCATTGCTCCAATTAGAGTTAGGATAATGCTGCTGGGAATTAAAAACCCAGACTCAGAAGGGGTAATAGGTAATAGGGGTTGGTATGGGTTGAACTGTGTCACCAAAAAAGATATGTTGAAGCCCTAACCCCTGTAACTTCTGAATGTGACCTTATTTGGAAACAGGGCTTTTGCAGAAGTAATTAGTTAAATTAACAAGAGGTCATACTAGAGTAAAGTGGGCCCTAGTATGACTGGTGTCCTTATAAAAAGAGAAGAGACACACAGCTGCAGAGGGAACATGGCCATGTGAAGACAGAGACAGAGATTGGAGTGGTGCTGCCACAAGCCAAGGAATGTCTGGGGCTACTTAAAGCTGAGAGATGACAAGGAAGGATCTTCCCGTAGAGACTTCAAAGAGAACATGACCTGGTAACACCCTGAATTTGGACTTCTAGTCTCCAGAATTGTGAGAGAATAAATTTCTGTTGTTTTAAGTTTTCTATTGCTGCTGTAACAAGGTACTTAGCTTGTGGTACCTTGTTATAGCAGCCCTAGCAAACTATTATAGGGGCCTACAGTTTGCAGTGACCCTGCCTGCTGCCATGAAAAGCTATAACCAATCCACATAAAAAAAACCAAACAAGGTAGCTTTATTGATACTGTTTTCTATCAGTAGTGTAATTAATTAATATGAGGAAAAATTGAATAAGTAAAACAGGATTCTATTTTCCTTTTTTGAGTGAAAAAATGCTAAGTTATTAACCTTAACACTTAGCTACACTGAACCAATGTGACAGGAAGCATTGCTAGTTCCATCAACCTAGAGGCCACAAATCAAATGCCTTTTGGTACCAGGCAGGACACATAAAGGAGTAGGTATAATACTAGGGAGTGGTAGGGACTGGGACAGACTGGGCTGTACAGAAGGGCAAGGGTGCCTCAGATTTAGCTGAGTGCTGCCTCATGTGGGAGTTCAGATCCAGTGTTACCAGATCTGATTTTTCAAGAGAAGACAAAAGAGTGGATATCATGCAAAATCTCCCAAGTTTTAAAAGTAAACAACTACAATTCATGGATGGGGTAATCAAAACATGGCAGTAGGTTTGCTATGGCCCACAAAACACCAATATTAAGCAGCAGTGGAAAAGAGAATGGAATCCATTTTGCCTCTCTTCTATGCCCTATCTCAGGGCATTTAGAAGGTCTGTGTATTAGAATTAGAAGAGATAGGTACACTTGTTCAAGATTAAATACTAAAATAACTTCAAGGGAAATCTTACATGATGATTAAAAAAAAAAACCTCAATGATACTCAATTTAATGTTAACAGTTTATCAAAACTTCTTGGTAATTAGAACCAATTAAGTTAGTAACATCTATATATTCCTATAGCAATTTAGAGTTTTGCAACCAATTTTTGCACTCATTTTTCTACCTGCTTCGCACATCTTTGTTTTTCAGGTAATAAAATAGAAGCACAAAGCAGCCAAATGACTTGCCCGAGGGTTGGTATCTAGTGGTTTAGCAAAAGAAACAAAGGGAGTCTTTTGAATTCTAGTCTATTGTTCTCACATAGCATGGCATCCAGATTAACCTGTTTGATAGATACCTGCTGTATTTTTTAACTTTATTATATTGGACAAGATTTTGTATGTTCCATTATCACAACTGTCTGATCTGCAAAACATCATGGGGATGGTGCAGGTCTGCAACTGGTCATGGGGAGCCACAGGACTGGGCAGCGATTCTCTTGTGCAGTGGTCACAATTGGGGCTATTCAGTGGCAGCTAACAACCACAACATTACAGATCATCAGAGTTGGAAGGGTCATTTGAGAAAATTTAATCCAGTAGTTCTCAACTTTTTTCTGCTTCTATTTTATTGACATGCACACAACAATACCAAGAGAAACATTTCCTAAATGCAGTTATTTGAACCTAAGACGGAGAGAGAAGCACAGAACTGTGGAGGGTAGAAGGGAGTCTGTGTAGAGAGAACTGAACCCTTGCAGGTATTGTCTTCCCTCAACCTCGCATCCTGCCTGGTCCCAACCCTATCCTCTGGTTAAAAATTACTGGTAGGTATAGTCCATCTCTCTTACCTGTTACTTGACAGGTGAGAAAACGAATGACAAGGTAAAATGACTGACTTGCCCAAGTTTACAGTGTTACTGGCAAAGCCAAGTATAGTATTCAACCCCTTAAACCCAAATACAAGGCAAGAAAAGGGACTGTTCTTAAAGACATTACCATAATCTGTGGGTTTTGGGAGTTGTTTTATTGTGTTTAATGACCTTTCTGGGACTCCAGACGCAGTTTCTCTTACCTCCCATCCTTCCATTTCCAGTCCTCTCTTCCCATATATATCATAGATGGCCCTGGTTTGGGGGTCACTAAGCACTGCAAATTAAAAATCAAACATGTTTACAAAGTCAAAATTTACCTTTCAGTCCCATCAGACAACACTAACAACAGTATTACGTAAGTCCATCTTTTTTCTTCTTTCCTTTCCAATCACAACTTCCTAGGGAACCTCTTTATTTCCTACATCCCTCGGACTTGTTTTTCTGATCCAACCTAGGACACTGTAAGGCATCCTTTGTAGGAAGCTATGTTGTTTTTAAAAGAATTTAGTAAATTTCTGCCATAGTATATAAATTGGCTTGAAAGAATTAATTTCAGTTTCTAAAGAAACTTCATGTAAACCTAGGGACAGGTTCTGATACTGGAAAAGTCTGATGTTATTTTATTATTTATATTTTTTTATTATTTACTAACTCCTAAGAAAGTCTGGGGTCCTGGGTGGTGCAAATGGTTAAGTGCTCAATAACTAGCCCAAACGTTGGCAGTTTGAACCCACTCAGAGATGCCTTGGAATATAGGCTCGGCAATCTGCTTCCAAAAGGTCATAGCCTTAAAAATGGAGAGTTCTACTCTGGACATATGGGATCTCCAGGAATTAGAATTGATGGCAACTGCCAACAAGAAAGTCTGTATTTTTTTGCACTTCTCTTCTTTACTTGTAAGTCATTTTAACCCTAAGACACAAAGTACTGATCACAATAGTGTTGGCCACACTGCTTAAAGGACATCAGAAAAAGATCTCTCCCTAAAGGTTAGGGCGATTCAAAGAGTATCCAAACCAGATGTAAATGCTGGTGACGCTCACAGTCCTTATCTTCCTTCTCTGCTCTGCCAATTTCTGTTCAAGACCTTTGCATCTTACCCTCCCCAGAGACTTCCCATATATTTTTAGGCCTAATTAAAAAACGATGTAAATGATTCTATCCATATTCAAATCTAATGGGCAAGGAAGAAATGCTGACTGTTGGAAAACATGGGAGCCCAACTTCGTCAGTTGATCTGCAGGATTTAATAACAAATTATTTATTCACTATTTTACTCGAGCCTCCCTTTAGGCTCAACACTGGGGGCAGGTTTGCTGCCGCAGCATTTTCACAGTCATTGGTTGGGTTTGCCTGTTAACTCTTCCCCAAATCTCTAAAATGATACAAACAAGCTGTGTGGATAATTCAGACACAGCAGTAAAATTAAGCCAGCCATCCAGGCAACAGAATGTGATAAAAGGAAAGGCATTTGGTCAAGACCAACAGGCAAACTGATGTCCCTATGAACAGAATGAAATTAGGCAATGACAGGATGCCACACTTACTGTGCCTGACACCTGATTTTTGCTGGTCATTAACATCTAACTTTTAGGTATAACTATACAAGGAGCTCTGGTAGCATAGTGGCTAAGACACTTGCCTGCTAACCAGACGGCTGGCGGTTCAAACCCACCAGCCACTCCTCGGAAGGAAGGTTGGGCAATCCTACTTCCGTAGTGATACTGCCTCGGAAACCCAAGGAGGGGTCGCTATGAGTCGTGGCCGACTCGACGGCACATAACAACAACAACATACAATATATGCTTTTAGGTCTACAATGAGAAATCTTTATTTTGTGAAAACACACATTTTCTGATGTGTAGTCTGTCTAATTAATTAAGGGGCAAACTAACAAATAGTTTGGGAATTAATAATATATTTCATACATGTTCTCAGAACGATTTTAATATTTTACAAAAAAAGAAAATAACACATTTTTTCTTTCTGATATACATAAGACAGAAGTACAGAAATCTGAATTTGTTTAATCTTATTTTTCTATTAACCTTCTTAACATCACTATTTTCTCTCTTGTTAAGACTTTTTACTGAATGCTATACAATCAATAAAATCACTTTCTGATGAAAAAAATGTTCTTGCATTTTCTTATACACAAAAAAGCTTTCTCATAATCATCAGCCTTTCACCTCTAAGGATTCTTTTCAGAAAAGAACTATTTAATAATCTAAAACTTGAGTATTCTGCAATTCAGAACCTGGTCTCCCACTTACCTGTATCTCTCTCCTTTCCTATTACTGGACACATGTTGCTTTCCAAAGCAAAATACTATTCTTTCAAACAACTCTTAATAAAAAGTACTAAATGGAATTACTTCTTTTATAACACTTCTTTTTTTTTCCCCTATATAGACAGTCCTTGGGTTACAAACTTAACTTACATACAATTTGTGGTTACGAACCAACCCCCGTAAAGCCTATTACACTAAAAATTCAGGGTATATACAATGGTTCAAAATAACAAATGGGCATGTACCATGCATCCAATCATTATTATTACTGTATTACTATATTATAGATGTTTTAATGTATCTGGAAGTGTTTCTTCAATGTTTTTTTATGCATAGAAAAGGCTCATTATAGACTATATACCCACTTCTTCTGCCACTGAGTTGATTCCAACTCACAGTGACCCAATAGGACAGAGTTGAATTGCCCCATAGGGTTTCCAAGGCTATAAATCTTTACGGAAGCAGATTGCTTCATCCTTCTCCCATGGAGCAGCTGGTGGGTTCAAACTACCGACCTTTTGGTTAGCAGCCCAATGCTTTAACCATAGTGGCACCAGAGCTCCCTATATACTGTATACTGAGGCAAACATTTGACTAACTGACGTTAGTTACATACTGTACCTAACTGTTCTGACTTACGTACAAATTCGACTTAAAGACAGACATAGGAAGGGAATTTGATCGTAATCTGGGGACTGCCTGTACTCTACAAATCAAGTTTCTTAAAAATCGATTATCTGCTACCAGGGTGTTTCTGCAAAGCCCAGCTGTCCACTGACCTTCATAGGCCTGGTGAACAAGGTTAAATAGTCGTTCTGCTTGTAATTTGAGCTCTGGGTCTCGGTGCTTGTCTGGATGGTACAGCATACACAGCCTCCGGTAGGCAGCTTTCAGCTCTTCACAAGAGGCCTACAGAAAGAAAAATTCCATTAGAGTACGATCAATGAGTCTTAAACATTATCATGATCAAAATCAGCCTTGAAATGGGGACCTGTCAGACACATTATAACATGTTTGCTCTCTAAATACAGGATATAATGAAGTTATGCTTTATTACCTCAATAAGGCTTTGTTTTCCCACAGTTAATAAAGTGATCAATTATGCACATCAATAGTGACCATGTTTTGATGGGAAATGCTGCTATCAGATGGAATGAAAGCTTGTGCCTCCATTTAAAAAAAAAAAAAAAAAAAAGTCTGTGGCTCAATGTGCTTGGAGCTTAAACTAAAAACACCACAGAGATCAGCTTATTCTCTAAGCTAAGTTATTTGAAGTAGACCATGCCAAAGTACTCTCAATACAGAATTTGTTCAGAAAGAAAAAAATGCTATGTGTAGACAGAAATGCCATGAATTTAATCAGTTTTTGACAAAAGAAACTCAATAAATATTAATCCTTAAATATCAAAGACAAATCAAATTGCAAAACCAGCATACATCTATAATTCTAAAAGGCAGCCCATAAAGCAGGCAAAAATGCTATCCTAAGTCCTTTCCCCAACACATACAACTCTCTAGTTACAAAAGTAGTCCATTTAGAGGGGAAAAGGCGTAGCACACCAACAGGACAGATGACACGGCTGGGGAAAATGGCACGGGGTGTTTTAATCACAGAGAAGGGAGGATGGCAGCTCAATGATAAACCTGGAATTCTTCTCTGCCTGCCTCACAGCCACCAAGAAGTTCCCATCAACAGACTCCCTTAGAGGCCCCAGAAAAGCTGCAGTCTGTCTGCTTGGCCCTTTAAGTCTGTTTTTTGAGAAGTATTATTTCTGATTTTCACATTACCCTCAGAGACCACTGTGGTCCACCAGAGGTGATGCTGAATTGGCTGCTCCATCAGGATGACTTATTAAGTAAACAGCACTTGTATTTTGGGAGGCAACCTCATCACTTTAACAGCCGAAGCACACTTCTGGGTCACTGACATGCCAGGGAAAGCTGGACAATGAATAAGGAAGACTGAAGAAGAACTGATGTCTTTGAGCCATGGTGTTAGCAAAGAATATTGAATGTACCATGGACTGCCAGAAGAATGAACAAATTTATCATGGAAGAAATATAGCCAAAACCTTCCTTAGAAAGGAGGATGGTGAAACTTTGTCTTCTGTACTTTGGACATGTTATCAGGAAAGATCAGTCCCTGGAGAAGGACCTCATGTTTGGTATAGTAGAGGGTCAGCAAAAGAGAGGGAGATCATCAACGAGATGGACTGGCATAGAGGTGCAGCTAGGAGCTCAACCACAGGAATAACTGTGAGGATGGCACAAGACCGGGCAGTATTTTGTTCTGTTATACACAGGGTCACTATGAGTTGGAAATGACTCGATGGCACCTAACAACAAGAAGTTATTCAGAAACCTGGAAAATTTATGCACGTTTGCCAGAAGATTTAAACCCAGAATTCTGAAGAACTATAGGAAGAATAGGAACTTTCGTGGCATAGTACCTAAGGCACTTGACTGCTAATCATAAGGCTGGCGGTTCAAACCCACCAGCCACTCCTCAGAAGGAAGGTTGGGCAATCTACATCTGTAGTGATACTGCCTTGGAAACCCAAGGAGGGGTCACTATGAGTCACATCCGACTCAAAGACAGTTTTTTTTTTTCAATAGGAACAATATAGTGAATGTGACCGGAAGGAGATGCAGAGGACAGGAGGCCAGACAGTCTTATGTGCTGGAGAGGGCTCCTCAGGGGAGGCCTGCATTCCAACTCCAGGTCCACTTGGGGTGACCTTTTACCACCTGCTTGGCCCATTTCCTGTCTGAGGAGTAGGTGGTTGACCTGAGAGCCTTTTCCAGCTCTACCTTTGCCTGATTCTCCATTCAGAGAAGGAACAGCTGAACCTGAGCCCCTCACCACTCCTTTAAACCAGGCCTGTGACCTGCACTGCTTGTTTGTTTAGACTGCTATGTTAAATCAGGAGCTCCTGGAAGGTTGCTATCACTACTTCATTAGAAAGGGATCAAGATCTGGTTGACTGAGTATCTTCATGGTTCCAAGGACTACGGAGACAGACTCCACCCTACTCTATCTCTACCTCTATCTCTTCTTGGTACAGCCTTTGGAAATGGCATTGAACAAAGCTTAGTTGACTACACTCCTCCTTTTCCATCTGGTTATCTGTGTGATTTACCCTTTGGTAATACACCAACCTTCAGTTCTAGTGGTTAAGACTGCAGGCTGTGGAGTCAAATGGCCTGTGCAGATACCAGATGTGTTACTTAAAAGCTTTGACTGTGAGCAGATTACTTTTCTGAGTTGTAGCCTCTACATCTGTAAAAGAGGATGATAGATAATAGTATCTGCCTCTCAGAGATGGCATGGAAATGAAATGAGATTATGACCATGAAGTGCTCCATGAAGTGTCCAACACACAGAAAAACTTCTAAATTATACCCTTTTCTATGTTTCTGGGTCTGCAAACATGGAGAAAAGAGCCTATCTCACAAGAATTACTGAGAGGATTAAATGAGAGAATATACATGTGCTTAAACAGTGCCTTGCCCACAGTAGGAATCCTACTAAGTCAGGGTCACTATGAGTTGAAATTGACTTGATGGCACCTAACAACAGCATGCCAACATTAAAGAGCCCTGGTGGCCCAATAGTTAAGCACTTCGTTGCCAACCAAAAGGTCAGTGGTATGAACTCACCAGCGGATCCACTAGAGAAAGATCTGGTGATCTGCTCCAGCAAAGATTACAGATTAAAGCAGAAACCCTAATGGGCTGTTCTCTGTCCTATAAGGTTGCTATGAGTTGGAATCGACTCAATAGCACACAACAATGATACTATCATGAAGAGGTTCTGATGGCACAACAGTTAAGTGCTTGTCTGTAAACTGAAAGGTTGGCTGTTCAAAACCATCCAGGGGCACTGTGGGATAAAGACCTAGACATGTGCTCCCATAAAGATTATAGCCTAGAAATCCATATGGGGCAGTTCTACTCTGATACATGGGGTAGCTATGAGTAAAAGATCAACTTGATGCTACCTAACAACAGCATGCTATCATTATAGGTCCCTAAGCTTTGGTGTCCCTAAGCGGTTGTTGTTAGGTGCTGCGTTAAGTCAGCTCGGACTCATAGGAGCTCTGGTAGCATAGTGCCTAAGTCATTTGACTGCTAACCAGAAGGCTGGTGGTTCAAACTCACCAGCCACTCCTCAGAAGGAAGGTTGGGCAATCTACCTCTGTAGTGATACAGTCTCAGAAACCCAAGGAGGGGTCGCCATGAGTCAGATACGACTCAAATAGCAGTGGGAGTTAAGTGGTGCAAAAGGTTTGTGCTTGACTGCTAACCTAGAGGCTGGTAGTTTGAACCTACCCAGCAGTACCATGGAAGACAAGCCTGGAGATCTGCTTCCATCAACACCACAGCCTAAAGAACTCTAGGGGGCTCAGTTCTACTCTATAACACATAGGGATGCATGCCACGTCAGAATCGACTTGATAGCACCTATATGCTGTCATTACTCTGACAGTTCCACTTTGATGTCCCTTTGGTAGCACATGTACTAAAACCAGAACATTCAGAGTACACTGTCCCAGTGCAAGGATGATGTGAACATTCATAATGTTCCTATCTTTTAGTCTTTGTTTTTTTCAATCAGCTTGTGAATATTCACTGAGCTGTACACATATGTATACCTTCCTGTATGTATGTATGTATGCTGTTAGGTGCTGTTGAGTCAGCTCCAATTCATAGTGACCCTATGTACAACAGAACCAAACACTGCCCGGTCCTGTGCCAGCCTCATAATGTTTGCTATGCCTGAGCCCATCGGTGCAGTCACTGTATCAATCCATCTCGCTGAGAGCCTTGCTCTTTTTCGATGACCCTCCAATTTACCAAGCATGATATCCTTCTCCAGGGAATGGTCTCTTCTGACAAAACCAAAGTAGGTGAGACGAAGTCTGGCCATTCTTGATTCCAAAGAGCATTCTTCCTGCACTTGTTCCAGGACAGATTTGTTAGTTCTACTGGTAGTAATGGTATTTTTAGTATTCTTCATCAGCACTACAACTCAAAAGCATCAAGTCTTCTTCGGCCTTCCTTACTCACTGTCCAGCTTTCACAGGCATGTGAGGTGATTGAAAATACCATGGCTTGGGTGGTGGTTGTTGTTGTTATATGCCATCGAGGCTCCGACTCATAGCGACCCCTCCTTCGGTTTCTGAGGCAGTATCACTACCGAAGTAGGATTGCCCAACCTTCCTTCCGAGGAGTGGCTGGTGGGTTTGAACCACCAGCCTTCTGGTTAGCAGGCAAGTGCCTTAGGTACTATGCTACCAGAGGGTTAGGCACACATTTTACTCTTCAAAGACACATCTTTGCTCTTCAGCACTTTAAAGAGGTCTTTTGCAGTAGATTTGCCCAGTACAACATTTTGTCTGATTTCTTGACTGTTGCTTCCAATGGTGTTGACTGTGAAACCAAGTAATATGAAATCTTTGACAACTTTAATCTTTTCTCCGTTTATTATGATGCTGCTTATGTTTCCAATGGTGCTGACTGTGGAACCAAGTAATATTAAATCTTTGACAACTTCAATCTTTTCTCCATTTATCATGATGCTGCTTATTGGTCAAGTTGCGAGGATTTTTGTTTTATGTTGAGGTATAACCCATACTGAAGGCTACAGACTTTGATCTTCATTATTAAGTGCTTCAAGTCATCTTCACTTTCAATAAACAAGGTTGTGTCACCTGCACGTCAGAGGTTGTTAATGAGTCTTCTTCCAATTCTGATGCCACATTCTTTCTCCATATAGTCCTGCTTCTTGGATTATTTTCTCAGCATACAGACTGAATTAAGTATGGTGAAAGGACACAGTCCCTTCCTGATTTGAAACCATGCAGTATCCCCCTTGTTCTGTTCAATGCATAGGTTCCTCATGAGTACAATTAAGTGTTCTGGAATTCCCATTCTTCCCAGCGTTATCCATAATTTGTCATGATCCACAGTCAAATGCTTTTGCATAGTCAACAAAACACAAGTAAGTATCTTCCTGGTATTCTTTGCTTTCAGCCAAGATCCATCTGACATCAGCAATGATATCCCTCATCCCGTGTCCTCTTCTGAATCCAGCTTGCATTT
>NW_006921681.1:1688942-1691561 GCF_000298275.1 Orycteropus afer afer
GGAAGGAAGGTTGGGCATTCCTACTTCCGTAGTGATACTGCCTCAGAAACCCAAGGAGGGGTCGCTATGAGTCGGGGCCAACTCGATGGCAAACAACAACAATAACAACAGAGCCTTTAACAAGGTTTCATAGCAAAGATGGGCCCCAATATCCCTGTCTCTGTAGCTCCTCCTTTCTCATCTGCTTTCCACAGGCTTACTTTCCCTGCCTTTGTTCAGTACTACAACGCGTTGCCTTTTTTTTTCTTTTTAATATTTATCTGTTGTTGAAAATATACATAGCAAAATATTCACTGATTCAATAATTTCTACACATACAATTCAGAGACACTAGTCACATTCTTCAAGTTGTACAACCATCCTCATCTTCCTCTTTTTAACTGTTCTTCCCCCATTAACTCACTGCTCCAAACTTCCAGTTGCTGTTGTCAATCTGAACCCATTTAGACAGATCTTAAAAGAGCATGATGCTTGAGAGAGACGCAGTACATGTCTCGCCACACTTACTGATGTGCCACCTGTACCAAAGCCTGTGCTTTCAAACGAGTAAGTAACAGCAACTCATGGGCAAATGAAATGAACTCCTCCAGGTAGGTTTATTTATTTCACAATGTAAACAAGGGTAGTTCTTTCTTAGACAGACATTATAAATTATTTTCTTTTTATAGATTTTAGTTACTTTTCCTAATATCTAAAAAAGTTATGAGTATTTGATAGATTATACCGGCTCTAGGTTAGACTGCTATTTCCTGGTTATTAAAGTTAAACTAGGTGGCAAGGGAGTAGCTGATCTAGTTCTACAGGGCCTTCTTAATCATATTAATAAATGGCTTAATGGGCTATTGATTAAGTAATGGAAATGAGAAGTTTCATTTTTAATAAATACCACATTCAATAAAAGGTTAGATTGCGTCTTTCATCATAACTGAATAGCTAAGGTCATGGGTTTGCCATTTCATAAATGATAACTTCTTTCACCATCATAAAAATACTGGTATCATTTTAAAAATGTAATGAGATATCATTAAAAGTGATATCTAAAGTTATATATTTATTACTAAAATTCTACAATAAAACTGGGAAATGTATCATGCTTCAAGGTTGAAAAGTTTCTTCATCTCATTCACCTGGTTATATTTTTTCTACAATCACTGAATTATACATGTAGAAATTATAGAATTGGTATATATTTTGTTGTGTTTATTTTTGACAACAAAAATAATAAATTAAACCTTCATAAAATTCATAGTAATGACTCCTATATGACCCAACAGTAGTTTTGTGGTCTGTTAAAATGTTCAGATTAGATGCTATACACTACAAAGATGAACTTCTGCAATAAGGCATGAAAAAGAAATAAAAGGTATATAGACGAAACTATTTGCAGACATCATCTATGGAGAAAATCATAAAGAATCTACAAAAAAAAGCTACTAGAACTAAGTGAACTTAGCCAGGTTGCAGGATATAAGGTTAATATACAAAACTCAATTTATTTCTACATAATAACAGTGAACAACTGGAAACCAAAATTTAAAAAGATAGTATCATTTAGAGTCTCAACAACAGACATGAACTGTTGCTGTTGTTAGTGCTGTCAGGTCAATTCTGACTTGTGGCGACCTAACGTATGTCAGAGTTGAACTGTGCTCCACAGCGTTTTCAGAACTGTGACCTTTCTGAAGCAGATCACCAGGCCTGTCTTCTGAGCTGTCTCTGGGTGGGTTCCATCTATAGCTTCAATGTGATCAAAACCCAAGCAGACCTTTTTGTAGGAATTGACAAGCCAATTCCAAAATTTATATGGAAAAGCAAAAGGCATGGAACAAAAATAAACTTTATTTTTCTAGAGTAATGAAAATAAAGTTGAAAACAAACTAAAACAAAACTGAGGACTCTTATTACCAATTTCAGGATATGTGGCTACAGAAATCAAAACTGTGTCTGGTAAAAGAACAGCCATACAAAGCAATGGAACATAAGAGTCTAGAAATAGATCTCTCATAAAACTAAAAAAACCCAACTCACTGCCATTGAGTTGACTACAACTCATAGAGACTCCCTTTGGGTTTCCGAGGCAGTAAATCTTTACAGGAGTAGATTGCCCAGTCTTCCTTCTGTGGAGGGACTGGTGGGTTTGAACTGTCAACCTCTGGTTAGTTAGCTTAGGCACTACGCCACCAGAGCTCCTTAGACCCCTCATACAGGCCATGATTTCTGACAAATATGCCAAGGTAATTCAATAGAGAAAAGACAGTCTTTTCAATAAGTGATGGTAGAGATAGTGAACAGTTATATTCAAAATATGAACCTTGACCATTACACTTTGTATCACATACAAAAATTAACTCAAAATAGAACACAGACCTAAATGAAAAAGCTAAAATTCTAAAGCTTCTAGAAGAAAATACAGGAGAAAAATCTTTGTAAACTTGAATTAAAGATTCCCATCTAGGGTAATAAACAAAAAAATATTTGTGAAACACCTATCTGATAGACTTGTATTTAGAAAATACACAGAGCTCTTTTTTTTTAAATTGTGATTTGGGTGAAGATTTACAGAGCAAATTCACTTTCTATACAGCAGTTCACATATACTTTGTCTCATGTCATTGACCA
>NW_006921681.1:1693431-1746814 GCF_000298275.1 Orycteropus afer afer
CAACCTTCCTTCCGAGGAGTGGCTGGTGGGTTTGAACCGCCAGCCTTCTGGTTAGCAGTCAAGTGCTTTAGCCACTATGCTATTAGGGAAATGCAAATTCCTAACACCACTACATACCTCTAAAATTGCTAAAATTAAAAAGACGGAGACTATCAAGTGCTGTTGAAGATGTAGAGCAAAAATAAACTTTATTTTCAGAAATACTGCCATCAGCAGAGAGGTAAGTGTGGCACTAGTTCTTTTTGTTCAAAACAGTTTAAATAAATGAGTAAAGTGCTAGGTTTTTCCTAAACAAATTATTTTTTAAAAATACCTTGACTTTTCTTAGTCAAAGAAAGGTTACATATGGAAGGAAACTTTCTTTGCTTGTTACCAGGGATGGGAGGGAAGGAAAAATTGCTAGACAGGTAAGAGACAAGCATCAACTTGGATGAAGGGAAAGGCAATATACCAGAAGTGAGTGACCAACACAATAACACTAAGGAAAAGAAAGACACAGAGAGGTACATAAGAGGTACAGACAACAAACAGAAAAACTTTTACATATAAAATACGGCACTGTCAATAGTAACAAACATTAATCTACGGGTAGATACATAGACAGGCTAAATGATCAGGTATATCTAAGCAAAAGGAAATGTACCCACAACCATATACAAGTTTGGCAGATACTTCTATAAATGTATTTGTATGTGCTATGAGAGAAAGACATAGAGAGGTACACGAGGCACAGACAACAAACAGAAAAACTTTTACAGATAAAATACGGCATTGTCAATAATAACAAACATTAATCTATGGGTAGATACATAGATAGACAG
Organism: Orycteropus afer afer; assembly: GCF_000298275.1. Classification (NCBI taxonomy): domain Eukaryota; kingdom Metazoa; phylum Chordata; class Mammalia; order Tubulidentata; family Orycteropodidae; genus Orycteropus; species Orycteropus afer. Next base: position 1,694,253 of record NW_006921681.1, read on the forward strand.
GCTAAATGATCAGGTAAATCTAAGCAAAAGGAAATATACCCACAACCATATACAAGTTTGGCAGATATTTCTACAAATGTATTTGTATGTGCTATGAGATTGTCCATAAAATTACAACAAGGCAAAGTTAGGATATAACTTCCTCGCCACAGCCAATCACTCTGAGGGAGTGAATTGTTGGGCCTGTGGGCTTGGGACCATGGTTGCAGGGGACATCAAGCTCAATCAGCATAACATACTATACAGAAACATTGTTCTACATCCTACTTTGGCGAATAGACACTGGAGTCTTAAAAACTTGTGAGTGGCCATCTAGATGCAGTAATTGGTTTCCTCTTGTCCAGAGCAAAGAAGAATGAAGAAAACCAAGGATGCATGGAAACAATTAGTCCAAGAGACTAGTGGACCATGCGAACCTCAGCCTACATGACCCTGAGACCAGAAGAATTTGATGGTTCTCAGCTACCACTGTCAACCACTAGAGAAAGGGTAATCAAGTAATCAATCAATCCTGCATAGAGTGGGAAAAAAACGTGCAACAAAACTAAAAATTGTAAAAATGACCAGGCTTACTTGTCTGATAGACTGGTGAAATCCCTGAGACTGTGGCCCCTAGTAACCCTTCGGGCCTGGAACTGAACTCACTCCTGTGGCTTCCAGCCAAACAACAGACAGACATATAGGGTGAACATTTACACCAGATAGGCATACTCAGAACAATCAACCAGGGGCAGTATTTGCATAGGGAGATAGGTCAGAGGGCAGGAATGCACAGGAAAGGACAGAGGGAGGTAACTATAGGAAGTGGGAAGAGAGGTGTTACATTATGGGAACTGCAATCAATGTCATGAAATAAAATGTGCTAAGAACTGCTGTATGCAAAAGGAATTTGCTCTGTAAACTTTCACCCAAATTACAATAAAAAAATTAAAATAAAAAACAAAAAACTTGACTTTTCTAATTATAAATGTGTGTATAAATATATAAATATGTATATATATATAAAAATATATATACACACACACACACACACACCATGGATAAAATGGCAAATACTGTAGATAAGAAAAACATATTTTAAAATACATATTCAATTATTCAAATATATAATACAATTTTTAAAAATATAATTGGAAAATTTATTTGTTGACTCATTTGACCAAGTCCTCTAGTTTTACACACTTTCCCTGGCTCTTAAGTTTGAAGTCTTAGAAGACTTTGCCACCAAGTCCCTCCACCTGAAACATTTTCTCTAGACTTGGTTTTTTCTCTTTACCCTGTACATATCTTTGAACTTAGCTTGATCACAGAATAAAGTCTGATGAGAGAACTGTCAGCATGAATTAGTTAATGCATATTTTTTTTGTTAATCTTCTTTAATGTGGTAAAGTTTCCATAACATAAAAGTTTCAATTTTAACCAATTTTGAGTATACAATTTGGTGATGTTAAGTACATTTGCAATTGTATAACCATCACTACTATTTCCAGATCTTTTTTGTCATCCCAAACAGGAACTCTATACCCATTAAATACTAACTCCCCATGACTACGTCCACCCTAGCCCCTGCTAACCTCTGTTCTACTTTGTGTCCACGAATTTTCCTGTTTTTGATATTTCATTTAAGCAGAATCATATAATATTTGTCTTTTTGTGTCTGGCTTTTTTCACTTTGTATAATGGCTTCAAAGTGTAATAAAATTTTGTAAACTGTGTTTTTCACTTAAAAGTCTTTGCAGGTTTGTGTGTATGTGTGATTATTTTTCCATGCCATTTTAAAAGGCTGGACAGCATTCCAAAATGTGGCAATAATCATACTTTATATAACAATCCTCTATTAAATATTTTCCTTTTAAAAAAAAAAAAAAAGGCTGCAGTGGACAGATCTATAGCAAAATCTTTTCACATATCCATGATTACCTTTTTGGAAATAAATTTATAAAATTGTTGCGTTAAAGGCAACATAGTATCTTAAGGCTTCTAAAAGTCTGCTGAACTGCTCTCAGAAAGTATTTACCAGTTAATTATTCTAACCTTAAGTTTTAAAATTTATCAAGAGAATATGTAACAGTTTATAAACAGAACTACTAGACCTCAAACACCAGTCATCTGCCTCACTCCTTTCCTGGGTCCCCCTCTTCAGATGTAAGCATGTTCTTTTTGTTTTTTTTTCCCTATTTACTTTCATTTATCTAAATAATATACTCATATTGCTACTCTTACTTGTTTACATTTAAGGCTTAATCTACTCATTGTGACAATTTAGTCCCTGCCCACTTCCTTCTGTTTCTCTTCTCCCTCTTTCCTCTACTGTTACCACAATTTTGAGTTAAATCAATATACAAACAGAGTACTAGGTCACACTTCTTTTCTTAAACAACTTTTTATTTTTCCTGGGGTTAATAACTACCTCATTTTTTTTTTTTTTTCTGTTTGCTATAGCTTTCTATGTATGTTTCACTCATCCTTTAGCTCAACAGACTTCTAATACTCCTCTCAAGACAAATACATCAAGTAGTTATTTTTTCCCTAGTGCTCTCTGCACTGTGTTGGTTGCTAAGCCTGATGAACAAACTTCATCCTAGGATTTCCTGGAACCATCTTCCTGGGAATTCCTCTGTATTTTTCCCGGGTTGGATCCCCTCTTTTCTGTAGTTTATATATTTCTTTTTTTTTTTTTTGGTTTTTATTCCTTATTATTGTGGAGCTCACAATAATAAAGGGTGAGGAAAAATCTTTTTCAACTTTGCACATCTCAAAATGTTTTCATCCTGCCTTTCTCCTTGGTAAATAGTTGGCTGAGTATAGAATTCTGGGTTGAAAATCATGTTTTCCTCAGGGTTTTTAATGTATTCCTCTACTGTATTGCTCGTGAGACATGTAATATCATTCCTGACTCCTGATGTCTGTGTCCTAAGTTTTTTCTTTGTCTGCTTTTAGGACCCTCTCTTATCCTATGATTTCCCTTAATATGGAGCTTATTATTATTTTATCCATTGTGCTAGTTACTTGATTGGCTGTTTTATCTATAACCTTACAGCTTTTGATTCTGGGAAATCTTCTCATCACAGTTGTTTTATAAAGTCCCTTTATTTTATTTTGTTTACTTTGCATGAATTGATCTAATTTTTAAATTTTACTTTCTTGGCGATTTCCTCAACTTATCTCCCAGATCATTTATATAATTTCTTTAATTTTTACCATCTTATTTTTAGTTTCTAAGTGCTCTTTCTTTGTCACCAATTTATTTTAAAAGTATCACCAAGTACTTCTTACATGTAATGTTTTATTATCTCTCTGAGAACAAAATAGTTTTCTTGAGATATTCTAACTTGCTGCATTGTCTGCTTCCTTGCAGTTTCTACTTTCTGTCTGCATGGTCTCAAGTTTTAATATTGAAGATTCATCTCAAACATTTGATGTTTGCTGGCCATCTATTCATATTAATAATAAGATACTAAAAAGCTACTTGGAAGCTCTGTATGTATGAATAGGCCTTGTCATCTGATAGGCTCCTCTGTAAAATGACTGGGAGGACACCTAGAAGTTTCATTTCGCAGATGCCCAAATAATACTATCTATGTCTTTTCTCTTTGATAGGTTAGTTTTTTCAGGGCAAAGCCTGAAGAACAAATGGACAAAGCTAGAAGTCTCACCATGCAGGGTGGAAACTTCCAGTTAACCCCATTTGGGTTAGGGTATCCTATTCTCACCCTCCACTGTGCCAGGTGCCTCTAGACTCTGGGTTAGTTTCTTGAAGTTGGGCAGACACTGGTTCACCCATCAGCACTGAGCACTGTAGTTTTACCAAACGTAAAACTCCTGGGCTTAACTTTTAGCCAAATGATAGACAAGTCTTTAAGGTGGACAATAACTCCAGGGAGATACTCACTCTTCAGAACAATCAACTGTCCAAGATCAAAAGGGCAGCATTTGCCCAGGAATAAAGCTCAGAAGGCAGGAAGAGGTAGGAAAGGATAAATGGAAATGGTAACCATAGGGAGGAAGTGGAAAGAGTGCTGTTACATTGTGGGGATCGCAATCAATGTTCACAAAACAAAATGTATATACATTGTTGAGTGGGAAACCAATTTGCTATGTAAACTTTCACCCAAATCACAATAATATTAAACAAAACTTTGTCAATCGATAAGCAAAAAAAAAAAAGAGTATCTTGCTTTAATTTGCATTTGTTTACCAGTGAGGGTAAACATTTTTTTCTGTGTATTTATTTGCATCTTAGATTTCTTCTTTAAGGAAATAACCTGGTATTCCTTTGTATTTCTTTTCCTGTTAGGGTGCTCATATTTTTGTTCATCAAATAAATATACTGCTGATTTATTCTGACTTCTTTAATAGCACTTAAGTTTTTTTTTGTTTCATGTCTTTTAATAAACAAAGAATTTTCTCATTTTTACAGAATCAAGTCAAACATCTCTGCACTCAATCTGATAGCAGATATTCAAAAAGTATATTGCCCCTCTACTTTTATTTACTACCTTCAGTCAACAAGGGAAGCTTCCATATTGTAAGGGACAGCAGTCTGTCTCAACTATAATATTTGGGTCAGGACAGGCTAGGTTAGTGGTTCTCAAAGTGTGGTCTGAAGACACTGGGAATCCCTGTCAGGGAGTCTACAAGGTCAAAACTACTTTCATAATGCTATTAAGCTGGTGGGAGCTCTGGTGGCATAGTGCCTAAGGCATTTGACTACTAACCAGAAGGCTAGAGGTTCAAATCTACCAGCCACTTCTTGGAAGGAAGGTTGGGCAACCTCCTTCTATAGTGATATTGCCTCAGAAACCCAAGGAGGGGTCACTGTGAGTCAGATCTGACTTGATGGCAATGTTTTTTTTTTTTTTTTAATTTTATTTTATTAAGCTGGTACTTGCTTTTTTACTTTCATGAGCATACAGTGGAATTTTCTGGAGGCTACATGATGTGATGATATCATTGTTCCAATGGTTAATGGAATATGTACTTGTATATTCTAGTTAAATCTCTAGGATGGTAGGCTTAGGATATAAACATGGAAGCTTTCAGAGATAACTGAATTGATTCTTTAGTGAATTATTTCTCGGTTATAGTTGCTATCATATCAATATACCTGTAACCTTATTATTGTTCAACACATAGTTATTTTGAAATCCTTAAGTTTTTCTTGTGCCTATATTGAAATACAAGTAAGTGTACTTTACATCCTGTTTTACCACAATATTTTACCAATGATTCAGTTTTAATTTCTAGTTAATTATCAATAACTATCACTCACTCACTCACTCATTCACTGCCATCGAGTCAGATTCCACTCATAGTGACCCCTCCTTGGGTTTCTGAGGCAATATCACTACGGAAGTAGACTGCCCAACCTTCCTTCCGAGGAGTGGCTGGTGGATTTGAACCACTAGCCTTCTGGTGAGCAGTCAAATGCCTTAGGCGCTACGCCACCAGACCTCCCATCAATAGCTATACTCCCTATAAATAAAAGCTCTTTAATCCCCATAAATAAAAACCTCTTTACTTTATGTAAAAAATGTCCATCTCAGGTCAGCTTGTTCTCTGCTTGGCAGTGTCCTCAGGTACCAGGCTGACAGAGCAGCTAGCCTCTGGAGCCACTGTTAGTCACTAAGGCAGAGGAAGGTACATGAGACCCTCTGGATTGCACTGACATTTAAATGCTTCAGGCCTGGAAGTGACGCACATCACTTCCACTCACAACTCACTGGCTGGACCTAGTCACATGGTCCCACTCATCTGCAAGGAGACCGGAAGTGCAATTCTACCATGTGCCAGGCAAGTGAAGGGTCAATGGTGGTCATACAGTACTTATTGCTACCACGTGATGATACTTAATTCAACACTTAGAAGACGTAATAGAACGTACAAGTAACAAGTTAACACCTCACACTTATATTCATTTTAGGAATAGTTAAGCCACCAAAGGTTTTTGTTGCTGAAGCCTGTAATTTCAAACTCAAACTTACAGGCTATCTCTACATTACAGTACTATAAGTCCTCACAAACTATATTCTCTTGGATTTTTGGGAAGTTTGCCTAATTACCACAATTGAAAATTCATTACTGTCCATATGTTCCACAATAATCTGACTGAAATAAACTGCATCAGCTAATAAAAACCTGTAATTTTTTATGATATTTGGTGCTCACACAATTTAAAGGAAAAAGCAGATTTCCGAGCTAATTAACAGCAAGATAGCATGGTTGCTTTGTGCTGAGTAAGAGCTGTTTCACCGAGAGAAAAGATGGCACTTATTATTTGGTGTCATTTAGTAGATACTGATTATACTAAAACACCAAGCCACTCACTCGTAAGGCACTAAAAAGCAACTACTGAATTGGACTTGGTAAAAATGTCCTCATTAATTCTGTAAAGGCTCTGGCGACACAGTCTGAAGCTTCACACGATGAAATTCCTCTCACCCACAGCCCGACCATATTCTGATGTAATTTTTCCAGCCTAACACAGCCTTTATTCTTTTCTTTTCCTTTGCACATGGAACACTTTGAAGGCCTGGAAATAAGTTCCTAAATATGGGACTTCATGTGCAAACAGAAACAGATGCCAACCGTGTACCTGGACTCACTACAACTGTCACACACATGTAGGCTGCTGCATTAAATCATTCTGCCGGACCCATCTTTGTAAGGAACTTTGTAAGTAGAACAGGATTTAAAGTGAGACTAAGCTGAATCCAGAGTCCGTGGGCAGCACAAACGGCTAATGAATTTGGCAGCTAACAAAAAGGTTGGCTGTTCAAGGCCACCCTGAAGGGCCTCGAATGAAAGGCCTGGGCGTCTACTTCCGAAAAAGCAGTCACTGAAATCCCTATGGAGCACCGTTCACAGCTCTCCATGAGTTGGAACAGACGCGACCGCAACTGGCTTAATCTATACTGTTGAAAAAATCCAGCTCTATTTAATTGATGAAAGAAAGACTGTCCAAAAATAGATCTAATCCATCTGAAATGATTTACTTTTACAAACATTACTGGGCCAGTGCAAAAGATGATAAACAAGCAACCTTTTCCCACTGCAATAAAGAAACAAAGAGAAGATAATCGATAACTGCCAAATGGAAAAAGGACAGGCCCGGCGAGGGGAGAGCTGCTCTTTCCTCTTGTGGCCCGGTGTTCAGAGGCTTGGACTGAGTCTCCACAGGCACCGTCTGCTCTGGAGCCCAACCAGAAAGGCAATCGTTTGAATTTGCTCTCTTCCTCATGTACCTTACACAATTTTCCTAAGTGAAAATTTAGACTTACTAAACTGATATTTCTTCCAATAGTGAGTTCCTCTGGAGTGATTTGATTTCTAACACGGCAATGTGTTCCTTAAGAACACGGGTATTACATAAAGTAACATGCACCTAGATAGATAAAGTGAGTATGGCACTTTATATACATAATTACGTATACGCATATATTTCAATTCTGTAAATTTACTGAGTGCTAACACTGCTCTAAGTATCACAGAAGCTACAAAAGGAATACTGTTCCTGGTCTTGAGATTATAATCTAGACGAGATCCCCTCACCCTAACAAAAACCCATATACAAACAAGTTTAACTAAATAACATGAAACAGAAATGCTAGTAGCTTTAAGAGTGTGGTGGAAGTCAGTTCAGAGCGGTCAGGACGCAAAGGAAATGTCCTAGAAGCCAAAAATCTCTTGCCATCGAGTCAATTCTGACTCAGTGACCATGCAGGATGGAGAACTGTCCCACTGGGTTTCCAAGGCTGTAATCTTTACAGAAGCAGACTGCCTCATCTTTCTCCCACAGAGTAGTCGGTGGGTTCAATCTGCCAACCTTTTGGTTAGCAGCTGAGTGCTTAACCACTGTGCTACCAGGGCTCTTGCTGGAAGCAGTGGGGGCTATGTGGGACTGCAAAGGTGGAAGATGATTTGTTTTGATATCAAAGATGGGCTGAACCATTTTAGGGGACGAGAATGCCCCAAGGAAATAGGATGGTATTGGGGGCAGAGAGATAGAACACTGATTAAACCGGCACAAGAAAGCAGCAGGCAGAAGAAAGCAAGAAATCAATCTGGCTACCCATCCGTCCAGCAAACACATGTCAAGTACCTACTGTGTGCTGGGAGTATCATGGTGAACAGGCCTCATGGAGCTTACTTTCTTTCCAGTGCAAGAAGCAGAGCATCACCACAAAGTAAACAGAAAATATATGAAACATGTAACTTATAAGGGGCTTTAAAAACACAGCCAAACAGTTTGACCCATGCCCAAGAAACAAAAGAAAGCCACAAGTTTTTTTGGGTTGAGAAAGCATATACTCAGTAATGTTGTTAATACTAATTTGGTACAGCTTAAATAAAACAGATAAAAACCCAAACCAGAGAGACTTGAAACAACAGACATTTAGAGTTGAGGCTGTGAGGTAGAACATGAAATGGAAATGAAGGGATTGGAGTCAGCTGGGGTCCTGAGAGGATTCATGGGCTGAAGGGATCTATGGGAGAAGCACTAGGGGCTCATTTACTGAATATAAAAGAAAAAAACATACATTCCAAGCATTCTGGCCTGAATGCATGGGATTGAGAGAAAGACAGATTGCCCAGTCTTCCTTTGGAGGAGTGGCTGGCGAGTTTGAACCGCCAGCCTTCTGGTTAGCAGTCAAATGCTTTAGGCACTATGCCACCAGAGCCTGCAAGAGATTTTAAAAAGAGCCAAGGAAGCATGGGCTGAACCCTGGGAAATAACTATCCAAGGAGATGAGAAGGTGAAAAAGAAGGACCACAGCATCACAGAAACCAAAGAGAATTTCAAGATCAATGCTATCAAATGTATTTGCATAGATTAAGAGCTAACAAAATACTTGATGTATTGATACGTCCTCATTTAAGACTTTAATACTCATAAAACTTGTTAAGGTTGGGATTAAAATCTCCATTTTACAGATTGAAAACACTGAGGATCAGAATAACTTGTCTAAGATTGAGGAGTTTACCTGGTATGGACACCTGACGCTGGCTAGAAGCTGAAAACTTGAGTACCAAAAAAACCCCAAACCCACTGCCATCAAGTTGATTCTGACTCATAGCAACCCTATAGGACAAAGTAGAACTGCCCCATAAGGTTTCCAAGGCTGTCAATTTCTACGGAAGCAGACTGCTTCATCTTTATCCCGTGGGGTAGCTGGTGGGTTTGACCTGCCGACCTTTTGGTTGGTTAGCAACCAAATGCATTAACCACTGTGCCACCAGAGCAGTAGTCTGGCTCAAATTATGGCTTGCTACAGAGAGGGAATAGATATTTACAATATACATATCAGACAAAGAACTCATCCAAAAAATATAAAGAACTCCTACAAATCAATAAGAGCATTCCTTATTAACTTTTATGCTCATGATACTAATAAAAATATATCGGCATTTACTTTGCATAGTAATATGCCCATTACTATGCTAAGCACTTTATATGCATTCTGGTCTAATTCTCGTAACAGCCCTATCATAGTTAAAAAAAAAAAAAAAAAAAAAAAAAAAAACAGCCCTGGTGGTGTAGTGGGTAAGACATTTAGCTGCCAACCAGGTCAGCTGTTCAAACCTACCAGCTGCTCCACAGGAGGAAGATAAGGCAATCTACTTCCATAAAGATTTATAACCTTAAAAACTCAGTGGGGGTCGCTCTGAGTCTGAATCGACTTGATGGTAGTGGGTTTGGTTTTCTTCTCGGTTCTGTGGCCCTAGGGGTGGAGGTACTCAATAAGCAAGGTAAGCACGGGCTTACTTGTGCTTACCTTGCTTACTGGGTACTCTATCCCTGGCAGGGACTGTAAATTTGAAGAGGCTTTGATTCTGTAGGAAGGTGCTGGGGGTTAGGAGAAAGACCAACAACCAGCCATACCTACAAGCAGAAATGTCTTGATGTGGTGAAAAAAAATGTGAAATCACTCACTACAGATTAATGAGTAAGCACAAGTAAGCTCAGGCTTGCCTTGCTTACTGGGTAATCTGACACTGAGTGGCGCAGTGGTTAAGTGCTTGGCTGCTAACCGACAGTTGGTTAGTTCAGCTGCTCCATGGGAATAAGATGTGGCAGTGTGCTTCCTTAAAGATTTACAGCCTTGGAAACCCTATAAACCAAAACCAAATTTACTGCCATGGAGTCAATTCGACTCACAGTGACCCCTCCTTGGGTTTCTGAGGCAGTGTCTCTATGGAAGTAGATTGCCCAATCTTCCTTCTAAGGAGTGGCTGGTGGGTTTGAACTGCCAGCCTTCCGGTTAGCAGTCAAATTTGTTCTATAGGGTCTCATTGGTTGGAAGTGGCTCAATGGCAATAAGTATCATAGTAAAATTATTGTGGATTTTACAAATGAAGAAACAGGGTCAGTGAGGTTAAGTACCTTGTCCCACAGGCAAACTAAAAACCAAACTCATTGCCATTGAGTCGATTCTGACTCACAGCAACCCCCTTTGGGTTTCCGAGGCGGTAAATCTTTATGGAAGTAGATTGTCCAATCTTCCTTCTGCAGAGTGGCTGCTGAGTTTGAATTGCCACCTTCTGATTAGCAAATGCCTTAGGCACTATGCCACCAGAGCTCCTTTGTCCCAGAACAGGCTCCTAAGTTAAACTCAGATCTGACTCCAGAGGCTATGCTTTTGTAGCCTGTGTTGGAAGCTCCACTACCGTCTTTGGCCATTTCAAATAACCACCAACAAATGCTCACAGGGGGCTTAACATGCAAGGGATGGCGGTTACATTATTTTGGTTGTCCTCTAAAACCCCTGTGATCTAGTGCATCTTTGTGGAGTTTAGGGACCAGGTGGACATGCTCTATTTTAATGATTTTAGAAGTCTGCCTCTTCCAGCCATTTTAAGACTCTTCACTTTGTAAAGATAAAAACCTAGGAGACAAACAATCAAATCATGAATGAGTCAGAAAAACTATGCAGGAGCCTGATCAAACAATCTGAAGTTGTTACAACTAGGAATAGCCTTTGAAACTTGAATAAATTCTACCTAATTTATTTAGGGGGAGCTCTGGTAGCATAGTGCCTAAGGCACTTGACTGCTAACCAGAAGGCTGGAGGTTCAAACCCAGTAGCCACTCCTCGGAAGGAAGGTTGGGCAATCTACTTCCGTAGCGATACTGCTTTGGCAACCCAAGGAGGGGTTGCTATGAGTTGGGTCCGACTCGATGGCACATAACAACAACAACAATTTATTTATTTACCTATAGAGGAAAAAAACCCCATAAAACTCACAGAACCTATTACCCTTAAATTGACAATGTAAATAAAAAAAAAAAGATCAGACAATTAGTAATGACAGAATCCTACATTCCTACATACTAAAAGGAAGAAAAAGAAAGAAAGCATGTGTAACCTTGAAGGTTGGAGGGGAACCAGGTCCTCTACTGAACATCTTTGATGACAACAGAACACTAGAACAAATAGGCTAAAGGAACAGAAGTTCTTATTCCTGATTAGAGGTCATTCCAAGGGCTTAGGAAATACTGTCTGACCCCACTGTAGTAAAATTTTGTTTCTATCACCCTTCCTGGCCATGCCCATATATTTATTTGGTGCCCCAGAGATGCAACAGTAAACAAAAAGGCCAGGGTCTTCAGGAAACAAGCTCTAGGGTTCCCTTCCAAGTCAAAACAGGGTTCAGATTTTATCTTCACATAGGGTTATTCTTCCCTAAAAGCCTGACCGTCTACTGCCTGTCATGAACATTCATGTTATGCTCCTGCCCCCTCATGTAGACTCCCCACAGCTTTTCTCTGCTGGCATTTTTACTATTGAAGAATTCTCTGGCTCCTACAAACAAGGATGCACCCATTGCATGCCAGAGTGCTCCGACAGTTCAGGAGCCCAACGGGACTCTAGCAATTGGGCCACCATCTTGGAAAAAGCGCCACTTCAACTGAGAGCTTTCTTAAAACCAAACAACCAAACTCACTGCCATCAAGTTGATTCTGACTCACAGCGACCCCCTTTGGGTTTCCGAGGTGGTAAATCTTTACAGAAGTGGATTGCCCCGTCTTCCTTCATGGAGTGGCTGGTGGGTTTGAACCGCCAACCTTCTGGTTAGCAGTCAGATGCCTTAGGCACTGTGCCACCAGAGCTCCTTTCTTAAGGGGGTAGGATCTGAATAATGGTGTGTCACTATAGTGGCAACACAGCAGCAATATTCCCAATGGCGTTTTTGAAAACATATGTGCCCTTTAAAAAAGTTTATGCTATGTTATTTATTCATCTGTCAGTAGTCTTAATCCTTTCTTGACTAGGTAGGGTATGAATAAAACACAAGTAAAATTAAAATAAAAATTTGCTTGAATACTAAAATTCTACAGCCAAACAAAACCGGCTGCTTGCATGTCCCAAATTTTCTTCTCCATTGTTTTATTATTGAGCTCACTCATAGCAAATACAAAAGCTTTTGACTGAAGTCTCTTTAAGAAAGCAAAAAAGGAGGTATTTCGCTAGATAATGCAGAACTAGAGCATTAAAATTTCAAGAAGCAATTGTTTGAAATGCCCAAAGCAGAAAAGGTTAAGAACTGACTTATGGTTCGTTAAAAAAACACACTTTTAAATTTAACCTTCTGCTACTGGCTAAAGGAGCTCTGGTGGCGTAGTGCCTAAGGCATTTGATCGCTAACCAGAAGGGTGGTGGTTCAAACCCACCAGCCACTCCACGGAAGTAAGACTGGGCAATCTACTTCTATGCCTTGGAAACCCAAAGGGGTCACTATGCGTTGGAATTGACTACAGCAGTTGAGTTTGGGTTTTTTTGTTTTTTTTTTTTTTGGGTACTGGCTAATTACATTATGAGATGGCACTGAAAGTAGCCAGGCATCTTCCACAGCTCTTTCTCACTCACAGGAAAGACCATAAGCAGCCTCGCTGGACCCCACCTCCCAGCCACTCTCCTGAACCCTAATGCTCTGCTGTCCTGCTTTTGTCTTGCTGTCACTAGTGGCAGAATGCTTGCCTCTAATCAGGGGTCTCTCTGCCTGGCCCCTTCAGAGCTGACGACTCACAACTGGATCTTTGGGTCACACTCTGCCTTTACCCCAGTCACTGCCTCTTTGGATTATTCCCTGGGTCTATACCCTACTTCCAGGCTTAACTCCAGCTTCTGGGAGCCCCTTTCCCCCTGCTCCAAGTCAAATTCAGGCTCACGCAGAAGCAAAGTTCAGAGAAAGAATGGTTTTTGGAAAAGAAAAAACTCAGTATTTTGAACAGAAAGAGTAAGAATGTTTCAGACACTTATAACCATATGCTTAGCATAAATTCTGGCACTATGTTTCGTATTAACACAATACAAGGAAGACAGATTTAGCCAGAAGATGAAGCAAACCAAGACTTTCTATGCACATGTATGTCTTTTTAAAATAAGCAAAACCTCATGCTTATTTAAAAGGCGCCCTGGTGGTAATGCTTAAGGACTCACATGCTAACCAAAAGGTTGGTGGTTCAAACCTACCCAGTGGCTCCACGGGAGAAAGATCTTGTGATCTACTTCCATAAGAGCATAGCCTAGAAAACCCTATGGGACAGTTCTACTATGTCACATAGGATAGTGACATAGTATCAGAATGACAAGTATCAGAAAGGTTAAACTCCCACATCTAAAAAACAGGATTTGAATACAGGACTATCTGGCCAAGTCCTTCCCCTACGCTGTCTCCTCCTTTTATCCACTCACTAACTCTATGACCAGCTCCATTTTGAAGATGAGCAGATGGGGGCTCTGAGAGGTTAAAGGACCTGGTCACCCAAGTGACAGCATGGGCCGAAACACCTGCTCTTAAGGACCATGCTCCTCAGCTTCTTCACTTACTGGACTTCTTAAAGCATGTGGTCATCTGGGTAAGCTATGCTTTTGGACAACCAAGGTTTAATCCTATGTGTAATGCATACATTTTAACCATTTGTTACGAATATCAAACACTGAACATAATACTGTAGAAGGAAAGTTTCTTGAAGGAATGGATCTTCTCCAGCCCATCTTCAGATCCCTCATTAAACCTAAATTAATTGCCAACCATGAGATCAGATAAGTAATGAATTCGTAAGTAGTTATTAACTGCCAACTCATGGCGACCCCATGTGTGTACAGTAGAACTGCACTCCATAGGGTTTTCAGTGAATGATTTTTTAGAAGTAGGCCACCATGCCTTTTTCAAAGATGCCTCTGGGTGGACTTGAACCTCTAACCTTTTAACTGTGTTAATGATTTGTACCACCCAGGAACACCTAAGCACACAATAACTCCCCTCTGTGAGAACGTGGCTCAGCCTACCCTTAGACTGCGCTCTGGTGGCATAGTGCCTAAGGCATTTGACTGCAAACCAGAAAGTTGGCAGCTGAAACCCATCAGCCACCCCTTGGAAGTAAGACTGGGCAATCTACTTCCATAGACATACTGCCTTGGAAACCCAAGAAGGGGTCGTTATAAGTTGGAATTGACCCAATGGCAGTGAATTTGGTTTTCGGTTTACCCTCTTAGAACTCAATTTCTGCAGGCCTGCTGCCTCCTCCTCTGTGGGCGATTGTTCCCCCAGGTTAATCCTCACATGATCAGTGAACCTGTTTCTACTTCTCTAGCCCTTTCTTTTCTATCTGCAGTCCAAACTCAAATGCTTAGCCTCTTCACCCTGTGGCTATAACTTGCAGCCAGGGAACACTAGACAACCAAAAATTGTGGGAAGAGCAGTGTACCCTGTGCCAGGAAGGCAGGATTTGAACTGATTTAAATCAGTTTAGTCACAGCTGACAGAGTAAAAATGGAATAGTCCCCACACCCATGTTAATCTAGCACTAGTTTTTGTTTTTATTGTGATTTGGGTGAAAATTTACAGAGCAAATTCACTTTCCATACAGCAGTTCACATACACTTTGTCTCACGACACTGACCACAATTCACCACAATGCAACAGCTTCCCTCCCAACAGTCACCCCTTCCCTGTGTCTATCCCTCCATGCAACCCTGCCCCCTGAGCTGTCTCCCTATGCATACACAGCCCTTATTTCTCCCATGATTGTTCTCTCCAAGGAGTGTATCTACCTCAGGTAAATGTTCAACTCATATGCCTGTCGTTTGCTTGGCTGGAAACCACAGGTATGGGTTCAATTCCAGACCTGAAGGGCAGCTAGGGGCCACAGTCTCAGTGTTTCCACCAGGCTCTATCAGACCAGCAAACCTGGTCTCCCGCTTTTTTTTCCAAATGCTTTTGAGTTTTGTTCCACATTGTTCTCCCTCTCTATCCAGGATCTCCTGCATAGATCCCCCTCTGAGTGGTTGACACTGGTAGCCAGGCACTATCTAGTTCTTCTGGTCTCATAGTCATATAGGGTGTGGATCTCATGGTGTACCAGTCGCTAGGACTAATTCTTTCCATGAATCTTTGGTTTTCTTCATTCTCCTTTGCTCTGGATGAGGAGAGACCCATTGTTGCATCTACATGGCTGCTTGCAAGCTTTTAAGATCCCAGTCACTACTCGCCAAAGTAGGAGGTGGAACAATGTTTTGTGTAGTATGTTATGCCAATTGAACTTGATGCCCCTGCGACTATGGTCCCGAGCCCACAGGTTTAATTACTCGGTCCCTCTGGGAGCTGGCTATGACCAAGAAGTGACTACAACCTTGTCCCTTGTCAGCTCTACTATTACACCTGGGAATTCAGATCATACAAATATACTTATAGGACCATTGTCTGCCAACCCTATACGTGGTCTTGGGTACACTCCTCCCTTCATAGACATACCTAATAGTTCAGCCTGTCCACCCATATGTCCATGTTTGCCTTCACTGACAACACAGTACGGTGTGTGCAATAGGGTTCATCTTTGTTGTCTGTACCTCCCATGTACCTCTCTCTGTCTTCCTCTTCCTCAGTGCAACCATGCTAATCACTCACATTTGGTACATTGCCCTTTTCTTCACCCAAGTCAATACTTATCTCTACCTACCTAACAGTGTTCCCTCCCCTCTCCTCTCACCCCTGGTAACCAACAAAGAAAATTTCCTTCCATAGATAAACGTTTCCTTGATTTTTATAATAACAGACTAATACAATATTTGTCCTTCTGTGATTGACTTATTTCACTCAGCATAATGTCCTCCAAGTTCATCCACATTATGTGTTGTTTTGCAGATTGTAGGTTATTCTTTAGGGTTGCATAGTATTCCATTGTGTGTATGTACCAAAGTTTGGTTATCCATTCCTCAGTTGATGGACACCTAGGTTGTTTCCATCTTTTGGCTATAGTAAATAGTGCTGCAATGAACATGGGTGCGCATGTGTCTGTTCTTGTCATGGCTCTCACTTCTTTAGGATATATACCTAGTAATGGAATGGCTGGATCAAATGGTATTTCTAATACCAACTTTTTAAGGAATCACCATACTGCATCTAGCACTATTTACAACAGCAAAAAGATGGAAACAACCTAGGTGCCCATCAATTGAAGAATGGATAACCAAACTATGGTACATACACACAATGGAATACTATGCAACACTAAAGAATAAAGGAGAATCTGCAAAACACCACACAATGTGGATGAACTTGGAGGACATTATGCTTAAATAGGTCAATCACACAAAGACATACGCTGTATTAGTTCATTATTGTAAAAAGTCAAGGAAAGGTTCATATATGGAAGGAAACTTTCTTTGTTGGTTACCAAGGGAGGGAGAGGAAGGGAGGGGAGAGGAGGAAAGGGAGTACTGCAAAAATAAAAATAAAATAAAGCATTTGGCTGGTTAAAAAAAAAAAAATGGAATAGACCCAATTTTGTACAATGTAGGTTTACTAAAACAATAATCAGAACAGGAAAAGTTATGGGTCAAAACCCTGGATGGGAGGAGACTCAGAAGAGGCATAGTGGGCCCATTCAGAAGCCAGACAGGGGAACTGGGAAATTGCGATGACTGTGGGGAGCCACACACATTCAAAGAGGCACGGTGGGCCACCATCTTTGAGCTGGGCACAGTTGTTTCTGACTTGTCAGTCAAGAGATTTGGTTGCTATGTAACAGGCACGCTGCCATTGTTTTCTAACAGGAAGATTAAGTTTCTAGCAGGGCATGGAGCTGTTATTTTTTCTGTTCTGGTACTCCCACATTTCACAGATTCAGGTCTGTTCTGGTTTCACTTTGTTGGTCATGACTTAACAGAGAAGAGCTGGTTCAAAGCTCTGCAGAAAAGGAAGGAAAATGCAGGGACTCTGGGAAAACTTTTTATTGGTAGGTGGTATTTTTGCACTTCTAGTTTCATGGCTGTTCTGGAAGGATGAAGATTCTAGAACACTGATGTCCACAAGTGAGTTTCAAGAAAATAACTTTCTTAAGTAACAACTCTATTTTTCACTTGACAACTATGTTTCTTCCAGAAGTATTTATAACTTGAAAAGTAAACTGGTTCCTTTAAAACTAAATTCATTGGGATCAGAGATCTTAAAGCAGGTTATAAACACTGCTGAGAGGCATGCTGTAAAAATGAGACTCTTTCAAAGGTAATATGCCAATAAAGTAATATGCCTAGATAACTAGAGTTAAGTTATTTAGGAAGAAATTAGGTTTTAGATGTGTCAATTAAAATTTCTACAAAATGTATAAGGATAAAAAAAAATCCATTCTGATTTATTCTTGAGGAACCCTTTCTCCAAATAAATTTTGGAAAATCATCCTGGAGATCTCAGAATAGTTATATTTTAGGAACCTAACATCACTAAACCAGAGATGCCAATTTGGTTTTAGTGTGCCCAGCCAAAACCAAACCCATGGCCATCGCATCAATTCCAACTCCTACCGACCCTACAGGACAAAGCAGTACTGCCCTGTAGTGTTTCTAAGGCGGCAAATTTTTACAGAAGCAGACTGTCTTATCTTTCTTCCGTGGAGTGGCTGGTGGGTTCGAACCACCAACTTTTTGGTTAGCAGTTGAATACCCTAACCATGGTACCAAATCATACCCATCCCTACTTCAATGTGAGGCAGGCTGACCAATGATGGCTACATTCTATAAACAGGAAACTGAAAAGGCTACAGAAAGGGAATCATTAAAGACCACGGGTGTTGTTTTTTAGCCAAATTATTGGGTCCTGTCTAGTGGCCTGCTTCCTTCCCTAGAATACAAATTTAAGGGGAAATTTTAAAGTATAAAAACTTAGGAAAAGATTATTAGTCTGATTTTTGACATTTTTACATGGCTCCAACTGTTATAAATATATTTTATGTGGGTAATTTTTAAACAGAATCCCTTGGTTTTGTCTCAGGTGGCTTTGATATTTCTAGGGAACAAAGTTTCAGAACTCTACTGAACATTAGGAGCTTTGAAGATGCTCTTTTGAAGATACTTTGGTAAAGAGGATCTTACCTAGTTATACTCAAAAGGCATCAAGCTCTAGAGCCCACAGTAAACAAACATTTGATACTATTTTCTTCCAACCACACATGTAAGTGTTAAGATTACTTCTATTTTTCCTCAACTGAGTAATGCTACTTTAACTTCAGATCTGACTTGTAATTTCACAAAAAAATTCACTCCAGACATCACCACCTTCAGAGGTTCTCCTGTGGTAGAATTCTACGAGATAATCAGGTCACCACACCTGTTGGCCACATCTTACACTGAGTTTGCTGACAAAGGCAACACAAAGTGATTTAGGGAAGAGGGCCCATTTCATAAGGACTTCACATATAGTCAGGAGCACTGGTGGTGCAGTGGTTAAGCACCTGGCTGCCAACTGAAAGGTTGATGGTTGGAACCCACCTAATGCTTCACGAGAGAAAGATGTGGCAGTCTGTTTCTGTAAAGATTTACAACTTTGGAAACCCTGTGGGGCAGTTTAGGAGCTCTGGTAGCATAGTGCCTAAGGCACTTGACTGCTAACCAGAAGGCTGGCTGTTCAAACGCACCAGCCACTCCTCAGAAGATGGGGCAATCTACTTCTGTAGTGATACTGCCTCGGAAACCCAAGGAGGGGTTGCTATGAGTTGGGTCTGACTCGACGGCACATAATAACAACAACATGGGCCAGTTTTACCCCATCCTATAAGATTATAGAGTCAGAATCAACTTGACAGCAGTAGGTTTTTTCAGTGGTTCACACATAGGGATTTCACCTACAGCCATAAATATGGGAGGTGCCTTGAGGAAAAGTGAAAAATGCTTTTTAAAAATATTTCTTTGGCTCTCATCCATTCCATCAACCCAATAATAATGACAGGGCCTAAAATTCCAAATGTTTCAACGTATACCTTTGACAAAAGTTTAACTAGGACTCTGGCTAACCCTGTAATTGTAGATCTTTTTGATCATCTGCAGCTGCCTAAGGTTCAGAAGGCCTAACCCATCACTGCTGTTGAGATGATTCTATTCACAGCAACCCTATAGGACAAGGCAGAACTGCCCATTGGGTTTACAAGGCTGTAAGTCTTTATGGAAGCAGACCGCCACACCTTTTTTCTATGGTGCAACTGGTGGGTTTGAACCATCAACCTCTTTGTTTACAGCAAAGTGCTTAACCACTGTGCCATGAGGCTTCCTTAGTAAACAGGTAATGGCCACTCAGTCACCGATAATGCAGATACCACCTTGGAAATCCAAGGAGGGATCAGTATGAGTCAGGTCTGACTCAAGGGCACGTAACAACAACAACTATGAATGTGTTGTGAAGAAGGCTGATTTCATTTACCATTTTGCTTCTAAGAAGTCTAAATAAGTGAAATTAAGAATAACTAGCCAGACAGTTTCATTCAAAAGGAAAAAAATCTATTAGCCAAAGAAATCATTTACCCAAAGCCATAAACCAAACCCATCACAGTTCAGTCAATTCAGACTCATAACTACCCTGTAGGACAGAAGAACTACTACCCCCATAAGGTTTTCAAGGCTGTACTCTTTGCATGTGCAGACTGCCACATTTTTCTCCCACGGAGAAGCTGGTGGGTTTGAACCACTGACCTTTTAGTTTGCAGCCAAGCACTTAACTACTGTGCCACCAGGGCTCCTTACCCAAAGTCATGCTAGTGATTAATTACAAATTGAAAACAAAAACACTCAAGTGCCCTGTGGCAGCCTAACAAGATGTGCAATTCTCAAAAATATTTCATTGGAAGAAAAAAAAAAAAAAAAACTCACTGTTGTCAAGTCTGACTCATAGCAACCCCTCCTTGGGTTTCTGAGGTGGTATCACTACGGAAGTAGACTGCCCAACCTTTCTTCTGAGGAGTGGCTGGTGGGTTTGAACTGCCAGGCTTCTGGTTAACAGTCAAATGCCTTAGGCACTAGTGTCTAATATATTTGAAGGATTCTTATGTGGGGTGCTCAAGTACATGGTACTAGAACCTGCAGCTTTGTAGTGGGAGGATTTTTATTAAATGAAGGTGACAGTACAACACAAAGAGCTCCATTACAGATGTCAGACTGCCTAGTTTCAGATTCAGGCAATATGACTTTGGGCAAGTTACTCAAATCTCTCCATGCCTCAATTTCCTCAAGGATTATCAATCAAGGATTATATGATTATACTTAAATCAAGGATTATCATAAAAACATACCTTACAGGGCTGATATGAAAATTAAATGTGATAATACCACACACTTACATTCTTTTTAGGAATAGCTAAGCTACCAAGGTTTGTTGCTGAAACCTGTAACTTCAAATCCAAATTTGTAGGCTATTTCTACATTACAGTGTTCTAGCAACTAAGTCTCCACAAACTATATTCTATTGGATTTTGGGCAAGTTTGTTTCAGAACATTCATGGCCAGTTTTGCCTAGGAGAGCCAAACTTGGTAGTTTTTATCATCACTGGCACACCTGCGAGTTAGAGATTCTCTGGCATGGCTGGAAAGACCGGACCCAGCAGCTTAGATATAACTGATTCACCTCATGACCTGACCTTGGAAGCCTTCTTTTCCTTCATGCTGATCTTCACTCTAAAGTGGACGTTTAAGAAAAGAAAATGATTGGGTCCCTGCTACATGCCAAACACGTGTGAGCCTCTCTCGCGTTATCTTTTACTAGGCGAGCAACCTATAAACACTCAGCGTGTGGAAACATGCGCGGATACTGAGTCCGTTCTATGGGACTTCTTTCCTGGGCAGGAGCTTCTTCCTAACCTGCGGCCTCCGAGTGGCAGGCAGTATGTTCGGGAGGCTCCTTCTTCAATTTCTAGACAGACGCTCAAGGGTTATAAAAGAAAGCATAGGAGACGTGCCTCTCAACCTAGGCCCACTTCAGAGGCAAGATGTCCCCATGAAAGACTCGATATACTCCTGGGGAAGTTCCCTGACGGCCGTGACCTTGGTGCCTGAGCCTCAACTTGCCATCCTACTGGCCGGAGGCGATGCCATGGCCCTACAGTCAAGACGGGGATGTGAGATGACCACGGCAAATACATTACGGGGCCTGAGAATCTCACTCCTGTAGCTTCCACCTAGAATACACTGTTCCCTCCTGTGGGTGCAGGGGCCTCCTGCCTCATCTGGACACAGCCCACGTAGCGATCGGCCGCTGACAGCAGGGGCAGAGGCTGGCGAGGGCCCCCCCCAGTGGAAGGGTCGGTGTGGTGGTGGGTACGTCTTGGTCGGTCAGCGGTCGTGCACGTCAGGCGGGGTCACGCGGCCTCCCCGCCGGGCCCTGGCTACCCACGGCGGGGGCGAGGCGGTCGCCGCCAGCCAGACCCCCTTCGAACTACTGGGCCGGGCCCCAACCCCGACAGCGATCAGCCACAGGCCTCACCTCCCTGCGCACGTTCAGCAGTGAGTAATAGTCTTCATTGTCCAGCTCCTCCTCGTTCAAGGCCGTCGCCATCTTCGCAACCTTTCACCCCGGCAAACCAGCAAGACCGTGCTCAAGAGGGCCCGGCGATCCGCGGTCCGGATCGTGCAGACTCCGCCGGCCTCGCCACAGCGGCCCCTGGCGTCGCGGAGTCGCACCTCAGGCGCCGCGCCCGCGCGGAAGGAGCGCGCCTGCGCTCTGCGCCCCCGCGCGGCGGAGGACGGTCGAAGTGCAGCCCACGGTTCCGCGTGGTTGCACACCTGGGGACTTGAAAATCCAACCATGCCGCCCCAGGGTTTTCCCTAGTCTAGAAAAGAAAACTCAGATGCGGGAGGCTGTTACTCTCTGAGTGCTGTGGGGACAGGACCTTGGGATTTGTCCTATCTCTTCTCCCGCGGGTCCCTAACCCGAGCAGGAAGCACCAGGTGCAGCCACTGCAGAGCGCGTCCACATTCCAAATAGTCCTAATTGGGCTGTGGCCCGGCGAGCCGGTCCTTATGGGAGAGCCTTCTTGGCACCGCTTGCCTGCTTCTTTTTGCACAGCAAACCTCCATATAAGGGTTTGTACCTAGCTTCCTTGTTCTTGGAAGCTTTGGTGGCATAGTGCCTGAGGCATTTGACTGCTAACCAGAAGCCTGGCCGTTCAAACCCACCATCCACTTCTGGAAAGGAAAGTTGGGCAATCTACTTCTGTAGTGCTACTGCCTCGGAAGCCCAAAGAGGGTTTGCTGTGAGTCGGATGTGACTCCACGGCAGTGAGTGAGGAGCCCTTGTCCATTTTTCTACTGCTTACATGCAGTCTCCGTTTGATTTCTAATCTAATTGTTTATGGCAGGCATATATACCTTCAGTCCCTATTGCAGTGTCATTCTGCAAATTTCTACCTTATAATTTAGCAGTGGAGCCTAATTGATTTCAACCAGATGCCTGCTGTTTAGTGCATTATTAAAGGTGTCTTGGTTACAATCATCTAAATAATTTAAGTGTCTTCAAAATGATGCAGTTATCAAGAAGAGGTGGACATAGGGGCTGCCATACCCCTGCCACCTGTTTGGTTTATGCTGACCTGTACCAATTTTTCATAATTTCTCAGGAACCTTGTTGTTTCTTAACTAACAGTTCAGAGCCATCCCTGTTGCCCTTCATAAGCAGGTCCCCTGGGAAGCCCCAAACACCTGTCTGTGGATTTGAGAAGTTGATTTCTTTCTTTTCCTAATTTTTGGCCAGATGTGCACCATATGGGCCTGTGTAACGTTTCTTCCAAGTTGCCCAGCCCTCTTAGGACCCTTTGGCATGAGACACTTAGGTGTGCTGAGACGGGCTGTTCAGGAGTGTTAAGTCAGTCTGGAACAGACTGTCAGCCCAGGTTGTAAATTAAGAGCTATTTCTTTAGCTGTGTGAGGCTTCCCCACAATAGCTTTCACAGTCGCTCATGTTCCATCAGCTATTCCAGCAATTTTTATGGGCTTTTCTTTTTTCTCCTTTGCAGAGCTGTGATTTGGGCTAAACTGCATGCTGACATTTGCTGGTCTTTAAGAATTTCATACAGAGAGGCTGGGAAAAAAACGTACAGTGTTGAGACATTCCTTTTTTCCTTAGGTGTGTAGACGTTAATTGGGCCATAATGCTCACTTGGGTAGAGAAGTTCCTTCCCATCCCTCCTCTGATTTGGAAAACACTGCCTCAAGGAATTACTTAAAGGGAACATAACATATGTTTCAGTACACCCAGGTCTGTGTTTCTATGATTGAGAATGACCTGGTTTTTATCACAACTCAAAGAAGATAAATACTGACTCCGGGAGGCTCTGTATTTGTCCTCTCTTGGGCCCACGATGTTTTGTACTATAGTTTCTTGGATAGGGTTGTGACAAATGGGAACCAAACTTAGAAACACCACAGGCCTGAGAATATATTTACTTCAGAGACTGGCTCTTTCTTCCCTGGTTAAACCCTAATCTTTGATGACCAAAATAATGAAAAACAGAGCACTAAAAATGAATTAGTTAAAACACAATCCAACAAACTGCTTACCCTAGAGCAAATGATAAAACTCAGCCACTTTCAAGTCACTGCCTTGCTTTTTTCTTCTCTTTTTTTTATTAGGTAACACCACAAAGCAATTTGTAACTTAGCTGTAAAATAAAGCCATATATATTTAGATTCATATATTTATATATCTGTGTGTACCACCCATCCATCAGCTTATTGTATTATGGTGCTGGATGTCAGTGAGATAAATATCAGTATTTCAAATACCAGCAGGGTCACCCATGGTGGACAGGTGTCAGCAAATCTTCTAGATGAAGACAGACTAGGAAAATCTACTTTCAAAAATTAGCCAGTGAAAACCCTGTGGGTCACAATTGAATATTGTCTCCTATAGTGCTAGCTGAGCCCCTAGGGTGGAAGTCACTCAAAGTAGGCAGTGCTACAATGGACTTGAGCACACCAACAATTGTGAAGATGGCACAGGCTTGGGCAACATTTCATTATATTGTGCATGGGGCAGCCACGAATCAGAGCTGACCAACAAGCAATTAACAACAATTTTGTTGTTGTTGTTACGTGCCATTGAGTCGGACCCAACTCATAGTGACCCCTCCTTGGATTCCCGAGGCAGTATCACTACGGAAGTAGATTGCTCCATCTTCCTTCTGAGGAGTGGCTGGTGGGTTTGAACCGCCAGCCTTCTGGTTAGCAGGCAAGTGCCTTAGGCACTATGCTAGCAGAGCTCCAACAGCAAATAAGTCAGAGCAACTAACAGCAATTGAAAACCCCAAACCCAACCCACTGCCATCAGTCGATTCTGACTCCCAGTGACCCTATAGAACAGAGTAGAACAGCCCAATAGGGTTTCCTAGGCTGTAAATCTTTAGGGAAACAAACTGCCTCATCTTTCTCCTGTGGAGTGACTGGTAGGTTAAAACTGCCAACCTTTTGATTAACAGCCAAATGCCTTAACCACTGTGTCACCAGAGCTCCTTAACAATTAATGTGTATGTATGTGGGGCCGACTCAAAGGCACATAACAACAACAACAATGTGTATGTGCTGCAGTGAATTACTCAATATAGCTCTTCTAGCCATGGTCTTTGTGACTCTCACCAAATGACTGGGTAGGACTATGCAAATGTGAAATGCTTGTGGCCCACCAAAGGGATTGGATAGCTTGCTAATAATGTAAATAAGGTAAATGGCACCTTTGGAAGTAGGACTGTACAAATAAGGTGCCTGGGACCATGATGTGGGGGTTAGTTGGTTTTGCCATCTTACTAGGCTTAAAATAAGCCATCTCAGAAATGGAAAGGGGGAATCTCATTGCCATGAAGACAGAAGAGCCAAGAGTGGAGTGCAGCCTTGGATTAGAGGTCCCGGCATTGAGATGGCAGAGACAGGGCGCCAGCAGAGGCAGCAGAACCAAGAGACTGGCATGAGATGGAGTGGCGGGCTCTCCAGGCCATGGAGTAAGAAAGCAGACTGCCTTTGGGCAGGAGGCTTGCTGGCAGAGTGGGGTACTTCTTTGGGGTGCCTGTTTGCAAAGCTAAAAGAGCTTTGTCACACTGACCTGAGCAGGGCAAAGACCTAAGCCAGAGAAAAGCATACCTGTTACATGGCTGAGAAGCAGCTGTCCTGATTGAAGGACTGTGTCCTGAGATGTTTCTGATCTTGAATTGTAGATTGTTATTTCCCCAATAAATCCCGTAATCGTGAATATTCTCTGTGAGTGCTATGTGGCCATTGCAACAAATTACAGAACCTAGCAGAGAAGTAGAGAATGTCGTGGGAGAGATGGTTGGTATCAGAACTGGCAAAAAAGGTTAGAGGATGGTGACATGTCTGACCTTCTCTTCATGGGAATCAGCCTTGGACTGTTGATTGTGATTCTGTCCTACCCTTGTGAAGTTAGAGGATGTCAGATGAAGACTCTGCCCCTACACTATTTTCTCTCATTATACACATACACACATATACACACACATACACACACATATATGTGTACACAACACACATTTAACTGTTACTGAATTCGCTTATCTTTAAATAGTAAATATAAGGGCATTTATCTCAACCATTCATATTCAGAATGACCCCAAATAGTTGTGCTCTCAGCACAGCTATTCAGGAAGTTTCATCCATTCAATGGCTGCTTAATCCAGGGCTGGGGCCCTTTTTTCTAGCAGGTAGTAAAAGTATGGGTGCCAGATTAGTGCCTAAGGCTCTTGACTGCTAACCAGAAGGCTGGTGGTTCAAACCCACCAGCCACTCCTCGGAAGGAAGGTTGGGCAATATGCTTCCGTAGTGATACCACCTTGGAAACCCAAGGAGGGGTCGCTATGAGTTGGGTCTGACTCGACGGCATATGACATCAACAATTAAATTTGAATTTCAGATAAACATCAAATAATTGTTTTAGTATATATAGTTGTCCCATGTAATATTAATATACTTATACTGAAAAATTATTCATTGTTTATCTGAAGTTCAAATTTAACTGGGCATCCTGAATTTTTATTTGCTACCTCCAGCCCTCCCAGCTGGAGGCCATTCCATCCTTCTTCTTTTTCGAGTGATACTCCTGAGAGAAGTAAGCAGCCTTTCCAGACCTTCTACAGCAGGGCTGACTTCACACTCCTCCTCTATAATTCAAGAGGAAAAATTACCTATAATCTTTTTATTATTCTCTTGTCACTGAATTCAGATTGGGATTTAGTGCTTGCTTGCCATTCATAGCCTCTTCTTCATTCCTCTCATGGGCTCCAATAACCCTGTTAAGAGGAAATAGGAAAAAAAAAAAATTCCTTTGCTAAAAGAGAGAAGGGAAAATGTGTAGGCACTCAAGAATTAAATTTTCTTGGTGTGATCTGCTCCCTTAGTATTTCTGTGACTTGTCATTGATGTTTTCAGCCAAGATGCAGAAGGGCCAAGACACCCAGAGGAAGAACCACCTTGCCTCTGCTGAGACAGCTGCCCAGAGAAGCTAGAGTCACCACTGCTTGAGGGTCTAACCCCAGGTGGCCTCAGGTGGTAGAGAAGACACCCACAGTAGTGGAAGGATAACCTAGAGACCTTTGGGGATTTCTAGTTGTAGGCCTTGCTGCCCCTTCTTTGATTATTAATGTTATGTGTCAACTTGGCTAAGCTATGATTCTCAGTGGTTTGGAAGACACTGGAATTGGTGTTTGTGTTAGACTGGGTTCTCTAGAGAAGCAAAATCAGTAAAGCTTATATATACATAGAGAGAAAGAGAAATTCATCTTAGGAAAATGGCTCACACACGTATAGAAACTGGCAAGTCCCAAGTTCTTGGATCAAACATCAAGCTGGAGGTTTTTCCTTACTCATGCAGCTGCAAGGGGCTGACGAGCTCAAGGTTGGCAGGCAGTATACTGGCTGTCGACTCCAACGAAAGATGAATCCAAGATTTCCAGGCTGAATGGTGGATTGTTAACTCACGGACAGTGGTAGGCAGCACAGCAGAATCCTGATCCACAGAAGAGTCTCTTTTCCCAGGATGTCCATAAATATACTGGAAGCAGGCCACACCCCTAGGGAAACTCCCTTTCAACAGACTGGCTGCTCAAAACATATATATCTGATCCCATCATAGGAACAACCCACATCACAATTGCTTAAAACACACAGAATTGTGGTCCAGCCAAGTTGACACATAGCTCCAACTATCACAGTCCACCCCTTGTCAACTTGGCAGTTGTGTGCATCTTCTTAACCATATATAATCTCTGTATAAGGACAATTATAAAGTCATATTTGTGCCTAATATGATACGCTAACATGCGTACAACCGAAACGCATTAACCTTATTTACATTTCACAGTTCATAACAGAAGGAAACAAAAATATTTGATGCACATATACAATGAAGAAATATAACAACCATAGTTCTCATTTCTGCAACTGGTCACGTGGTCATAACTGATATTCAGAACTACCTTCTTCCACCACCCATTCTGTATTTCCCTTGCCTTCAGCAAGCACCTCAGGTGGTCATGGTTCTTTGCCTGGTGGGGTGATCCAAACCTTCATTCCTGAAGGGAGTGGACCATTAGTAGTCATATCAGAATTGGGTTGCTGTAATTTTCCATTGACTTTAATCACAGCGCATGGTAGTACTAAGAGACGTCCTAAAGAATCTCCTGTATTCCAGTCATATTCTTCTTTACCTCCATTATGTAATGTCAATCCAATTTCCCCTTGGTAATCAGGATCTATCACACTAGATAGCACAGTAATGCCCTTCTTTACCTGTTGATCCAGAGGCATGAGGAAGCCAAAATGGCCGGGTGGCATTCTTAATTTCCAGTTCAATGCAATCATTATTGTGTCTCCAGGTGGGAGTATTCCTCCCTTTGGGACTAAGATCTCCATACCCGCAGAGCATAGGATAGCAGGGACAGGAAGCAAAAATTTTTTGAGTGGGTCACTAGGGGTAAGAGTGAGTGGTACAACTCCCATTTCCACCCCTTGGTTCCTGGACCTGTGAATCCTGGCTATTGGAGAAATAGCACCATATATTGGGCACTGGTTTAGAGCATATATAGCCTCCTGGAGAACATTGTTCCAACCCTTCAAGGTATTGCCACCTAGCTGGCGCCATAATTGTGTTTATAGCAGGCCATTCCATTGTTCTATCAAGCCAGCTGCTTCAGGATGATGGGGATCATGGTAAGACTGAGTGAATGAGCATAGGCCCGTTGCCACACTTCATTTGCTGTGAAGTGAGTCCCTTGATCCAAAGCAATGCTGTGTGGGATACCATGATGGTGGATAAGGCATTCTGTAAGTCTATGGATGGTAGTTTTGGCAGAAGCATCGCGTGCAGGGAAGGCAGATCCATATCCAGAATAATTATCTGTTCCAGTAAGAACAAAACACTGTCCTTTCCATGATGGAAGTGGTCCAATGTAATCAACCTGCCACCAGTTTGCTGGCTGATCACCCCGACAAATGGTTCCATATCACGGACCCAGTGTTGGTCTCTGCTGCTGGCAGATTGGGCACTCAGCAGTGGCAGTAGCCAAATCAGCCTTGGTAAGTGGGAGTCCGTGTTGCTGAGCCCATGCATAACCTCCATCCCTGCCACCATGGCCCTTTGTTCATGAGCCTGTTGAGCAATGACAGGAGTAGCTGGAGAAAAAGGATGGCTGGTTACCACTGAACGTGTCATCCTATCCATCTGATTGTTAAAGTCCTCCTCTGAGGAGGTCACCTTTTGGTGGGCATTCATATGAGACACAAATATCTTTACTCCTTTGGCCCAGTCAGAGAGATCTATCCATATACCTCTTCGCCATACATCCTTGTCACCAATTTTCCAGTCATGCTCCTTCCAAGTCCCAGGACATCTGGCCAAGCCATTAGCCACAGCCCATGAATCTGTATACAATTGCACATCTGGCCATTTCTTATTCCATGCAAAGTGAACAGCCATATGCACGGCTCGAAGTTCTGCCCATTGGGAGGATTTCCCTTCACCACTGTCCTCCAAGGAAGTCCCAGAAAGGGGCTTCAGTGCCACTGCTGTCCACTTTTGAGGGGTGCCTGCATATCATGCAGAACCATCTGTATACCAGACACGAGTTTTCTCTTCCTCGGTCAACCGATCATAAGGACCTCCTCATGAGGCCGTAGGTGCAGACAGGGAGAGGGAAGGTAATGTGACTGGAGTGGAGACCATAGGCATTTGGGCCACTTCCTCGTGCAACTTACTTGTGCCTTCAGGTCCTGCTTGAGACAAATCTCTGATATACCACTTCCATTTAATGATGGAGTGCTGCTGCGCACGTCCAACTTCATGACTCTGTGGGTCTGTGATAGTTAAGTTTGTGTGTCAACTTGGCTAGGCCTGGTTGAGTGGCTGGGCAGCTGGATGTAGTATTCCCCATGATGAGACTGGTAATCAACTCCATGGTGAAATCTACTGTGAGCAGCTGAGTAGCTGCCTTTGGGTATGTGGTCTGCTTCCTGTATATAAGTAGCAGCTTTGGGAACGATCTCTAGCCTATGGCATGCTTGGACCCTGCATATAGCAGTGCTGTTGTTCAGCAGCCTCCCATGCTCTGCTGACCTTGGGACTTACAATAGACTTGAATTAATGGCCTGCCATGTGGTTTGGTAACATTGGGACTGTGCCATTTTATTTGTTGACCTTGGACTTATTAGCCTTAGCAGCCAGTAGCTGCCTGAGTGAAGAAAAGCCTCTAGCTCCAGTGGGCTGGTAGCAAGAGGCAGAGTTGAAGCCCAAGGTTGAGAGGCTTTCACCCAGCCCCTAGAGCCTGGCACTTTGAACTCGGACTTCTAGCCTCCTGAGCTGTAAGAGAATAAACTCATTTGTTAAGGCCATCCCATTTTGGTACATTCTTGTCAGAGTGGCATAAGGTAACCAGAACAGGGTCAGACAACACCCAGTTCATGATGGGCAGCTCAGGCCTCATGGACTTGGTGGCTCATGGTTAGGCGTTCAGTCTCTACTAAAGCCCAGTAAACAGGCCACAGCAACACACCCAAATGAGGGATATGTTGCCTCCAAAATCTAAAGAGGCTCACCAGACATTGTGCCTCCATTTTAGTTGTGGGGGAAGCCAGATACAATAACTTACCCTTCACTTTAGTGGGAATATCTTGACAAGCCCCACATCATTGGACCCCTAGAAATTTCACTGAGGTAGAAGGTACCTGAATTTTTGTTGGGTTAATTTCCCAGCTCTAGCACACATATGTCTCACCAATAAGTCTAGAGTCATTGATACTTCTTCCTTACTAGGTCCAATCAGCATAATGTCATCAATATAATGAAGCAATGTGATGTCTTGTGGAAGGGAAAGGCAATCAAGATCCCTACAGACTAAATTATGACATAGTGCTGGGGAGCTGATATAACCCTGAGGAAGCACTGTGCAAGTATACAGTTGGCCTTGCCAGCTGAAGTCAAACTGCTTCTGATGGTCCTTTGAAATTGGTATTGAGAAAAAGGCATTGGCAAGATCAATAGCTGCATACCAAGTTCCAGGAGAGGTACTAATTTGCTCAAGCATTGAAACCACATCAGGAACAGCAGCTGCAATTAGAGTCACCACCTGATTAAGTTTATGATACTACTGTCATTCTCCAAGATCCATCTGTTTTTTGCACAGGCCAAATAGGCGAATTAAATGGGGATGTGGTGGGAATCACCACCCCTGCATCCTTCAAGTCCTTGGTGGTGGCAGTAATCTTTGCAACCCCTCAGGGATGTGGTATTGCTTTTGGTTTACTATTTTTGTAGGTAGAGGCAGTTTCAATGGCTTTCACTGGCTTTTCCTGCCATAATAGCCCTTACTCCACATGTCAGGGACCCAATGTGGGAATTCTGCCAATTTCTCAGTATATATATTCCAATTATGCATTCTGGAAGTGGGGAAATCACTACAGGATGGGTTTGGGGACCCACTGGACCCACTGTGAAGCACACCTTAGCTAAGACTCCATCAATAACTTGACCTCCATATGCCTCCACTCTGACTGGTGGGCCACAAGGATGCTTTGGGTCTCCTGGAATTAGTGTCAGTTCAGAGCCAGTGCCCAGTAATCCCCAAAAAGTCTGATTATTTCCTTTTCCCCGATGAATAGTCACTCCTGTAAAAGGCCTCAGATCCCTTTGGGGAAGGCTGGGAGAAAGATTGGCATTATAAATTGTTGGCAATGTAGTGGGCTCCTTCCTCAAAGGGACCCACCATCCCCTTCATTCAAGGGGTTGTGGGTCTGTAAAGTGACTCAAGTCTGGGAATTGATTGAGAGGCCATGACTCTGTATTCTGGTGATTAAATCTAGGCTGCTGTTCATGTGACCTAGAATTCTTCTGTCTTTACAGATCAAGTAAATGTTTAGTAGTTTTGCCATGTATTTCACTACTAGGAACACCATGCACAAGTAGCCAATGCCATAATTCCACATGAATCAGAGTATTTTGATTATTGTTCCAATTCTGCTGTCCATTATGGTAACCATGTCCACCTTGCCTTTGTCGGTTAACTGCTGCCACTGGGCCCCTACTACCACGAGGTCCAATCAGCCCCATTATAGTTAAGTGTCTTAGTTAGGGCAGTTCCCACAGTAAAATCTGGCTTACAAAATATAGAAATCACAGCAGTCTTCAAGGATGCTGGGGCTCCCTTCACAAATTTATTCCTCACCTTACTGGTGAAAGGTGTGTCCTCTGGACTCTCCATTTCTGCTCTGGGGGTCTAATCTGATAAACCCATTCTCACAGGCCAATTTCCCTAAGCCTCTGGATACCTTCTTCTACATCATACCAAGGCAGGTCTGGTACTTCAACTTGATTTAAAGCAGGCCACTGCATAATCCATGCTTCAGTAAGCCAACCAAATAAACTATTACATCTTTTTCTAACCTCTCGAGCTGAAACACTGAATGAAGAATTCATACTTAGTGGGCCTAAGTCAAGAAACTCAGATTGATCCAATCTTACGTTTCTTGCACCATTATCCCACACCCTCAGTAGCCATTCCCATACATATTCTCCAGGTATGTTAGCAAAACCAAGTAGGTCTTTTTGGGTGTAGCGTACTACCTCCTCAGTCACATTTTGTATTTCACCTTTTGAAGCTCTCTTGGACTTAACTTTAGTTATAGGTCTAGCAGCAGCAATGCAACAATGGGTGGTTGCAGCAGTTCCTGAGAATATTCAGCAATGTCTTCCATGGCCTCTGCCTCAGGCAATGACCTAGCAGGAACAGTTGGGTTAATCCTGTCAAACTGAGATGGAGGGGATAATGGTTTTACAGTAATCCCTTCATATGGGAGGGATTTGACAGAATTTACAGGCTCCATATCCTGATCTTCCTGACTATCTGCCCATATGTCCCTATTCCATGTTTCATGATCCCATTTTTTCCCAATCAATGCCCCCACTTTAACTTCAGACACCATTCTGGCTTGGCAATTTAATTGGCGTTGTAATTCAGCCACCATTACAATAAGACTCTGGGTTTGTTTTTTGGCAATATCAGCTCTGTTACTGGAAGAAATAAGGCTTTCTTTCAGAGTACAACTGGAAACATTGAGGTCTTTTATATTGTGCTTGAGCTGTGATCAGCAGCCCTGAACTCATCTCTCTTTCACTACTTTGTCTAGTTTAAGTAGGACCAACCAACCAGCTTCCTTATACTCCTCATGCTGACAAAAGAGCAGAAAAATAACAAATATGTGATCACCTAGAGCCTCACTTCTCAAAAGAACTTGATCTATTGGTTGTGCTATTCTGCATATTAATGTTGCCACCTCAATATTAGCAGGGCCCTCTTTACTAATGGAGGCAGGATCACCAGAGCCTTTATGATTAATCAAATTAAAAACCAATTTAGGAAGCCCATCCTTATGGTTTTGTCTCTCTAGAACCACTCCTGGTGCCATATGTATTAGACTGGGTTCTCTCGAGAAGCAAAACCAGTAAAACTTATATATATATATAGAGAGAGAGAAAGAGAAATTCACCTTAGGAAAATGGCTCACACACTTATAGAAGCTGGCAAGTTCCAAGTTTTTGGATCAAACAACAAGCTGGAGGCTTTTCCAGACTCATGCAGCTGTGAGGGGCTGACAAGCTCAAGGTTGGCAGGCAGTGTACTGGCTGTTGACTCCAACGAATGTTGAATCCAAGATCTCCAGGCCAAATGGTGAATTGTTTGGTCACAGACAGTTGTAGGCAGCACATCAGAATCCTGATTGACAGAAGAATGTCTCTTTTCCCAGAATGTCCATAAATATACTGGAAGTAGTCCACACCCCTAGGAAAACTCCCTTTCAATGGATTTGCTGTTCAAAACATATACATCTGATCCCATCATGGGAACAACCCACATCACAATTGCTTAAACCACACAGAATTGTGGTCCAGCCAAGTTGACACACAGCTCCAACTATCACAGTGCTCTTCCATAATATAATATCATGTAACCACCTTCCGTGATATAATCTGATGTGATCAGCTAATCAGTTGAAAGAAGAGTTTCCTTGGGTTGTGGCCTGCCTCCAGTATATAAATGGATTTTCTGGCAAAACTCATTCTCTCTCAACTCTGAACTCTAT
This sequence comes from Orycteropus afer afer, assembly GCF_000298275.1. Classification (NCBI taxonomy): domain Eukaryota; kingdom Metazoa; phylum Chordata; class Mammalia; order Tubulidentata; family Orycteropodidae; genus Orycteropus; species Orycteropus afer. The sequence goes on from NW_006921681.1 coordinate 1,728,146, forward strand.
TTATTAATCTATCTCAATTCACCAGTTCCCTGTGGGGAAAACCCCAGATTTTATTTATTCTCATCTTCTTTTCCATTTTATTTATTCTCATCTTCTTTTCCAGCCATTCAGTTATAGCACAATCCTTTGATCTTCAGCTCTGTCTACCTTGGCAATTCCCAATTTGGTTTGTCTGCATTATCTACCTTTCTACACTAGTCCTCCCAGAATGTCAAGAGTAGTCATAGAAAGTCTTGGAAAATACAAAGCTCATGCTGTCTACCTTCAACTAGATCCCAGTGTTACTTGGCAATCTATTTATGTTCATCTCATTTTAACACCCTATGAGTTTTCCTACAGTGTCTATTCACTGTATCTTGAAGTTTGAAGATAAAGTCCAGTTCTTGACACTGGGGTTTCAGCAATTCATAAGACAGAAGATGTTTCTGCTCCAAAGGAATTAACATTCCAGTATAGGAAGACAAACAATAAACAAGTTAGTTAATAAACAAGATATTTTCAGATGATAATTGAAAAGTGCTGTAAGTAAAATAAAACACAGCAATGTGATAGTGGATCATCTCCTGTGGGGAGAGGTTACTTTAAGTTCGTTGGTCAAGGAAGGTCCGAGGAGGTGATATTTGAACTGAATGAAGGAAAGGATCAATCCTTGTTAGACCTGGAGGAAGAGCCTTCTAGTGCAAAAGCTCTGGGACAGGAACAAGGTTGGTGTGCTCTATGAACAGAGAACAGGCTTGTGAACATGGGCTGATGAAAGTGGGGAAAGCAGTAGGAAAAGATGTTGGAGAAGCTGAGCCAGGGCAAGATCATGGAAGGCTGAAAAGGCAAAGCCACAATGGGGAGCCAGGTGAGATTTTAAAGAGGGAAGTGACCTGGTTTGAATTCTTTTCTAAAAGATCACTCCATGGAATCTGGATTAGAGGGAGCAAGAATAGAAGCAACATCCCCACCTCCACCTCATTAGAGGCTGTTGTCTTGTTCTGGGGAAGAGATGAGGGCGGCTTGGACTAAGATAGCAATGGAAATGGACTGATAGAGAACCTGCTTTGGCTGGAGTAAACAGGAATTGTTGATGGATTGGGTCTGGAAGATGAAGGAAAGAGAAGGATCAGGGTTACACTTGAATTTTGCCTTTAGTTACTAACGCCATTGACAGAGGTAAGGATGACTGGGCAACAGTTTGGGAGGGGAGTAACAAGAATTCCATTTTGGACAAGTAAAGCTTAGGTGTTCATTAGACCTCCAAGTGAATATGGTACTTGCTGCTTCTGCTTCCTTTATAACTCACTGTCTAATTCCTTGTAATTAGTTTCTATCCTCATAATTTCATTGAAATTCCCCTCTCAAAGTTCCCTATGATGTCATTGTTTAATTTCCATCTACCTGTACTGTCTAGGAGTGTTTGACAATATCACTGCCCTCTCCTTCATTATAACCTCTCTGTTCTTCACTGCTCTGACATTCTACCATCCTTGTTCTCTTTCTTAACTTCATATTTTTCCATATCTGTCACCCCTCTTTCTTCTTCCTGTCTGGAATTCAAGAGCCTTTATGATCTGAGTTCACATATCTTTACAGCCTTATACCACTATTCTTCATGGGTCTTTGGATCTAGCCAGAAAGAAATATTTATTATCCTCCGAACACTCCTTGCATTTCTTTGTTCTTTATTATTTGCTGCATCTCTGAGCTTCCATCTAAGATCATTGACCTCCAGCCTGAAAATCACCCCATTGAATTTCTTTTAATTTGGGCCTGTTGGTGTACTCTCTTGAGTTTTTGTTTATCTGAAAATTTCTTTATTTTGCCTTCATTAATCAAGGATTCTTTTTTTTTTCCTGGATAGGAAATCTTAGTCTGGAAACTATTGTGTTGTCCAGCACCTTGGCAGTATCATTTCACTTCCTTTAGGGTTTTGTTGCTGCTGTTGTTAAGTGATTCTCTTTTCTCTTTGTGGGACCCCAATTAGACATGTTGGACCTGAGTGTATCTTGTATGCTTTTTAATTCCTTCTTTTGTATCTTCCTTCTTTTTATGTCTATGGCTTATTTGTGGATAGTTTCTTCTGATAATTTTCCACTTCACTAATTCTCTCATTTTCCTAACATTTTTATAGCTTTATTGAGGTATAATTAATATTCAACAAAATGCAGATATTTAAAGTGAATGACTATATGATTTTTGACACATGTATACATACCCATGAATCCATTGTCATGAACAAAACAATGAATATATCTACCACCCCCAAAAGTTTCCTTATGATCCTTTATAATACATCTCTCTTTTTACCTCCAGGAGCTCTGGTGGCATAGTGCCTAAGGCACTTGACTGCTAACCAGAAGGCTGGCGGTTGAAACCCACCAGCCACTCCTCAGAAGGAAGGTTGGGCAATCTAATTCTGCAGTGATACCACCTTGGAAACCCAAGGAGGGGTCACTATGAGTTGGATCTCACTCGAAGGCAGTGCATTTGGTTTTTGGTTTGGTTTTTACCTCCATCTCCAGGCAATCACTGATTCACTATCTATCACCATAGATTAGTTTGCACTTTCTAGAATTTTATGTAAATGGACTCATATAGCATCTCCATAGCTGTCCTTGTGTATTTTCCCTATAACATCACTGTATGATAATCTTTTTCTTCTTCTCAGTTTTGGTACTGCTGTTTCCTGAATGCTGTTTCTTAACTCTTATTTTATTCCATTATTTTGATGGAGAAAATCTTGCCACAGTTTTTTGAGAACGCAGATGCCCTTACCTTTGGATTCCCTTACCTCTGGATGCCCTTTGTATTTGATAGATAGGTACTTTGATAGATAGTTTGGTTGAGTATAAAAGCCTAGATTATAAAATATTTCCCTCAGAAATTTGAAGACATTGTTTTAGTACCTGCAATTTCTCAGTATTACTGGCAACAATACTGATTTTATTTTGATTTTTGAGACTTTGTAACTATCTTTTGTTCTTTTATATCTTTGGAAATTTTTTTTTTTATTCCTGGTGTTCTGAAGTTCCATGATGATGTACCTTCTATGGGTCTTTTAAAATTTATTATGTTGAGCACTCAGTGGGCTCCTTTAACCAGGAAACTCATATTCTTACTTCTGGGAAATTTTATCTGATTGTTTGATAATTTAATTCCATTGGTTTTCCCAGTTCTTCCTTACTGAAACTCAGTTTATTGTCATGTCAAATCTCCTGGACTGATTATTTATTGTTTTCTCTTTTCTTTCCATTCTTGCCAGAGGTCTGCAGTAAAAACCAGCCTGCTTCCTAGTTGGTTTCCCTTACCCTACAAGCATTTAGCAGAGTCGAGAAAACTGTACCGTAAGTCTGTTACACAGATTCCTCCATTTTACTTCTTCCAAAATGTTGTTGAAATTTTTTGTCTGGTGCTATCTTCTCTCATAGTCATTTTGTCTATATTCATTTATACCTGTTTGATTCTTTTATTGTCATTTTACTGGGATTTCTGGAGAGAACAAAGACAAACTCCTGTATTTGTTTCCTCAGGCTTAATGTAAGTCCCTCTGTGCAATATAATTTTATGATACTTACCTGTTCATATTTCACTGCTATGCATAATGTTTTCACTGGCCAATTCCTTGAGAAGTGGATGGCATCTTCCTTCTTCCCTGTCTGTCATCGTCTGGAAGCTCTGCTGAAACTTGTCCACCATGGGTGACCTTGTTGGCCCTTGAAATACTGGTGGCATGGCCTCTAGCCTCACAGCAACATGCAAGCCACCACAGTGTGACATAATGACAGACAAGTAGTGGAAAATTAAAATCCTCACAACTGGACCAATGAGTAGCATCATGATAAATGAAGAAAAGATTGAAGTTGTCAAAGATTTCTTTTTACTTGGATCCACAATCAACACTGTGGAAGCAGCAGTTAAGAAATCAGATGACATATTGCAGTGGGCAAATCTGCTGTAAAAGACTTGTTTAAAGTGCTGAAGAGCAAAGATGTCTCTTTGAAGGTTAAGGTGTGCCTAAATCAGGCCATGGTGTTTTTAATTGCCTCATATGCATGTGAGAGCTGGACAATGAATAAGGAAGGCCAAAATAAAGTTGATGCTTTTGAATTATGGTGTTGCCAAAGAATACTGAAAATGCCATGGACTGCCAGAAGAACAAACAAATCTGTCCTGGAAGAAATGCAGCTAAATGCTTCTTGGAAGCAAGAATGGCCAGACTTCTCACCTACTTTGGTCATGTTGTCAGAACGGACCATTCCCTGGAGAAGGATATCATGCTTGGTAAAGTGGGGGGGTGGGGGGACGTCAGCGAAAAAGAGGAAATCCATCTGCAAAATGGATTGACATGGTGACTGCAACAATGGGCTCAATTATTGTGAGGATGGCACAGGACAAGGCAGTGTTTTGTTCTGTGGAGCATAGAGTTGCTATGAGTTGGAGCCAAGTCTATGGCACCTAACAACAACTTGTTTGTGACAGATATTCCACTTATGAATTTTAGTCATTTATGAATATACTTTCTCTATTGGACTGTAAGCTCCTTGAGCAAGTCCTTGAAATTTTTTGTCCTTGTTTTCCCAACAGTATTGTGCCTGGCACACATTAAATGCTCAAGGCACAAGCATGTATTTAATGCATGGTAAATCTAGGAGGAGATAAAGAGCTGGGAACAAAACATGATGGATTGGAAACGCAGGGATATGAAGATGTTTTCACCCACAGATTGGCAGAAGAGCAAAATTCAGGTTTGGGGGCCAAGGACTTCCAAGAGCAGAGCATTCTCAAAGAAAGCCCTAATTTCTCCTGAATTGGGATACATTAGCTTTCTCTCCCTAGCAACCCTGATTTTGGGAAGCACATGGCTCTGCGATTTGGTAAACTACTTGTATTAGTTTCCTAGGACTACAGTAAGCAAATAGCACACATTGGGTGGCTTATAAGAATAGAAATTCATTGTCTCACATTTCTGGAAGCTAGAAATCCAAATCAATGTGTTGGCCAGACCATGCTTCCTCCAAAATCTCTAGAGGAAGATCTTTTTTAGTCTGTCCCAGTTTCTGGCATTCCATGGCTTGCATCTTCACGTGGCCATCCTTTCTCTATCTCTCTTTTCCTCTGTTATAAAGAGTTCGCTCAGATTGGATTAAGGAGATCTGGTGGTGCAGCTGTTAAAGCATTTGGCTGCTAACCAAAAGGTTGGAGATTTGAACTCTCCAGCTGCTTCATGGGAAAAAGATGAGGAAGTCTGCTTCTATAAAGATTTACAGCCTTGGAAATCCTTATAGGATTTACTTTATCCTATAGGACTTTTATGAGTCAAAATTCACTCAATGGCAATGGATTTGACTTTTTGGTCTTCAGACTGCTTTAGGATCCACCCTATTACAGTCTGACCTCATGCTAACTTAATATTTTCAAAGATCCTATTTCCAAACAAAGTACCTTCAGAGATATCCAGGGTTAGGACTTCAGCATATCTTTTTGGGGGACACAATTCAATTCATAATAGCACCCATGTCACTTTCACCATTCAATGGGAAACTTGAGAAGATATAAGAGAGGAGCTTGTTCACAAAGGATGGTTGAGTTAGGTTTTGTCTGGACAGCATAGTGAGGCCAGGTTTGAAGGAATGGCTCATTTTAAATTCAATGACGGTTTAAAAGATAGACTTCCAGGTTTTTTTGTATGTGGCTTGGTTAATTTTTTGTTTTGTTTGTTTTGTTCTGATTTGCTTTTACATGAGTATTTTATCTTACAAAACCATTGGGCATCTTGATCTTTTGACCTTGGGTGGCTTTTGTATCCAGAGTCCTTGTTACTACTGTTCTCCTTGTTTTCTAAAAAGCCAAGCTATAAACAGAAATGTTACCAATCAGTGACTTAAAGTTCCAGCACTAAGCACAAAGCTACTACCACTGCTTAGTACCACATCTGACACGTTTGTTGTTGTTGTTAGATGCCGTCAAATCATCTCTCACTCATAGCGACCCTATGTAAAACAAAACAAAATACTGCCTGGCCCTGTGCCAACCTCACAATCCCGACTATACCTGAGCCCATTGTTGCAGCCACCGTGCCAATTCATCTTGTTGAAGGCCTTCCCCTCTTTCTCTGACCCTCCAGTTTACCCAGCATAACATCCTTCTCCACAAAATGGTCACTTCTGACAACATGACCAAAGTAGGTGAGACGAAGTCTGGCCATTCTCGCTTCCAAGGAGCATTCTGGCTGCACTTCTTCCAGGACAGACTTCTTAGCTCTTTTAGCAGTCCATGGTACTTTCAGCATTCTTTGCCAACACCACAACTCAAAAGCATCAATTCTTTTCTGTCTTCCTTATTCATTGTCCAGATCTCACATGCTTATGAGGTGATTGAAAATACCGTGGGTGGGGTCAGATGCATTTTAGTCTTCAAGGAGACATCTTTGCTCTTCAGTACTTGAAAGAGGTCTTTTGCAACAGATTTGCCCAATGCAATACAACTGTTGATGTCTTGACTGCTGCTTCCATTGGCGTTGATTGTAGAACCAAGCAATATGAAGTCTTTGACAACTTCAATCTTTTCTCCATCTATTGTGATGCTGCTTATTGGTCCAGTTGTGAGGATTTTTGTTTTCTTTATATTGAAGTGTAATCTCCACTGCAGACTATAGTCTTTAATTTTCATCAGTAAATGCTCTAAGTCATCCTCACTTTAAGCAAGCAAAGTTGTGTCATCTGCATATTGCACGTTATTAATGAGCCTTCCTCCAATCCTGAAGCCATGTTCTTCTTCATATAGTCCAGCCTCTTAGATTATTTGCTCAGCATATAGATTTAACAAGTATGGTGAAAGGATATAACCCTGACACACTCCCTTCCTGATTTTAAACCATGCAGTATCCCCTTGTTTGTTTGAATGACAACCTCTTGGTCTATGTACAGGTTCCTCATGAGTACAATAAAGTGTTCTGGAATTCCCATTCTTCTCAATGTTATGCACAGTTTGTTATGATTCACACAATCAAATGTCTTTGCACAGTCAATAAAACACAAGCAAATCTCTTTCTGGTATTCTTTGCTTTGAGCCAAAACCCATCTGACATTAGCTATGATATCCCTTGCACCACGTCCCCTTCTTGCATGCACCCAGCTTGCATTTCTGGAAGTTCTCTGTCTATATACTGCTGCAACCGTTTTTGAATCATCTTCAATAAGATTTTGCTTGCATGTGATATTAATGATATTATTCGATAATCTCCACATTCTGTGGGGTCACCTTTCTTTGGAATGGGTACAAATGTGGATCTCTTCCAGTCAGTTGGCCAGGTACCTGTCTTCCAAATCTCTTGGCATAGATGAGTTAGTGTCTCTAGCACACCATCCATTTGTTGAAACATCTCAATGGGTATTCTGTCAATTTCCAGAGCCTTGTTTTTTGCCAATTCCTTCAGTGCAGCTTCAACTTCTTCCTATAATACCATTGGTTCTTGATCATATGCCACCTCCAGAAATGGAAGATCATCTATCGATTCTTTCTGATATAGTGACTCTGTGTATTTCATCAGTCTTCTTTTGATGTTTCCTGCATCATTCAACATATTGCCCATGGAATCTTTTAATACTGCAATTCAAGGCTTAAATTTTTTCCTCAGTTCTTTCAGCTTGAGAAATGCTGAGCGTGTTCTTCCCTTTTGGTTTTCTAACTCCAACCCTTGGCACATTTCGTTGTAATAATTTACTTTGTCTTCTTGAGCTGCTCTTTGAAATCTTCTGTTTAGCTCTTTTGTCTTGTCATTTCTTCCATTTGTTTTAGCTACTCTCCATCCAAGGGCAAGTTTCAGAGTCTCTTCTGACACCCATTTTCATATTTTCTTCCTTTTCTGTCTTTTTAATGATCTCTTGCTTTCTTCATGGATGATGTTCTTGATGTCATCCTGCAGTTCCTCTGGTTTTTGGTCATTGGTGTCAATGAATCAAATCCATTCTTTAGACAGTCTCTGAATTCAGGAGGGATATAACCAAGGTCATATTTTGGCTCCTGTGGACTTCTTTTACTTGTCTTCAGCTTCAACTTGACCTTGCATATGAGTAGTTGATGGTCTATTCCACAGTCAGCTCCTGGCTTTGTTTTGGCTGAAGATATGGAGTTTCTCCATCGCCTCTTGCCACAGATGTAGTTGGTCTGATTCCTGTGTACTCTCTCTGGTGAAGTCCATGTGTATAGTCACCATTTGTGTTGTTGAAAAAAGGTATTTGCAATGAATAAGTCATTGGCCTTGCAAAATTCTATCACGCAATCTCCAGCAACATTTTTATCACCAAGGCCATATTTTCCAACTACCGGTGATTCTTCTTTGTTTCCAACTTTTGCATAACAATCACCAGTGACAATTAACACATCTTGATTGCATGTTCGGCCAATTTCAGACTGCAGAAATTGGTAAAAATCTTCAGTATCTTCATCTTTGGCTTTGGTGGTTGGTACGTAAATTTGAATCATAGTAGTCCATGGTACTTTCAGCATCTGGACCAATAAGCAGCATCACAATAAATGGCATATAGATATTATCCTATCACTGACAACATTGTACTACAGGACAGATCTTGAAACAGTTTTTGTGATGATGAATGCCATACCACTCCTATTCAATTTGTCATTCCCAGCATAATAGATCACATGGTCGTCTGATTCAAAATGGCCCAAACCAGTCCATTTCAGCTCACTAATGCCCAGGATATCGATCTTTATGCATTCTATTTCATTTTTGACAACTTTGATTTTCCTAGATTCATACTTCGTACATTCCATGTTCCGATTATTAGTGGATGTTTGCAGCTGTTTCTTCTTGTCTTGAGATGTGCCACATCAGCAAATGGGGGTCCCGAAAGATTTCCTCTATGCATATCAGCTCTACTCTGAGGAGGAAGCTCTTCTCCAGTCATATTTTCAATGCCTTCAGACCTGAGGGGCTCATCTTCCAGCACTATATCGCACAATGTTTCACTGCTATTCATAACACTTTCATTGGCTAATTCTTTGAGAAGTGGATGGCCTCCTCCTTCTTCCAAGTCTCTTAGGCTAGAGGCTCCCCTGAAACATATACACCATGGGTAACCCTGCTCGCATTTGAAACACTGGTGGGATAGCCTCCAGGCTCACAGCAACACTCAAGCCATCAGAGTAGGGCAAACTGACAGACAAGTTTGTCGCCCCTAGCTGTTTTACATTGCTCTGCTCATTTCCTGGTCTCCCCACCCTGCTCATTTACCCAGCCTGCTCCTGGGGCAAACATCCACATTCTGCTGGTCCCTGGGTTAGCTTACTGTGGCCTGTGGCCTGGGATGTGACTCCAGCTCCATGTACCACCATCTGACACATAGTGAGTGCTGAATAAACATTCATGGCTTGCATTTCTGAATGAGTATTCAACTTTAGGGAAGCACAGTTGGAGTTGTATATGGTGACTGGCTGAGGGCTCCTATTCTTTAGTGTTAAAGCCCAATTCTCACTTCTAATAAGGCTAGAGCAGGGTTTTCAATATCAACACTTGTTTTGGTCCTCTACTGCTGCTCTAACAAAAAATACCACAAGTGCATGGCTTTGACAAACAGGGATTTATTCTCTTATAGTTTAGGGAGCTGGAAGTCTGAGTTCAAAGTGCCAGCTCCAGGGGCTGGGTGAAAGCCCCTTGACCTTGGACTTTAGCCCTGCCTCTTGTTCCCAGCCCACTGAAGCTGGAGGTATCTCTTAAGTCAGACATCTGCTAGCTGCTAAGGCTGACAATCCCCCGGTCCACAAGTAAAATGGCACAGTCCCAAAATTATTAAGCAACTTGGCTGACCACTAGTTCAAGTCCAGAAACAGTCTCAAGATTGTCAGAAAACATGGCAGGCCACTGAGATGAAGACTCAGCTCAATGCAGGACCAGATGTACCAAGAAGCTCAGAGATCTTTCTCAAAGCATCTTATTTACTGGAAGCAGACCACATTACTAAGGCAGCTACTTAGCTGCTCACAGTAGATTCCACCATGGAGTTGATTACCAGTGTAATCATGGGGAATAGTTATATCCAGCTGCCCAAGCACTCAAAACCAGGCCCAGCCAAGTTGACACATAATCTTAACTACCACAATACTACTGGCATTTGTGCTGGAAAAGTCTTTGTCATGGGGGCTGTTCTGCACATTGTAGGATATTTATCAGCATCCCTGCCCTCTCCAGACATCACAGAATATCCCCCCTGGGGGCCCAAATCACCGTGGGTTGAAGTGACAAAATTTCCCATGAACCATAAGGATCTCAGTGCCCACTTTTCTTCTCCAACACTGGCTTTTTCTACTGTGCCTACTCTAAGCAAGTTTTTCTAGCTTCTGGGAGGAAATGAATTGAAAAAGAAAAAACGTTTAAGCTTTTGTTATGTATCGATATTTGTCCAAAAAAGATACATTGAGGTCCTAACCCTAGTACCTGTAAATGTGACTTTGTTTGGAAAAATAATCTTCACATATTTCATAATTTAACATGAGGGCATACTGGAGTAGGGTGGGTTCAAATCCACTCTGCCTGGTGTCCATATAGAAGAGGAGAAGACACACAGAAAGACACACTGAGGTTAAGATGACCATGTGAAGAAGAAGGTAGAGGTTAGAATGATGTTGTCACAAGCCCAGGAATGCCTGGGCCCACCAGAAGCTGAGAGAAGAAACATCGGATATTCCCTGAGGGCCTTCAGAAATATGGCCTTGTGGACACTCTGAATTCAGACTCATAGCCTCCAGAACCATGAGACAATGAATTTCTGTTCTTATAAGCCACCCAATGTGTCATAATTTTTTACTGCAGTTCTAAGAAGCTAATATAGTTTATCAAATTGCAGAGTCATGTGCTTCTCAAGAGTAGGGATGTTGGGGAGAGAAGGCTAATGTACTCCAATTCAGGAGAACTTAGGGTTTTCCTTGAGAAAATCAGCCAAGGAGCCATTTATAGAATGTTTATCACATGGCAGACATTGTACTGATTACCTCACTTAATCTTTTCAATGTGTCTCTGATGTAATTATTATTGTTTTTAGGTGCTGTGAAGTTGATTTTGACTCATAGGAACCCTAAGTACAACAGAATGAAACACTGCCTGGTCCTGTGCCATCCTCAAAATTGTTGCCATGCTTGAGCCCATTACTGTAGCCACTATATCAATCCATTTTGTTGAGGGACTTCCTCTTTTTCACTGACTCTCCACTTTACCTAGCATGATATCCTTCTCCAGGGACTGGTCCCTTCTGACAATATGATCAAAGTATGAGAGATGAAGTGTGGTCATTCTGGCTTCCAAGGAACAATCCAGTTGCACTTCTTACAAGATAGATTTGTTTGTTCTTCTAGCAGTCCATGGTACATTCAATATTCTTCACCAACACAATTCAAAGTCATCAATTCTTCAGTCTTCCCTATCCTTTGTCTAGTTTTAGCATGCATTTGAAGCAATTGAAAGTACCATGGAATACTCCTAAATTGTAAGAGAAGAAAATCCTGTTTGTTAAACCATCCATTTATGATATTTCTGTTGTAGCAGCACTAGATAACCAAGACAGAATTTGGTACCAGGAGTGGGGTGCTGCTCTAGCAAATACCTAAAATGTGGAAGCAGGAGTGGAGCATGTCCTTGGATGCAAGATCCCTGCACTGAAAGACTGGCAGAGAGACTAGCAGAGAGACTGGCACAGAGACAATGGCAGAAGATCTGAGAGACTGGCACAAAATAGGTACAAACACACAGTGAGAAAGCTGGATGCTTTGGGGCAGGAGCCTTCCTGGCAGAGTGAGTTGCCTTTGGGCACTAATTGGTAGAAACTGAAAGACTAAGGAAATGGAAAGCAAAGCTTCCTTAATCTCAAAGGGTAGGACCATGGCCTCTGGAGTTTCAAAGGGTGAAACAACCACAGCCTCCTAGGTTACAGAGTCAGATCTTCATCAACTCAGTTCTGGAGTGTGGGGCTGCTATATGTGAGTGCCAGTGATATAGGGCCATACCTGCTGCCCAAAAGTGAGGGGATGGGTCTGCCATACCCAAGGGGTAGAAGAATATGGTGCCAGGCCAAGGGGGTGAGGTTGCCATTCAGATGAACTAAGAGAATTGGGTCACCCAATGAAAGATCTGTACAGGTGCCAAGTTGAGAAGGGGTGGGATGTGGTAGTTAAGGTTATGTGTCAACTTGGCCGGGCCATGGTTTTTGAGAGGTTTGACAGCTGCATGTAGTTATTCCCCATGATGAGGTTGTGATTAACTCCATGGTGGAATCTGCTGTAAGCACATAATCAATCAGTTGAAGTGGAGCTGCCCTTGGGGTGTGGCCTGTTTCCAATATATATGGAGAAGCTTTGAGGAAGGTCTCCAGCTTTTTGGCACCTCTGGATTCTGCATCTGGCCAAGTCATCTCCAGTTCCTATAATTAAACCAGTGGCCTGCCGTGTTGTCTGCTGATTTGGGAATTGTTCCTGGATTTGAACCAGTGGCCTACCATATTTCCTACAGATCTTGGGAGCATGCCTTTTTACCTGCTGACCATGGGTTCATCAGTTTCAGCAGCCCATGTTGCCTGAATTAGGAGATGCCTCTAGCTCCAGTGGGCCTGGAATAAGGGGCAGAGCTGAAGCCCAAGGTTGAGGGGCCTTCAACCAGCTCCAAGAGCCAGCACTTTGAATTTGGATATCTAGCCTCCTAAACTGCAAGATGACACAAGCCATGATATTTCCAATCGCCTGGTATGCATGTGAGAGCTGGACAATGAATAAGGAAGACTGAAGAAGAGTTGATGCTTTTGAGTTGTGGTGCTGGTGGAGAATGCTGAAAGTACCATGGACTGCTAAAAGAACTAACAGATCTGTCCTGGAGGAAGTGCAGCCAGAATGCTCCTTGGAAGCAAGAATGGCCAGACTTCATCTCACCTATTTTGGTCATGTTGTAAGAAGGGACCATTCCCTGGAGAAGGATGTCATGCTTGGTAGGGTGGAGGGTTGACGAAAGAGGGGGAGGCCTTCAGTGAGATGGATTGATACGGTGGCTGCGATGATGGGATCAAGTATAGCAGGGATTGTGGGGCTGGCGCGGGATAGGGCAGTGTTTCGTTCTGCTGTGCATGGGGTCGCTATGAGTCGGAAACGACTCGACGGCACTTAACAACAGCAACAACAAACTGTAAGAAAATAAATTCCTGTTTGTTAAGCCATCCATTTGTGGTATTTCTGTTATAGTAGCACTAGAGAACAAAGACTTGGGTCAGATGTATCTTAGTCCTCAAAGTGACAACTTTGCTTTTTAACCTTTAAAAGAGGTCTTTTGTAGCAGATTTGCCAATGCAATATGTTGTTTGATTTCCCGACTGCTGCTTCCATGGATGTTGATTATGCATCCAAGTAAAATGAAATCCTTGACAACTTCATCCTTTTCTCCATTCATCATGATGTTACTATTTGGTCCACTTGTGAGGGTTTTTGTTTTCTTTATGTTGAGATGTAATTCATACTTAAGGCTTTAGACTTTGATCTTCATCAGTAAGTGATTCAAGTCTTCTTCACTTTCAGCAAAGTTGTATCATCTGCATATCACAGGATGTTAATGAGTCTTCCTCCAATTCTGATGCTGTGTTCTTCATATAGCCCAGCTTCTTAGATTATTTGCTCTGCTGTCTGAAATTGATCCAGCATGCAATCAAGCTGCATTGATAATTACTGATGATTGGAATACAAAATTCAGAAACAAAGAAGGATCAGTAGTTGGAAATTATGGAGTTGGTGATACAAATAATGTGGGAGAGTGCGTGATAGAATTTTGTAAGATCAATCACTTGTTCATTGGAAACATTTTTTTTCAACAACATAAATGGTGACCATACAAATAGACCACCAAGTTCTTCTTCCTTGTCTGTCTAAATCTGGAAGCTCTGTTGAAACCTGTCCACTGGTAGCATAGCTTCTAGTATCACTGCAACCCATCACAGCATGACAAACTGGCAGATGAGTGGCTACAACAATGGGCTCAAACATAGCAAGAACTGTGAGGATGCTGCAGGACTGGGAAGGATTTCATTCTGTTGTTCATAGGGTCTCTGTGAGTTAAAACTGACTCCACAGCACCTAACAACAACAACAGTGGCAACTTAAAATGGCTTGACCATAGAATGGCTAAAGCAAATGGAAGAAATGATAAAGTAAAAGGGATGGACAGAAGATTGGAAAGGACAACTCAAGATGAAGTGAAGGTTCATGATGAAATGTGCGAAGACTTGGAGTTAGACAATCAAAAGGGAGGAACTGAAAGAACTGAAGAAAAATTCAAGTTTTGACTTGCAATACTGAACGATTCTATGGGCAAAGAAGTTGAATGCAGGAAGCACCATTAGAAGATAGAAGGAATACAGAGTCACTGTTCCAAAAAGAATTGGTCAATGTTCAACAATTTTAGGAGGTAGCATATGATCAAGAACAAATGGTACTTGAAGAAAGAAGTCCAACCTGCACTGAAAGCGTTGGAGAAAAACAAGGCTTCAAGAATTGACAAAATAACATTGAGATGTTTTAATAAATGGATGCAACACTGAAAGTGCTCACTCATCTGTGCAAGAAATTTGGAAGATATCTACATGGATAATCGACTGGAAAAGATCTGCATAGGTGCCTATTCCAAAGAAAGGTGATCTAATGGAATGTGGAAATAAATGAACAATAGTATTAATATCATATGCTGTGAAATTATGCTGAAGATAAACCAAAAGCAGTTGCAGCACTATATAGACAGGAAACTGCCAGAAATTCAAGCTGGATTCAGAAGAGGATGTAGAACGAAGAATATCATTGGAAACATCAGACACATTTTGGCTGAAAGCAAAGAGTACCAGAAAGATGTTTACCTGTTTTTATTGACTATGCAAAGACATTGAATTGTGTGGATCATAACAGATTATGGATAATATTATGAAGAATGGGAATTCCAGAATACTTAATTGTGCTCATGTGCAACCTGTACATGGACCAAGAGGCAGTCATATGAGCAGAGCAAGGGGATATTGCACAGTTTAAAATCAGGAAAGGTGTGTAGTGGGTTACTTTTCACCTTATTCAATCTGTATGCTGAGCAAATAATCTGCAAAAAATGGACTGTATGAAGAAGAACATGGCATCAGGATAGGAGGAAGACTCATTAACAACTTGTGATATGCAGATGACACAACCTTGCTTGCTGAAAGTGAAAGCACTTACTGATGAAGGTCAAAGACTATAGTCCACAGTATGGATTACACCTCAATATAGGGAAATAAAAAAAAATTCACAACTAGACCAGTGAACAACATCATGATAAGCAGAGAAAAGATTGAAGTTGTCAAAGATTTCATTTTACTTGGATCCACAATCAACACTCATGGAAACAGCAGTCAAGAAATCAAACAACGTATTGCATTGGGCGAATATGCT
Source organism: Orycteropus afer afer (assembly GCF_000298275.1). Lineage (NCBI taxonomy): Eukaryota > Metazoa > Chordata > Mammalia > Tubulidentata > Orycteropodidae > Orycteropus > Orycteropus afer. The sequence continues at coordinate 1,743,584 of NW_006921681.1, forward strand.
ACAAAGACCTCTTTAAAGTGCTAAAAAGTGAAGATGTTACCTTGAAGGCTAAGGTGCAGCTGCCCTAAGCCATGGTATTTTCAATTGCCTCATATGCATTATAAAGCTGGACAATGAATAAGGAAGACCAAAGAATCGATGCCTCTGAATTATGGTGTTGGCAAAGAATTTTGAATGTGCTATGGACTGCTAGAAGGAAAACAAATCTGTCTTGGACGAAGTACAGCCAGAATGCTATTTAGAAGCAAAGATAGTGAGACTTCATCTTAAGTATGTTGGGCATGTTATCAGCAGAGACCAATCCCTGGAGAAGGACATCATGCTTAATTAAGTAGAGGGTCAGCAAAAAAGAGGAAGATCTTCAATGAGATGATTTGACACAGTGGCTGCAACAATGGGCTCAAACGTGGCAATGATTGTCAGGGTGATGCAGGACCAGGCAGTGTTCCATTCTGTTATACATATGGTTGCTATGGGTCAGAACCAACTTGATAGTACCTAATAACAACAGCAAGTATTTGGACTTATTCATGGTCACAGAGCTAGTAAGTAGAGAAGCCAGGAGTGAAGTTCAGAATTGTCGTTCTTAATTATTGCCTTTACACTCATTGGTTTTTGGCTCTTTTAGATTAATTTATATGATGCTGTTTCACAGGACTTTTAGCAATAGATATGATAACATCACTTTTATTTTATAATTCCCTTGGATGTGTAGTGTGTAAAGATATTATCTGTGATCCATAAAGGCATGGAATGTTATATTGCCCACTCAAGAGTTCTGACTGTGAGATAAAGTCTCTATGAGTTAGGAGATAATAACTCAAGTGTGTTACTCTGTCTGTGGAAAAGAAGCTGGTTAAGGGGCCACAGCATTCAGTATCCTTCACAGTTGTAACAATGCTCAAATGCCCGTTAGCCAGCAGAGGGCAGGCATGTGGTCTCAACAAACAGAAATGGGCAAAGAAAACAGCAACTTCTAAAGGTTTGGAATAGAGAAGGGAAAGGTTCCAGAAAAATGGACCCTGTGCCAGCTGTTTGTCCAGAGGGAGGCTGTTTTTACATTCTGTGGACAATGTATTTAATTTTCCTGTTCTTTAAAAAACAAACAAACACATAACCATCCTCCAAAAAGATAAACCTGTCCCCCCCCCAACTCCCGTGGAGTGGATTCTGACTCATAGTGACCCTATAGGACAGAGGAGAACTGCCCCATAGAGATTCCAAGGCTGTAAATCTTTATGGAAGCAGACTGTCTCATCTTTCTTCAGAGGAGTGCCTAGTGGGTTCGAACCACTGACTTTTTGTTGGCAGCCGAGCACTTTAATCACTGTGCCACAAGGATTCCTTAAAAGGATAACATGAAGCTAAAATACCACCTTAGCTAAAGGATAACAATAATGATTAACCAACATGAAGAGTGTAATCAATGACATTGAATTATTGTTGTTAGGTGCAATTGAGTTGGCTCTGACTCACAGCGACCTTACGTACAACAGAACAAAACACTCCCGGTCCTGTGCCAGCCTCACAATCCTTGCCGTACCTGAGTCCATAGTTGCAGCCACTGTGTCAATCCATCTCATTGAGGGCCTTCCCCTTTTTTGTTGACCCTCCACTTTACCAAGCATGATATCCTTCTCCAAGGAATAGTCTCTTCTGACAACATGACCAAAATAGGTGAGATGAAGTCTGGCCATTCTTGCTTCTGAAGAACATTAGGGCTGCACTTCTTCCAGGACAGATTTGTTAGTTCTTTTGGCAATCCATGGTACTTTCAATATTCTTTGCCAACACCACAATTTAAAAGCATCAACTCTTCTTTGGTCTTCCTTGTTCATTGTCCAGCTTTCACATGCATATGAGGTGATTGAAAATACCATGGTTTGGGTTAGGTGCACCTTAGTCTTCATGGAGACATCTTTGCTCTTTAGCACTTGAAAGAGATCTGTTGCAGCAAATCTGCCCAATGCAATGTGTCATCTGATGCCTTGACTGCTGCTTCCATTGGTGTGGATTGTGGAATCAGTAATATGCAATCTTTAACAACTTCAGTCTTTTCTCCATTTATTGTGATGTTGCTTATCGGTCCAGTTGTGAGGATTTTCATTTTCTTTATGTTGAGATGTAATCTATACCGCAGACTGGAGTCTTTAATCTTCATCAGTAAGTGCTCCAAGTCATCCTCACTTTCAGAAAGCAAAGTTGTGTCATCTGTATCACAGGTTGTTAATGAGTCTTCCTCCAATCCTGAAGCCATGTTCTTCTTCATATAGCCCAGCTTCTCGGATTATTTGCTCTGCATACAGATTGAATAAGTATGGTAAAAGGATACAACCCTGACACCCTCCTTTCCTGATTTTAAACTATGCACTATCCAGTTGTTCTGTTCAAACAACAGCCTCTTGGTCTATGTGCAGGTTCCTCATGAATGCAATCAAGTGTTCTGGAATTCCCATTCTTCTCAATGTTATCCATAAATTGTTACGATCCACATAATTGAATGCTTTGCATAGTCAATAAAACACAACTAAACATCTTTCTGGTATTCTTTGCTTTCAGCCAAGATCCACCTGACATCAGTAATATCACTCTTTACACATCCTCTTCTGAATCCAGCTTGTATTTCTGGAAGTTCTCTGTCTATATACTGCTGCAACCATTTTTGAGTTATCTTCAGCAAGATTTTACTTGTGTGTGATATTAATGATATTGTTCAATAATTTCCACATTCCGTGGGATCATCTTTCTTTGGAATGGGTACAAATACAGATCTCTTCCAGTCAGTTGACCAGGTAGCTATCTTCCAAATTTCTTGGTGTAGATGAGTGAGTACCTCTAGCGTGACATCTGTTTGTTGAAACATCTCAGTGGGTATTCTGTCAGTTCCTGGAGTCTTGTTCTTTGCCAATTCCTTCAGTGCAGCTTTGACTTCTTCCTTCAATACTATTGGTTCTTGATCGTATGCCACCTCCTGAAATGAATGAATATAAACCAATTCTTTTTGGTACAATAACTGTGTATTCCTTCCATCTTCTTTTGATGTTTCCTGCATCATTCAATACTTTGCCCATAGAATCTTTCAATATTGCAGCTAGAGGCTTAGTTCTTTCAGTCCTAAAGACTGAAAGACTCAGTTCTTTCAGCTTCAGAAATGCCAAGTATGTTCTTCCCTTTTGGTTTTCTAACTACAACTCTTGGCACATTTCATTATAATAATTGACTTTGTCTTCT
>NW_006921681.1:1747160-1759819 GCF_000298275.1 Orycteropus afer afer
ATTTAATTGTCTTCAGCTTCAACTTGGACTTGCATATGAGCAGGGATGGTCTGTTCCACAATCAGCTCCTGGCCTTGTTTTGGCTGAAGATTTTGAACTTCTCCATCACCACTTTCCACAGATGTAGTCAATCTTATTCCTGTATACTCTATCTGGAAAAGACCATGTGTTTAGCCGCTGTTTGTGTTGTTGAAAAATGTATTTGCAATGAATATGTCATTGGTCTTGCAAAATTCTATCATGCCATCTCCAGCACTATTTCTATCACCAAAGCCATATTTTCCAATGCTTGGTGATTCTTTGCTGTTTCCAATTTTTGCATTCCGATCACCAGTGATAATCAACATATCTTGCTTGCATGTTTGGTCAATTTCAGACTGCAGAAGTTGGTAAAAATCTTCAATTTCCTTGTCTTTGGCTTTGGTGGTTGGTGCATGAATTTGAATGATAGTAGTATTAACTGGTCTTCCTTGTAGACATATGGATATTATCCTATCACTGACAGCATTGTACTTCAGGATAGATCTTGAGACATTCTTTGTGACGTTGAATGCCATGCCATTCCTTTTCCATTTGTCATTCCTGGCATAGTAGACCATATGGTTGTCTGATTCAAAGTGGCCAAAACCAATCCATTTCAGCTCACTTATCCCTAGGATACAGATCTTTATGTGTTCCATTTCATTTTTGACAACTTCTAATTTTCCTAGATTCATACTTCATACATTCCATGTTCTGATTATTAATGAATGTTTGTAGCTGTTTCTTCCCCTTTTGAGTTGTGCCACATCAGCAAATGGAGGTCCTGAAAGCTTTTCCCCATCCATATCATTAAGGTTGGCTCTACTCTGAGGAGGCAGCTCTTCCCTAGTCATATTTTAAGTACCTTCTGACCTGAGGAGCTCATCTTCCGGCACTATATCAGACAGTGTTTCAGGGCTATTCATAACATTTTCCAGGAATATATCAGACAGTGTTTCACTGCTATTCATAAGGTTTTTACTGGACAATTCTCTGAGAAGTGGATGGCCCCTTCCTTCTTCCAAGTCTGTATTAGTCTGGAAGCTCTGCTGAAACCTGTCCACATGGGTGATCCTGCTGGTATTCGAACTACTGGTGGCATAGCCTCCAGCCTCACAGCAACACACAAGCTACCACAATACGACAAACTGACAGATGAGTGGTGGGACACTGAATTATACATGTAGAAGTGGCTGAAATGGCAAATGTTTTGTTGTGTTTCTTCACTGCAATTTAAAAAAAGAAAAAAACCAAGAAACCACCTTAGCTCTGCTGTCCTCTTCCTGACTTTCTGACTTCCTCAGTGAACTACTATGAAGGAGAGTTTTCTTCTGCATCCTCATGTTTGGAAGGTTCTCAGGGGCACAGTGCTAACTGCAGTGTCAAACCATGTGCTCAGGCCTCAGCATGCTACATGAGGGCCCAGCATGCAACTCCAGTCAGGATGCTGAGTCCTGAAGTTGAGGGATATATTAACAAGAGGGAGGTCACACTGCTCTTTTTTTCATAAACAAGGAAGTTACCATCAGAATCTATAGTCCAAATGTTGTCCAGGCTGAAAATTGGAAGAACTCAACTCTTTAATCTTCACATGCATTATTGTCAGGGACCATCCAGTTTGCTCCGACTCCTGGCAGCCCCACCACAATGGAACAAAATGCTGCACAGTCCTGTGCCATCCCCATGATTGATTGTGGATCAGGCCATTGTGGTCCATAGGGTCACCATTGGTTGGTTCTCAGAAGTCTATTGCCAGATCTTTCTTCCTAGTATGTCTTAGTCTGGAAGTTCCACTGAAACCTGTTCAGCATCATAGCAATACATAGACCTCCATGGAGAGATGAGTGGTGACTGTGCATGAGGTGCATTGGCCAGAAATTGAACCCCGACCTCCTGCACAAAAGCCAGAATTCTATCACTGCACCAGGACTGCCCCCTATACACGCTTACTTGCATGAAAATCCCAGGAAGGGCCAACATAAGCTGGGCCTTCTCCAAGTTTGTTAAATTTCCTAGAGAAACAGGCTTTCACTCATTTAAGGCTCCTCAGCACAGCAGAGCAAGATTCATCGTGATAAGCCATTTATGGTGAGACTTTCCCCTTAATGTCCACATAAGCACTAGGGAGTAGCATCTCTCCTGAATCGAATGTTTTCTTATCTTAACTTTTTATTGTGATTTAGGTGAAAATTTACAGAGTAAATTGGTTTTCCTTTCAACAGTTCTTACACATTTTGTTTGGTGACACTGATTACAGTCCCTACAATGTAGCATCTCTCTTCCTATTTCCTCCCTGTGGTTACTTTTTCCCTGTGTCCTTCTTTACTTTGTATTCTTGCCTTCTGAGCTTTCTCCCTGCACAAATGCTGCCTGTCTGATCTCCCATGGTTGATTGTTCTAAGAAGCATACCTACCTGGTTTAATGGTTTACCTTACAGGCCTAATGTTTGGCTGAAAGTTAAGCCACTCGAGTGAGTTCAATTCTAGGCCTAAAAGGTGACTAGGGGCCATAGACTCAGGAGTTTCACCAGTCCCTATCAAACCCGTAAGCCTGTTTTATTTTTTTAATGATTTTGAATTTAGTTTCATATTTTTCTCCCACTCTATCCAGGATCTCCAATTTTTACCCTTTTTGAGTGGGTAGCAGTGATAGCTGGGCACCATCTAGTTTTTCTGGTCTCAGGATCATGTAGGCTGAGGTTCCCATGGTCTACGAATACCTTGGACTAACTGTTTCCATGCGTCTTTGGTTTTCTTCACTCTTTTTTGCTCCAGAGGAGGAGAGACCAGTTGTTGCATTTTAGATGGCTGCTTGTAAACTTTTAAGGCTCCAGTTGCTACTCACCAAAACAAGACATAGAACAATGTTTTTATGTAGTATGTTATGCCAATTGAACTTGATGTATCCTGCAACCGTGGTCCCCAGCCTTTGGGCCCTGTGACTCACTCCCTCAAGGTATTTTATTGTGGTTCTTTTATATATATGGACATTTTTATATATAGAAATATCATCTGTCAAACCTACATATGGTCATGGTTATATTTCCATTTGACTACCAGTACCTGATCATCTTGCCTGTTTACTTAAGTATCCACCCATAGATGTTTGTTATCACTGATAATGAAATACTGTTTATATAATAATATTTACCTTTGTTATCTTACCTCTTGTGCACCTTTCTGTGTCTCTGTGTCTTTTCCTTAGTGCTATTGTACTGGTCACCTGCTTTTGGTACATTGCTGTGGTGGTTATGTTTGTATGTCAACTTAGCTGGGCCTGGTTGAATGACTGGGCAGCTGGTGGTAGTTATTCCCCATGATGAGACTGGCAATCAATTCCATGGTAGGATCTACCACAAGCAACTGAGTAGCTGCCTTTGGGATGTGGTCTGCTTCCTGTGTATAAGGAGAAGCCTTGGGAATGGTCTCTAGCTTATGGCACACTTGCACCCTGCATGTAGCCGTGTTGTTGCTCAGCAGCCTGCTATGTTCTGCCGACCTTGGGACTTACAGTGGACTTAAGTTAATGACCTGCTGTGTGGTTTGGTAACACCAGGACTGTGCCTTTTTACTTGTCAACGTTGGGGCTTCTCAGTCTCAGCAGCCAGCAGCTGTCTGAGTGAAGAAATGCCTCTAGCTCAGTGGGCCAGGAGTAGGAGACGGAGCTGGACCCCAAGGTTGAGGGGCTTTCAACCAGCCCCTAAAGCCTGGCACTTTGAACTTGTACTTAAAGCCTCCAAATTTTAAGAATAAACTCCTGTTTGTTAAGGCCATCCCATTTGTGGTGTATTCTTGTCAGAGTGGCACTACAATGTCAGAACAATCGCCTTTCCCTTTACCCAAATCAATATGTATCTCTTACTTAGCTCCTCCCCTCCCATTCCTGGTAACCAACAAAGAAAGTTTTCTTCTATATATAAATCTTTCCTTGATTTTTTATGACAGTGTACTCATATACTGAATATTTGTACTTCTCTGATTGACTTATTTCACCCAGCATAATGTCCTCCACGTTCATCCATATTATGCGTGTTCCCTGGATTCATCAATATTCTTTATGTTGCATAGTATTTCATTGTGTTTATGTACTATGATTAAATCTTACCTGAATTTAGAGACCATCTGAAGAATAGATTTGAAGCACTGAACACCAATGACCAAAGACCAGATGAGCTGGGGGATGACATCAAGAACATTATATATGAGGAAAGCAAAAAGCCATTAAAAAGGCAGGAAAGGAAGAAAAGACCAAAATTTAACACTCTGAAACTTGCTCTTGAATACAGAGTAGCTAAAGTGAGTGGAAGAATGACAAGATAAAAGAGCTAAACAGAACATTTCAAAGAGCAGCTTGAGAAGACAAAGTCAATTATTATAATGAAATGTGCAAAGACCCGGAGTTGGAAAACCAAAGGGGAAGAACATGCTTGGCATTTCTCAAGCTGAAAGAACTGAAGAAAAAATTCAAGCCTCAAGTTGCAGTATTGAAGAATTCTATGGGAAAATACTGAACAATGCAGGAAACATCAAAAGAAGATGGAAGGAATACACAGAGTCAAAAAGAATTGGTCGATATTCATCCATTTCAGGAGGGAGAACATGGTCAAGAACCAATGGTACTCAAAGAAAGAAGTTGAAGCTGCACTGAAGGAATTTGTGAAAAACAAAGCTCCAGGAATTATGAAATACCCACTGAGATGTTTCAGCTAACAGATGCAGTGTTGAAGGCACTTACTCATCTATGCTAAGTGATTTGGAAGATAGCTACCTGGCTAACTGACTGGAAGAGATCCATATTTGTGTCCATTCCAAAGAAAGGTGATCCAACAAAATGTGGAAATTGTCAAACAATATCATTAATATCACATGCAAGTAAAATTTTGCTGAAGATAATTAAAAAACACTTGCAGCAGTATATTGACAGGGAACTTCCAGAAGTACAAGCTGATTCAAAAGAGGGTATGGAATGAGGGATATCATTGCTGATGTCAGATGGATCTTGGCTGAAAGCAAAAGATATCAGAAAAATGTTTACTTGTGCTTTATTGACTACACAGACATTTTACTGTGTATATCATAACAAACTATGGATAATATTATGAAGAATGGGAATTCCAGAATTTAATTGTGCTCATGAGGAACATGTACACAGACCAAGAGACTGTTATCAGAACAGAACAAGGGGATAGTGCATGGTTTAAAATCAGCAAGGGTGTGTGTCAGGGTTGTATCCTTTCACCATATCTATTCAATCTCTATGTTGAGCAAATAATCCAAGAAACTGGACTATATGAAGAAGAGCATGGCATCAGGATGGAAGGAAGACTCATTAACAACCTGAGATATGAAGATGATACAACCTTATTTGCTGAAAGTGAAGAAGGCTTGAAGCATTTACTGATGAAGATCAAAGATTACAGTCTTTAGTATGGATTACACTTCAACATAAAAAAACACACAAATCCTCACAACTGGACCAATAAGCAACATCATATTAAATGGAGAAAAGATTGAAGTTGCCAAAGATTTCATTCATTTATTTTCCTTGGATCCACGCTAAACACCCATGGAAGGAGCAGTCAAGAAATCAGACATCATATTGCACTGGGTAAATTTGCTGCAAAAAACCTCTTTAAAGTGTTGAAGAGCAAATGTTTCACTTTGAAGACTAAGGTGTACCTAACTCAAGCCATGGTATTTTCAATAGCCTCATATGCATGTGAAAGCTGGACAACGAACAAGGACAACAGAAGAGTTGATGCCTTTGAATTATGATGTTGGTGAAGAATACCCAAAGCACCATTGACTGCCAGAAGAATGAACAAATCTGTCCTGGAAGAAGCATAGCTGGAATGTTCCTTGGAAGTGAGAATGGCCAGACTTCGTCTTACCTACGTTGGTCATGTTGTCAGAAGGGAACATTCCTTGGAGAAGAATGTCATGCTTGGTAAAGAACAGGGTCAGTGAAGGAGGGGAAGATCCTCAACAAGATGGATTGACACAGTGGCTGCAGCAATGGGTTCAAGCACAGCAAGGATTGTCAGGATGGCGCAACCAGGCAGTGTTTTATTCTGTTGTATATAGGGTTGCTATGAGTTGGAACTGATTTGACTGCACCTAATAACAACAACGTGTACCATAGCTTGGTTATCCATTCCTCCATTGATGGGCACTTAGGTTGTTTCCATCTCTTTGCTGTTGTGAATAGTGCTGTAATGAATTAAAAAAACAAACAAACTCACTGGCACTGAGTCAATTCCAACTCATAGTGACCCCCTTTGGGTTTCTCAGGCGGTAAATCTTTACAGAAGTGGATTGCCAAGTCTTCTTTCTGCGGAGTGATTGGTGGGTTTGAACCGCCTACCTTCTGGTTAGCAGTCAGATGCCTTAGGCACTACACCACCGGTGCTCCTTGTGATGAATATAGTTGTGCATATATCAATTTGTGTCCTGGCTCTCACTTCTTTAGGATATATACCTATTAGTGGGATTGCTGGATCAAATGGTATTTCTATTTTCAACTTTTTAAGGAAGTACCATACTATTTTACACAGTGATTGTATCATTTTACTGTCCCACCAGTAGTATAAGAGAGTTCCAATCTCTCCACACCCTCACTAGCATTTGTTATTTTCTGTCTTGTTGAACTTTGCTGTTTTTGCTGGAGTGAGATGATATCTCATTGTTGTTTTGATTTGCATTGTTCTAATGGCTAATGAAGGAGCTCTGGTAGCATAGTGGCTAAAGCACTTGACTGCTAACCAGAAGGCTGGCGGTTCAAACCCACCAGCCACTCCTCGGAAGGAAGGTTGGGCAATCCTACTTCCGTAGTGATACTGCCTCGGAAACCCAAGGAGGGGCCGACTCGACGGCACATAACAACAACAACAACAATGGCTAATGAAGTAGTTCTGGTAGTGTAATGCCTAAGGCATTTGACTGCTAACCAGAAAGTTGGCAGTTCAAACCCACCAACCACTCTGCGGAAAGAAGACTGGACAATCTACGTCCATAAAGATTTACAGCCTTGGAAACCCAAAGGAGGTCGCTATGAGTCAGAATTGACTCGGTGGCAGTGAGTTTAGGAGCTTGGTGGCATAGTGCCTAAGGCATTTGGCTACCAACCAGAAGGCTGGCGGTTCAAACCCACCAACCCCTCCTCAGAAGGAAGACTGGAAAATCTACTTCTGTAGAGATATCACCTCAGAAACCCAAGGAAGGGTTGCTATGAGTTGGATCCTACTCCACAGCAGTGAGTTTGGTTTTGGTTTTGGACTGGCTAATGATCATGAGCATTTCTTCATGTGTTTGTTGGCTATCTGAATATTTCTTTCGTGAAGTGTCTGCTCATGTCCTCTGCCTATTTTTAATTGGATTATTTGTCTTTTTGATGTTGAGGTGTTGATGTATTCTGTAAGTTTTAGAGATAAGTCCGTTGCTGGATATGTTGTTGCCCAATATTTTTCCCAACCTGAAGGTTCTCTTTTTACTTTTTTGGAGAAGTCTTTGGATGTGCATAAGAATTTAATTTTTAGAAAGTTCCAGTCATCTAGTTTATTTTCTGCTGTTTGTGCATTTTTGGTTATGTTTGATAGTCTATTTATGCCATAAATAAAGGCCCTTAAGTTTGCCCCTATTTTTTCTTTGATGAACTTTTTAGTTTTAGGTGTCACATTTAAGTCTTTAATCTATTTAGATTTTGTTTTTGTGTATGGTGAGAAGTATGGATCTTATTTCATTTTCTGCAAATTGGTATCCAGTTTTACCAGCATTGTTTGTTAAAGACTCTCTCTTCCCCGTTTGATGGGTTTTGACCCTTTGTCAAAGATCAGCTGGTCATAGGTGAATGGATCTATTCCTGGATTCTCAATTCTGTTCCAATGGTCTATGTGTCTGTCATTGTACCAGCACCAGGCTATTTTGACTACCGTACGTGTATAGTAGGTTTTGAGATTGGGGAGTGTGGGGCCTCTTAATTTGTTCTTCTTCAGTAGTGCTTTGTTTATCTGAAGTCTCTTTCCTTTTCACATAAAATTAGTGATTGGTCTTTCCATGTCCTTAAAAGAGTGTTGAAGGAATTTGGATCAATAATACACTGAATCTATAGATTGCTTGGGTAGTGTTGACATTTTCACAATATTCAGTCTTCCTGTCTATGAGCATGGTATGTTCTTCCTTTCATGTAGGTTTCTTATAGTTTCTTTCTTTCTTTTTTTTGCATTGGGTTTCTTTTTATTTTTTTAAAAATTTTATTGTGATTTGGGTGAATTTTTACAAAGTAGATTTGTTTTACATTCAATAGTTCATACACATTTTGTTTTGTGACTATGGTTACATTCCCCAGAGTGTAACAGCTCTGCTCCCACTTCCTCCCTGTGTTTATCTTTTCCCTGTGCCCTTCTTGCCTATACATTCCTGCCTCCCTACCTTTCTCTCTGTGTAAATGCTGCCCTTCTGATTTCTCATGGTAGATTTTTTTAAGGAGTACAACTACATGGTATAGATGTTCAGCTTGTAAGCCTGTCTATTGTTGGACTGAGAATTAAGTCAAGGGAGTGAGTTCAATTCCAGGCCCAAAGGGTAATTTGAGGCCATAGTCTTTATCAGACCAAAAAGCCTGGTCTTTTTATGATTTTGAGTTTTATTCTACATTTTTCTTAGAATCTGTCCACTATCTCCAATTTTGATTCCTTTCTGAGTGGATGGTATTGGTCGCCGGGCACCATCTAGTTCTAGCCTTAAGGTCATATAGACTGAGGTTCTCATGGTCCTTTGGACTAACTCTTTCCATGTGTCTTTGATTTTCTTCACTGTTCTTTGCTCCAGGAACGTAGCAAAGCATCATCGTTGAGTCTTAGATGGCCACTCATAAGCTTTTAAGACCCCAGTCACTACTCACTAAAGTAAGACATAGAACAATACTTTTGAATACAGTGTTGTGCCAATTGAGCGTGATGTCCCCTGTGACCATGGTCCCTAGCTCACAGGCCTAGTCTTGTAGTTTCTCATAGTAATGTTTTGTAGTTTTCTTAGTATAGGTCTTTTGTGTCCCTGGTAAGATTTATTCCAAAGTAATTTTATCTTCTTGGTAGCTATTGTAAATGGTATTGTTTTCCTTATTTGTGTTGTATCTCTTTGTTGATACAGAGAAATCCAACTGATTTGTGTATCTTGATCTTGTATCCTGCTATTTTGCTGAATCTTTCAATTAGTTCCAGTAGCTTCATTGCTGACTTTCTGGGATTTTCTATGTATAGGATCATATCATCTGCAAATAGAGATAGTTTTACTTCTTCTTTTCCAATTTGAATGCCTTTTTTTTCTCTTTCTTGCCTTATTGCCGTGGCCAGGACTTGCAATACAATGTTGAGTAGAAGTGGTGATAGAGGGCATCTTTGTCTGGTGCCTGTTCACACAGGGAATTCTCACACATTATGTTGAGAATAATGTTGGCTATTGGTTTTGCATACATGCCCTTTATTATATTGAGGAATTTCTTTTCTGTTCTGAGTCAAGCGTTTTCAAGACTTCTTGTTGTTTGGAGTGGTGGGAGGTAGTATTAGAACATTTCTTTCCCCTTCTAATACTCCTGTACTTCTCACTCCCAAATGTGTCTGATTATGTTTAAAGTTGTGGCTAAGCTGAACACAGAGAGCATTTGCAAAAAATAAAAAATAATTACAGATTTTATTTCTTCCGTGAAGGTGGAGCAAAGTTCCCACTCTGGGTAATGAGTTTACGCCAGAAACACTTCACCTATTAGATTCATGTGTGTCATGTGATGTTAGAGTAACTTGTTTCTTGCAAATACTAAAGGACAAAAGTTTCAAGGTTTGGAATCACCATGGCAACGCCCCAGATTCCCTGCTGTGCCTGGGTCTCTGAAGGATAGGAATAGGTTGTGCCATTCCTCTGAAATTGGTCAAACCCTCCAAGCCCACAGGGTCACCTATTCAATGCTCAGAATGTTGATTATTGCAGCTTCCAGGGCAACACCTCCTATCATGTGGGTGTAGTGGGTTTTGAGTAGAGTCCCCAAAGAGATATGTTGTTGTTGGGTGCTGTTGAGTTGATTCTGACTTATAGTTACCCCATGTGACAGAGTAGAACTACCCCATAGAGTTTTCTTGGCCATAATCTTTATGGAAGCAGATTGCCAGGTCTTTGTGTGGGTTCGAATCACTGCTCAGTTAGCAGCCAAGTGCTTAACCATTGCACCACCAGGGTTCTTATGTGACCTCATTTGGAAAAGCATTTTCACAGGTGTAAGTAAGTTAAAGATCTCGAGATGAAATCATCCTGAATTGAAAGTGGGCCCTGAATCCAAAGACTAGTGTCATTATCATTATTATTTTAAAAAGGCAGAGGAAGATGAGACACAGAGACACAGGGGAGAAGACCGTGTGAAGATGGAAACAGAGATTGGAGTGATGCAATCACAAGAAAAGGAATGCATGGAGCCACCAAAAGCTGGAAGAAGCAAGGAAGGATTCCTCCCTACAGCCCCCAGAGCAAGCAGAGCCCTGCTGACACCTGGATTTTAGACTTCTGGCCTCCAGAACCATAAGAGAATAAATTTCTGTTGTTTATAGCCAGCAATTTGTGGCAATTTGTTGTGGAAGTCACAGGTAACTAATACAGTGGGTGACTCTACTGTCCCCTCCCTGTGCCTTTCCATGCTTGGGTTACAGTGGAGACAACTTGCCCTGACTCAAGAACATACTTTTTCATTAACGACAACAACTACAAAGCAAAGCAGTCTGGAAAGGAGGGAATAACGAAGGAGGAGACAGAGCCATCACCTGGCCGCCCAGACCATCAGAGTCAATGTTGGACACTCAACCCTGTTCAACAGGAGAACCACTAGTCAAATGTGGCCATTGAGCACTTGAAATGTGGCTAAGAAAGTAAAATTTAAATTTAGTTTAACTTAATTTATGTTTAAATAGCCATATAAGACTATTGGCTACTACCAGTGGGCTTTGCTTGGGCTCAAAGCAGCCATCCTGGGTTACTTGAAAGAGCCACTCTACATAACAATCGCTCTGGCCTGTCTCCTTGATTTCTCTCCCTGTCCTTTCTCTACCTAAGGAGATCTGGTGATGTAGTGGTTAAACCATTTGGCTGCTAACCAAAAGTCAGTGAGTTGAACCCATCAGCCACTCCATGGAAGAAAGATGAGGCTGTCTGTTTCTGTAAAGATTTACAGCCTTGGAAACCCAGTGGGGGTCACTATGAGTTGGAATCAACTCAATGGCAGTGAGATTTTTTTCCCCACCACCTGATGCTCATCTGTAAGCTACTTTCCACTGCTGCTCCTCCTTTCTCACTCTGGTCAAATCCTCTTCCTGTGGCATCATAAATGGTTTCCATGGAAATGAAAGGTTGGGATAAGATGGTGCCAATATATAAAGTGCATATAAACTGCAGAATTAAATAAGAGCTATTGTCTTTGCCTGTCACGGAATTTCATTCTTTCTGAAGACATCGTAGGGGACTTTGGAATGTATATCAATAACTCTGATTTCCTACCATGTCTCAGCTCGCCTGGCTAATGAAGCATGGTGCAGCCTGGGACCACCCCAGGTCTTCATTTCCCTTACTCTTCAGGCTCTCTGTTTTGGCGTGTGCATGTAAGTGTCAACAGGTGAGGTGAGATTTGCTGTAAATAAGCAGATGGCCCTACAGGGTAGGCTGTGGGTGAGATGGAAATTCTAGCAGGAGATATCACAGCTAAAGACTTTACCAATTTAAACCCACCATTTGTTTAGTGCATCAGGTCCAGTGAATAGAAGAGGAAAGCAGATCCAAGGCTCACAACCTGCAGGCCAGGTGGCCTCAGGTTTATACCTACTTCCTGTAAGTACCAAAAGTAGAGCTACCTACTCACATAGATGTCTCCAAGGTGGTTTAGTGGTCAGGAGGAGCAAGACTTTAGTCTAACCTCCAACTGGCTCCAGGCAATTGAAATGTGCACCTTGTGGAAGAGCCCAGGTAGGGATTCCAAGTTACAGAAGGTCTGTGCCTTTGCTTTACAGTAGTTGCCACCTGGTAATTTTTACTGCAGAGAAGGTGGGGTGACCACATTATCATCTAAACTAGAATGCTTTTGAGAGTGTAAGGGTCATTATTCATAATTATGCCAGGACACCAATGTTCCTGCAGGACAGGGTCTTTCCTTGGAAAATGGGGACATCTGGTAACCCTAGATTCAGGCCAATATACACCCAGCTCCACTATGAATCTCAATGCTGAAGTGGCCTAGCATTAGTGCTTCTTGTTGTTGTTATGTGTCGTTGAGTTGGACCCGACTCATAGCAACCCCTTCTTGGGTTTCTGAGGCGGTAGGTATCACTACGGAAGTAGATTGCCCAACCTTCCTTCTGAGAAGTGGCTGTTGGGTTTGAACCGCTAGCCTTCTGGTTAGCAGTCAAGTGCCTGAGGCACTACGCTACCAGTGCTTAAACCTCCTCTTTCCCCTAAATCTGCATGGCTCACCCCCTCACTTCTTATAAGCCTCACTCCTACCTCAGAGAGCATATTCCAAGTCATTCTACCTAAAATTTCAGCATGTACCCAATACCTCCTATCCTTCTTGCTTGATTTAGTAATTTTTCTTCTTCACACATATCACTTTC
>NW_006921681.1:1760565-1778971 GCF_000298275.1 Orycteropus afer afer
CTCCAAATGATTTTGAGTTTTGTTCCACATTGTTCTCCCTCTCTATCAAGGATCTCCTACATAGATCCCCTTCCAAGTGGATGACAATGGTAGCTGGGCACCATCTAGTTCTTCTGGTCTCATAGTTGTATAGGCTGCAGATCAGATGGTGTTCTGGTCACTAGGATTAATTGTTGCCATGAACTTTGGTTTTCTTCATTCTTTTTTGTTCTGGACAAGAAGAGACCCATTGTTGCATCTAGATGGCAGCTTGCTAGCTTTTAAGATCCCAGTCGCTACTCGCCAAGGTAAGAGGTGGAACAATGTTTTGTATAGTATGTTATGCCAATTGAGCTTGATGTCCCCTGTGACTATGGTCCCAAGCCCGCAGGTTCAACTACTCGGTCTCTCTGGGTAGCTGGCTGTGACCAAGCAGTGACCACAACCTTGACCCTTGTCAGCTCTGCTATACACCTAGGAATTCTGATCATTCACATAACCTTATAGGACCATTGCCTGCCAATCCTATATATGTTCTTGGATACCCTCCCCATTTCATAGACGTACCTAATCATTCAGCCTGTCCACCCATCTATCCACCCATATAGCCATGTTTGCCTTCACTGACAACGCAGTACTGTATGTAGAAAAGGGTTCATATTTGTTGTCTGTACCTCCCATGTACCTCTCTATGTCTTTCTCATCCTCAATGCTGTTGAGGCAAGGATTTTTAAAATCAGTTTAGTTCTCTGCTTTATCCATAGTGCCCAGTGCAATGCCTGGCATATTCAAGTATCTGTTGAATTAATGAAAAAAATCTAGACATTTAGGGAATTACTTAGGGTCCATCTCTTCTAAGAAACTTGCTTTGATTGATGGGTAGGTACTCGAACCTCTTTACATATGTTAATTTACTTGCCTACCACCTGTCTGTCAGTCATACTGTGGGACTTGCGTGTTCATATGATGCTGGAAACTATGCCACCAGTATTTCAAACACTAGCAGGGTCACCAATGGTGGACAAGTTTCAACAGAGCTTCCAGACTAAGACAGACTAGGGAGAAAGGCCTGGTTATGTACTTCTGAAAATTAACCATAGGAAGAAAAGCCTAGGCTTAGCTGAGGAAAATCCTGTGAATCATGACAGAACATGCCCAATATAGTGCTGGAAGATGAGCTGCTGGGTTGAAAGGCACTCAAAATACACAATCTGCAACAATGAACTTGAGCCTACCAACTATTATGAACATGACCCAGAACTGGGCAATATTTTGTTACATTGTACATGGTGTTGCCATGAGTTTGAGCCAACTCAATGGCAACTTTTAACCATCTACTTGTGGTGCCTCTATACATCTTGGCCTACAATTCCTTTAACCCAGTGTGGTAGTCAAGGTTGTTGTCACCTTGGCTGGGCAGCTGGAGGTAGTCATTCCCCATGTTGAGACTGGCAATCAGCTCCATGGTGGAATCTGACACGAGCAGCTGAGTAACTGCTTTAGGGATGTGGTCTGTTTCCATTATATAAGAAGAAGCTTTGGGATTGGCCTCTAGCTTTTTGGCATGCTTGAATCCTGCATGTAGCCGAGTCATTGTTCAGCAATCAGCCATGCCCTGGTGATCTTGGGACTTCATCTGGACTTGAATTGGTGGCCTGCCATGTTGTTTGGTAACATTGGGACTGTCTCTTTTTACTTGTCAACCTGGGGCTTGGCAGCCTCAGCAGCCAGCAGCTGTCTGAGTGAGGAAAAGCCTCCAGCTTCAATGGGCCAGGGGCAGGAGGCAGAGCTGAAGCCCCAGGTTGAGGGGCTTTCACCTAACCCCTAGAGCCTGGCACTTTGAACTCGGACTTAAAACCTCCAAAACTATAAGAGAACAAACTTCTGTTTGTTCAAGCCATTCCATTTGTGGTATATTCCTGTCAGAGTGGCACTAGGTAGCCAAAACACCCAGTGATTCTCAATGGGTGATTCTGCCTCCAAGGGAATTTAGCAATATCTGGAGAGAATGGGGGGAAGAAGGTGCTCCTGTCATCTAGCGAGTAGAGGCCTAGGGATGTTGCTAAACATGCTATAGGACAACCCTCTGCAACAAGAATTGTCCAGACAAAATGTCAATAGTGCTGAGGTTGAGAAACTCTGATTTAATATAATCATATTAGGAGTTATCTAGTCTGTATTTAATAAGAGGTAAGTTCTTCAAGGGCAGAGGCAGTGCTAAATCTAAATGATAACAACAAAATATCAGTTAATACTTCTTGTCGTTGACTTGATTCTGACTCTTGGTGATCCCACGTGTGCAGAGTAGAGCTGCTTCATAGGGTTTTCAAGGCAGTGACCTTTTGGAGGCAGATTGCTAAGCCTATCTTTTGGAGTGCCCCTGGGTGTCTAGAACAGCTAATGTTTTTAGCTGGTAGTCGGGGGCTTAATCATTTGTGTCACCCAGAGAATCATCATTTAATACTTTGTTAAGTGCCATTGAGTTGTTTTTGTTTATTTTTTTCTCAACTCACCATGTTCCTATGTGACGGAGTAAAACTGCTCCATAGGGTTTTCTTGGATGTAATCTTTACGGAAGCAGATTGTCAGGTGTCTCTCCTGTCCCCACCTTCTCTGCAGTAAGAATTACCAGGTGGCAACTCCTATAAAGCAAAGGCACAGACCTTCTGTAACTTGGAATCCCTACCTGGGCTCTTCCACTAGGTACACACTTCAATTGCCTGGAGCCAGTTGGAGGTTAGACTAAGTCCTGCTCCTCCTGACCACTAAACCACCTTGGAGAAATCTATGTGAGTAGGTAACTCTACTTTTGGTATTTTTATGGGTTTGAACCACTAAACTTTCAGTTAACAGCTGAGTGCTTTACTATTGGTATCATCAGGGCTTTTTGTCATTTAGTACTAAACCCAAAACTCATAGCCATTGAGTTTATTCTGACCCATAGCAACCCCTATTGGGTTTCCAAGGCTGTAAATCTTTATGGAAGTTGATTGCCTCATCTTCTTCCTGTGGAGCAGCTGGTGGGTTTGAACCGCTGACCTTCTGGTTAGCAGCCAAATGCCTTATCCAGTAAGCTACCAGAGCTTGCAGCATCCATATCTTGCAATGATTAAATTTGTTTCTTGGAAAAATAAGGCATGGTGGTGAGATCTTCATATGGAAGGGAGACCAGGATATTTAGTCTTTGGGTATCATGAGACACATGACCTAGAATCTGTCAAGAACACTTGTATAATAGATGTTCAAAGCCTTTCATGGGAAAATTACCCCAGCACAAAGTGTTTTTTGCTAATATTAACTTTGGTTCTATTTCAGATCAATGGAGGCAAAACCCAGGAGATTCTATAAATCCAGCTGGGCCTGTCATAGCTGTCAAATTATGCCTTGATAGAGCTTCTGGTGGTTAATGATATGGCCATCACCCAGAGTGGACATGGTAGAAGGGACTTTCTGGATGCTTCTGGCCCACCTTGGAGACACTTATAGTGGAATGTTATTTAGAGGCTCTTGGCTCTAATGAGGGTGAAGCTTTGAATGGGTTAGTTCTAAAAAAATAAACAATAAAGAAAATTTAAAAACAAGCAAAGATCTCAATTTAAAGGCTACTTACTGCCCCAGACCCAAGATTAATGATGAATGGCAAGTTTTCCTGAAGATCTTTTGTGGTCCGATTAGCTGTGCTGGGAGTCTGGAGAGATAATGTCTTTTCACATATAAAAGATCCTATTGATTTCCTGTTAGTATTATCCCGAAAATGTGCAGTGTGTATCTATGGAGCAGAGACAATCTTCCATCACCTGCTTTATGGGAAGAGAATGGTTATTGTATCTTTTCCCATAAAATATAATCTCTTTTTCACTTCCAAAATATGCCTGTCCCTCTGGGAATTTCCAGTTGTAATCTACTGGAGTGAATTGATTTTTTTTTTTTTAATTTTCTTTTTTTGCATGTGCCGGTATTTTTATATTTGGTTTCTCTACATTTTGTCATTGTTCTCTGGGGTCTGGCTTTTCTAGATTGTTATTTGAGTTTGTCTAAATATACATATATATTTAAATTAGCCCTATTGAAAGGCACAAAACATTTGCATGATGGTGAATGTCAATGTCCCAAGTGATTTTCTCAGACTGGAGTTCTCCCTCCTTTGTCTCCTATTGAGGGCTAGTGTTAGTGAGTGCCTAGGAGGGCTTTGGAAGCAGTTAGTGCATTCCAACAGAATAAAGATGCGAAAAAAAAAACCATGTCACTGTAGGAAGGAAATGCTCTTTATGCCGAATGGTCTTCTCAGCATTAAGTCTGGGCATTTCTTCACGATCAATTAAAACACAAGGGCAGAGTCCTTTGTATTTAAATATTGTGCTCTGAGCAGCATCTTTCTGAGCTAATGAGTTTGGCTGAGAAGACCCTAGCAATGAAGTCCTGTCTAGACCCTATGTTATGGGGGTTTGCAAACTGTAGCTCCAGCTACAAAGCCGGTGCTTGTCTTTCTGTCTTCGTCTCTTTATTAATTTATACCCCCTATCAGTTCTTTCCTAGGAGCTCTGGTAGCATAGTGCCTAAGGCACTTGACTGCTAACCAGAAGGCTGGTGGTTCAAACCCACCAGCCACTCCTCGGAAGGAAGGTTGGGCAATCTACTTCTGTAGTGATACCATCTCGGAAACCCAAGGAGGGGCCGCTATGAGTTGGGTCTGACTCAATGACACATAACAACAACAACAACAACAACAGCAACAGCAACAGTTCTTTCCAAAACCTCCCCACTCTTGGAGATCCACCCTTCCATGAGTCCCTTTCCTCAGTTTCTCTCCTCTACACTGCTTTCTCTCTCTTCCTTGAACTCCTGGGGTACTCAGGGGTGGCACCATCCCTGCCAGCATTTAATTGCAAATGCCATTCATTGCTCCCTGCTTATTGCATGTGTGCTATTTTGCAACAGCACAGCAGCACTTCACCTTCATGTTCTACTCTATTCCCACACCCTCCACTTCCACACTGTGCCTGTAGCCAACCAATTTATTTTGCACTGTCCCAAATGATTAAAGAAAAGCATATATATGTATATATCTCAAGTAGTCACAGAGCCTGGTAACTACATGACAAAGCCCAAATTTCTTAGCTTGTTATTCAAAGCCACTTCCTTGTCCCATCCCACGTTTGTAACTTGTCTTCTTTCTTCCAAGTTGTAGCCCACTGTCCCTCTGTCCACCCAATCTGGTCAACTCCCAGGCTTCTTTTCTCTCAAATTCTCGACACTTTTGCCCTTTTATCCTTTTGCACTTTTGTCCCATGCTTGGACAACATTAACCTTCTTTCCCACTCAGGAAGATCCGGACCAGGGCTAATCCAAGCCCAACTCTTCCCTGAAGTTTGTGAAATTGTCTGAATTAGAAAAGAGACATGGACGTTGATTTTTGACAGTGGTTTTCAAATTGGGTCCCCAGGACACCAGTCAGGGACCACTGTATGTATATAAGGGGCAGCAACAAGGGGAAAAAGGTCAGCCTTTGAGCAGAGCTGCCTAATGTTTTTCTGTTTGTTTTTCCATTGTTGTTGTTATTAGTTGTCGTTTGAGTTGGCTCTAACTCATGACAACTTTATGTACAAAAGGATGGAACTTTGCCTGGTCCTATGCCATCCTCACAATCATTCATGTTTGGACCCTTTGTTGCAGCCAATGTGTCGATCCATCTCGTTGAGGGTCTTCCTCTTTTTCATTGACCCTCTATTTTACCAAGTATGACGTCTTTCTCCAGGGACTGGTCCCTCCTGATAACATGTCCTAAGTAAGCAAGACGAAGTCTGCCATCCTTGCCTCCAGGGAGCATTCTGGCTGTACGTCCTCCAAGACTGATTGTTCTTTCTTCTGTCAGTCCACAACATACTCCATATGCTTCACCAATACCATAATTCATATATGATTTCCATATATTGTTTAAAATTTCATATACTGTTTAAAAAAAGGTTCTGTGCCATGGAAATTGGACTGCAGAGAACTGCTGAAAGTTCTATCAATGACGTAATGACAACAAAATGCCCCCAAAAGTCACAGAGCTAAAGGTCCTTGTTCAGGAAACACTTAAGCAAACAAAGCCCGTAACACTTTTATCTAGATTTCCTAGAACTGTACTCATTGTGAGGGATAAACTCAATTATCAAAACTCATTGACTCTGAAAATGTAACTTCCATATACTCCTGCCCATTCTAATTCATCAGACCGGCAGCTGGTATCCCGTTAACGCAATCACCGCTTGCCATGTTATCAGTCTATTTTCTAAGTATGAAGGGGATTCTATGATACCAGTGTGGATATTCGCCAGATAACATCTGGTGAGGGGTTGGTTGGACAATGACTTCATGAAGAAATCAATTCCTGTTCTCTTCAGCCAACTTTAGGGCTGTCTTCCCAAATCTACTTTTCTCTATTATAGCATAAAAATGAAAATTCCACCTTTATGAATTATGCAGTGCTATTTGAGAAGTTAACAGCACAACTTATGTGTTAGCAATGGCTCATTTAGGTAGGCAGAGGAAGGTCTGTCTATAATTATGTCCAGTTTTCAAATCTAGAGACAGGCACAGAAAGGGGAATAGCTGAGCTTTAAGCCTTACCCTACCATGCCTAGGATGCAGTTTGCCCTGAGGCTGTACTAGACCCCAAGAGGGGAAATGTCTTAGGGTGAGGGCAGATTACCAAGCCGTCACACTCCAGACCTTCACGAGGGTCCTTGTGCATGGATATATGCCTCTCCTAACTCTTGGAGAATTAAGCTAAGGTCCCCTAAAGTTTGGAGTAAACTTCTTTGGACCATTTGCTTCAGACCCAAACCCACTGCCATCGAGTTGATTCCGACTCATAGTGACCCCCATTGGGTTTCCAAGACTAAATCTTTACAGAAGTAGATTGCCTCATCTTCCTCTTGAGGAGCAGCTGGTAGGTGTGAACTGCAGACCTTCTGGTTAGCAGCCAAATGCCATACCTACTATGCCACCAGAGCTCCTTATTTGCTTCAGAAATCTGGCTAAAAGACAACCCACTTTTGTGGTTGTTAGTTGCCATTGAATTGACTCCAACCCATGGTGACTCTAAAATAAAACGAAACGTTGCCAGGTCCTGCATTATCTTCATGATCATGGGTATGTTTGAGTCCATTGTTTCAGCTGTTGTGTTAATCCATCTCCTGGAAGATTTCCCTCTATTTTGCTGACCCTTTGCTTTACCAAGTATCCTTTTCTAGTGATTGGTCTTTCCTGATGACGTGATCAAAGAAAGTAAGCCACAGTCTTGTCATCCTCGCTCCAAGGAATATCCTGGTTATATACGCACACACCCATACTAACCCATCACTGCCATCTAGTTGATTCTGACTCATGGTGACTCTATAGGACAGAGTAGAACTCCTCCATAGGATTTCCAAGGTTTTAATTTTTATGGAAGCAGACTGCCTCATCTTTCTCCCACAGAGCAGCTGGTACGTTTGAACCACCAGCCTTTTGGTTAGCAGCTGAATACCTTAACCACTGTGCCACCAGAGTTCCTTTACCACCCATAGGACTTATTTTTTCTTAAAATAGGCTTTGAAAGTCAGATATCAGTCTATGAATCCTCAGCGGACTTATGGAATGCTCATGGGCTAAATCTTCCCCGTAGAAATATACAAACTTCTCTTCCCTGTCCCCCAACATGCCAACATACAGGTTTCATATCTCAGGTCCCTGGATATTTTCAGAGAAAAAACAAAATTCCTTTGGAATCCAGGTGGGGTTATTTATTCTGACACAGATGGATATTAGATTGAAATGTGAACCCCCTTGTTCTCTCTGAAGGTATAATTCTTTTTCTCATAAGATTCTGTAACTAGATTCATAAGTCAGTATCATCTACTCTGATTACACCGTTTCATCAGAGATTCATCATAGATTTCCTATGTTTCTGATCAGTTACCACGGATGTTGCTTCTGTTATCCCAGGTCTCAGTAACTAGAAGCTGCACTGTTAGGGTTTTACCCACTAAGAATCAGTCTGCACAATGCACTCAGGCTAAACCTTGTTTGTTTGTTTTTAATTCTTTTTAGTGGTGGCGGAAGGATTACAGATTAAGGACAAGCAGTGGAGAGCGGAACTGAAATAAATTTGCCATATGCTTGTTTATTACCAAACATTTGCATCTCATCTTCACTCAAAGCATAAATTTCAAGTGTGGTTTAAGCTTTGGAGACATTTCCCTTTGAGGTTGATGGGGCTTGGGGACTCTCTCAATCATTTCCTCCCTCTCCCCATCATGCTTATCATTGCAATGTAAGTACTTGTATAGCTGTCCGTCTTTTCTCTCCCTTCCTCTCAATGCTACTGTGAAGTCCTTGAGAGGGACTATAGTTCATTATTACATCCCTAAAGCCTGGCGGATGGGCCTAGGACACACAGAATCCTCAACACAAGCTCAGTGAATGAATGGCTGTTTTCTTGTGTTTCTCTCCTCTTGCTTAGCTGAAAAACGCAATTAAATCTAAGATCTTTTGTTTGAGACAGGGTTCTTCTGGTTGTAAGAAAAAAAATGCTCAAGGAGTGAAATGGAGAGGAATATGCCCAGGCACAGAAGCCCAGAAAATGATAGGCAGACTTAGGGAAGACAGCCACTAAGCTGGGGGTGGTGGTGGGGCTGCCCTAGGGACCTCTGGAGTAGGAGTTTGTGGGTTTTACTCTGTTGTTCTGCCGCTGACATGAGACAGCTATGCTACTCTCATCTCCTCTATTCTCTGCTCACTTCCCTGTTTCTCTCCTTTCATTGCTGTTAGCTGCCCTCCAGTCAGCTCCTGACTCATGGAGACCCCATACTCAAGGGAACGAAATGTTGTCCATTCCTGTGCCATTGCTATGATTGGTTGCAGGGACCTTTGTGATCCTTAAGGTTTTCACTGGCTAATTTTTGGAAGCTTATTGCTGGGCCTTTCTTCTTGGTCCATTTTAGTCTGGAAGCTCTGCTGAAACCTATTCAGCATCTTAGCAACATTCAAGCCTCCAGAGACAGCTGAATGGTGCACATGAGGCATAGTGGCTAGCAGTCGAAACCTTGTCTCCCACATGAAAACCAAAAAAGCCAAACTCACTGCCATGGAGTTGGATCCGAGTCATAGAGACCCCTCCTTGAGTTTCTGAGGCAGTATCACTACGGAAGTAGATCGCCCAATCTTCCTTCCAAGGAGTGGCTGGTGGGTTTGAACCACCAGCCTTCTGGTTAGCAGTCAAATGTCTTAGGCACTATGAGAATTCTACCACTGAACCACCAATGGATTCCCCCTCTCTTCTTTTAGTCTACATCTTTTCTGTAGTTTGCAGTTTCTGTTTCTCCCTCATAACTTCAGTTGCACAAGACTCACCTTGGCCTCTGTGGCTTCTTCCTGTGTTCCAAAATTTAAACCTCAACCTTCAACAGTAACGGATAGAATCTTTCCCTTCTGTAGTTTCTTCCTTCAAATTTCCTGAGGCAAGACCCTGATTGGTTCAACGTATCTTTCTAGAGAGGGCAGTGTATCGATGATGGATTGGCTGTCCCTGTGTCAGGGTACCAGTGGTCCAATGAAATAAGGCTAGAAGTCATTGTTTATACTACAAAAATATGGCTGCCTATGGGCAGCCTTTGGACCAAGGGATGTAGGTAGGGCATTAGAGCCATCATTTTGAGTTGTCTCTTCAATACCTTCCCTTTTGTAGCAGCAATGTGCTTTGAGAGCTTGACTGTGGCTGGATGAGAAGGGGGCTGCTGAAGTCAATCAAGGTAATCCCATCCTTGCTAGCTTTTGATTAAAGGATCTAAGCACATGACATTCCACTGTGTAGAAACTAGATTGAAGTTGGGGTTATAAGCCAAGGAATTGCTTCACAAGGATGAATATTTGCAGCACTGCTGAGGAGGAAGCATCGTAGCTCTTAAGAGAGAGTCATGTGGGGAGGTGGTCTCTATTCCTTTTGTACATTGTTAATGGTGAGCCCTGGTCACTGTTGTACTGCTGCCATCTTGTTTCTGCCCTGAGGATATCACCACTTTGAAGAGATCAAATCTAGAACATTGAAGAGAACCTGAGTCAGAGCCAGTAGATTAGGCTGGTCCCAAAGCTCACCTTTTCTCTCAACCTCTAGTCATGTGATCCAATACATTTTCTTATTTATTTCAGCCAGTTGGCTGTGGGCTTTTGTTATTTGCAGCTGAAAGCATGGAGTGGGGGTAGTTTGTGGACTTAACAAGCAATGTCTCATATGTATACTTCAAATGGTTGATTCTGAGCATCAAGCAGGAGTAGGGCTGGCTTCACCTGGTAGGTCACACAGGACCTGCACTTGGTTTAGCACTCTGTTGTTGCTGGCTTAAAATTCTGAACAATTCTTCAGCACAGGGTCTGCACTTTCATTTTGCACTGGGCCCCACAAATTATGTAGCCAGTCTAGGGCAGGTAATATAATATATGGAAAGGGAGTTGTGTAAACTGTAAGGCACTGTACAGAGCAGTATTTAATATTATTTATAACCCTCTAGTCCCTTTTCTCTTTCCTCTCAGCAGGGATGAAAGATATTATGTGGGCCTCCTGTGTCTAGTGTCATGGGTCTTCCTACCAAGAAATCTCTTGTAAGATGATCCAATTGTCTGCAGCCTGACCCCTAGTAACCTGCACAGACAGCAGGTCTGTCCAGACCCTCAGTGCTCTTCAAGGAATATGAAAAGATAAATAAAGAATTTATTGCTGATAGAAGTTTCTTTTCTATTTCTAGGAGTCTTGGGAAGTACATGGTCAGTTAAGGAAACTCTGGGTGATACAAACAGTTAACATGCTCAGCTGCTGACTGAAAGGTCGGAGGTTTGAGGCCACTCAGAGGTGCCTTGGAAGAAAGACCTGGCAATCTACTTCTGAAAAAAGTCAGCCATTGAAAACCCTAAGGAACACAGTCTACTCTGACAGACTTGGGGTTGCCATGAGTTGGAATAGATTCGACAGTAACTGGTTTATTGGTTTATGGTGAGTTAAAATCTGACCATTTGTTTAATTGTTAAACAAACAAGTAAAGCAAAAAACTACACACACACACACACACACACATACATACATACAATAAAAACCCAAAAAACAAGGACCATTGTTTGTTGAACATGAGTTAAGTCCACTGCCCTGGATGGAATCTTTTTCTGTCCTTCAGAGGAAGATCTTTGAATCATCCCACTTTTAACCTTCTTGTGTCTGTGTTTGTTCCCACCTGAAGTGACTTCTTGTGCCTTAAGTGGAAAGAATGGCTGTTTGAATCAGCCTGTCCTTTTCATCCTGCTAATGTTTTTACCGAGTGAGTGTTACTTTGGAGATAATGAATGTGTTCCATTTTAGTGCAAAAATATACCTTGTCCCAGGTCACATGGCAAATGAAACCATAAAAAGTTTAAAATGCTATTATTTAAAATTTATTTTCTCATAAAAAAAGGGTTACTAAAATGATCATGATTTGAATAACTTACTGTATGTATAGTTATAATACATTAAGCCCTGCTTAATAGGTTTGATAATAGTGGAGCTTCATGAGATCTCGACCATAGTCAGGAAGGAACAGCCAGAGTCTCAATTACCATTTTTTTCAGAATAGGCTCAATTTCTTGTCTATTCCACTTTGCATCAATCTGAAACTGCGGCTGTAGATCACCAGATTTTACACCTTCCTCCCTGCCTAAAAGAGTCCCTGGGTAGTGCAAATGGTTAAAAAGCTTGACTGCTAACGAAAAGTTAGTGGTTCGAGTCCACCCAGTTGTTGTTCTTATGTGCCGTTAAGTTGGATCCGACTCATAGCAACCCCTCCTTGGGCTTCCGAGGCAGTATCACTACGGAAGTAGATTGCCCAACCTTCCTTCTGAGGGAGTCCACCCAGAGGTACCTTGAAAGAAAGTCTGGTGATCTAGTTTCTAAAAATCAGCCATTAAAAACCCTACGGAGCACAGCTCTTCTCTGACACACATGGAGTCACTATGAGTTGGAATCGACTATATGGCAAATAACAGCACCTATAACTCCCCCATCCTTAAAGTGTCATTTTTTTTGTGAAGCTATTGTGGAAGTTTAGAGTTATTTTATTATTATTATTATTTTATAATTTAAAGTAGACTTTAATTCTTAAGTCTTGGTTGGAGGAACTTTCATGATGCTGTTTGGAATTCACTGGTGGCTCTTCATCTTCATGTTGGAACCCCTGATGCTTGTCTGACCTCAGAGTCCTCTGGCGTGTATGGAGATAGGATGCCACTATGATCACTTAGGGAAAAGCTTTGGTTCAAGAAACTTTTGCTGCTCCTGTATATGGTGAGAGTAGAGGTCACCACCTGGGAGGACAACAACTATAAGAACGACATCAGTCAAGCATGCAAGTCCCTGCTATGCCTGGCACTGGGCTAGGCATATTTAAGTTGTCTTCTTGGCCACATCTCTTCTCTGGCTCTGGCACTCCTGCCTCCCTCTTATAAGGACATTTATGAGTATATTGGGCCCACCCAGACAATTCAGGATAATCTCCCCATCTCAAGATCATTAACTTAATTACATCTACAAAGTCCCTTTTGCCATGTAAGGTCACATATTCATAGGTTCCGGAAATTAGGGGACATCTTGGAGGCCATTATTTAACTTACTGTAGAAAGTTACCATTACTAACCCCACTTTACAAATAAGGAATCTGATGCTCAGAATGACTTGCTCAAGGTCATATGGTTATGTCAGTCTCAGGCATGCCGGCGTGGGCCATTGTGTGTCCCTTCTGCAATAACATCCTTCCTCCCGGTGGCTAGTTGATCCCTGTACTCTTGGATCCCAAACTCACACGGGATCTTGGGCAGTGCCCAAGCTGAGAAAATGCTTTCACACTGGCTGATACAAAGTCATAGGCCCTTGGCTCCAACATAGATTGGCACAGTCTATGGATTCAGGATTCAGAAAATGTTCTCTTACCACACTCCAGTCCCGGGTGCCATTATCTGTATCCCAAGCCCTATCACCAGTTTTCCCTGTGCCTGGTGTTTTTTGTTTCATTCCTCCCTGTGTGGTCCATGGGCAGCAGCATCAGCATCACCTGGGCACTCGTGAGAAATGCAGACTCTGCTACCCTCGATGTACTGAATCAGAACCTGTATTTTAACAAGCTCCTCCAGAGAGCGTGTGCATGTTAAAGTCTGAGAAGCCTGCATCTCCAGTCCTACACTCCAGCTTGGCTTCCTTCCCACAGCACTTGTCTTTCTTCCTTTTACCACCCTCTCTGCAGGTATCTGGGGCTTTGATTCTTGTAGCTTGGGAGGAAGCATTTGGGAAACGTCTATGTTGCTCTTTCTGTCTTAGCTTTTTTGAGCTGGCAGAAGAAGAGGCACTGCCTGGGAGTGCTTGGCTGGGCCCTGCAGCTGGGGTGGGGGAGGCATCTTGGTGGCCTGCTGGCCTGGAGGCCCAACAAGTTCTTCGCCTTGGGGCTGTTGGACAGCACTGGGCAGTGGCTGGAGCAGCTTTGGGTACGCTGTCTCTCTCCCGTGCACCAGCCACGGCAAGAGGCAAAGGGGAAGGCGTGAGATGACTTTGACCTTGGGATTTAGTCAGCTCCATCTCACTCTGAAAGTGCTTCAACATGTTGGCCTGGTACGTTCCGAGCACTGTGGAGTTTTGGCAGAGTGGCCGATAAGTATTTTTAGTTCTTCCTCCTTAATGTTTGCCAGAAAACCACAGTCATTACTCATGAGCAGGGCAGGTTTCCTCCTACCCGGTCTCCAGAAGAACTAGGACTTGCCCTCAGATACCCACTGAGGAGCCCTTACCCCGGGTTCGCAGGTTGTCTCATACCAGCATAGCACCACCATTACAACAAAGCAAAAGGCTGCAGTATTTTATTTATTTATTTATTTTCAACAAAATAAGCCTTACACTTTAAAAAAAAAGAAATCACTCATATAATTGATAAAAGAATGTTAAATTACAACAGAATTGCAATTTTGGAGGTAACTCATTTCTGATTAGTCCCAGGGCCTCCTGGTTAAGGTAGGGCAGCATCTGCTTTCAAAAAGGGCTGGCAAAGAATGAGCATGCCAAATGCAGACCACCCCTTGGCTCCTTTGTGGGAACAGCCTGGGGAATGCCGACTTGGCACTATCAGCCCAGGAGAACGAAGACATACATGGGATTAGGGCTTTGACATCCTTCCACAAATGCCAGGATGCCAATTACCTCTGCCAAGGGGGAAATGTCTGCAGCCTCAGCATCTTCCATCATTGTTCCCTGTGTGGGTCTTATTTTTAATGGCAGTACCTTGCGGACCACAAGGGAAGAAGCTCCCTCAGAAAAATCTTGCCATTGGTGGTGGGATAATGGCCCTAAGAATCTAGTTCAGTAAACACAGGATTCTTTTGTGATGCACTTTCCAAATGAAGCGCACACTTTGGGATTAATTAAACTCTTTTCTCACAGCCTGCCAGTGTAACCTTTCTTTTATGCTTCTTAGGGGGGCACGCGACGTAAAAAGTCAAATCTATTATGTTCATGACTCGGAGGGAAAGATCTGGGACAAAATTACCTTATGTACTTTTTTTTTCCTTTAAATTTTCTGAGCACTGGATCAAATGTGGAGCTCACTGAGCTGTCTGTTAGTTAAGTGACAGACATGACCCAAGAGAAGACTGATTTGGAATTAAAACCAGAGAGCCCAAGAAAGCACTGATGAGACTGTGGACCCCGTTTCTTGACATATTGGGGGGCATTAAAGTGGTATATAAAAGTTGAGTGTGGGCTGCGTAAACCTCAGCCCATACTCTTATTCCAATCTTGCTGTGTTTTTGAGTGCGTGACATCTAATTAATTGTACAGTGAATTCTTTTCACCATTTCATTTTGGGTAAAATGTCACTCTCCCATCTCTCAGCTGGTTGCAGAAAATCTGTATCAGTTGTTACCCTTGCTCAAGCCCAGACAGGGTCATCTGGCCGCAGCAGGAGAAGCAGAGAGTGGCGGCAGGCATGAGGCAGAGCTGAGATTTCAGTGGGTGGACAGTTTCCTGGAAGCCTGGTCCAGACCATCTATCTCAGGGTCCCAGGAGTACTGCCCAAAGCTTCCCTCTCCCTGGTCTCAGTCTCCAGGAACTTTGAAAACATGTTCGCATTTTTAAGATTATTTTTTCTTTTGGTAGTTTATATCAAAGTAACACACATACATGCACAGAAATAAAAAAGTACAGAAGAGATCGTGTTGAAAACAGCATTCTCCTCTTTCCCTGCTTCACTCTAGCACTCTCCCAAAAGTAACTTTATTTAATACAAAAAAAAAAAAAAAAAACCCACCAAACTCACTGCCCTCAAGTCTGACCTGACTCATAGCGACCCCTCCTTGGGTTTCCGCGGCGGTAACATTGCGGAAGTAGATTGCCCAGTCTTTCTTCTGAGGAGTGGCTGGTGGGTAGTTTCGTTTTAATTCTTTCAGTTTCCTCCGCTGTTCTATAATTCTGCCTCTATTGCTTGGTTTCTCAGTTTTGGACGGTATCTTTTGACTCCTAAATAGGAAGATGAGGATTTAGCTGATCCTTTTTGCCCTCTTTTCTCTTTTTAAATAACAGCTTTATTGAGACATAATTCACATACTATTAAATTCACTCTCTTAAAATGCACAATTCAGTGGTTTTAGTACATTCACAAAATTGTGCAACCATCACCACTTTCTAAACCCAGGCCATTTTTGTCCCCTCCAAAAGAAATTTCATACCCATTAGCAATTGCTCCTCCATTCTTCCCTTCCCCCAGTCCCTGGAAAAATATTAATGTCAATGGATTTGCCCACTTTGGACACTTCACATAAATGGAACCTACAATATGTAGCCTTTTATATCTGGCTTCTTTCACTTAATGTTTTCAAGGCTCATTCTTGTTGTAGCATATATCAGTTCTTCATTTCTTTTTATGGGCAAATAATATTACACTGTATGGGTAGACCACATTTTGTTTATCCATTCGTCAGCTGATGAACATTTGGATTGTTTATACTTTGTAGCTGTTATGAGTAATACTGCTATTAACATTCATGTACAAGTTTTTGTGTGGATGTATGTTTTCAGTTCTGGGTATATACCTAGGAGTGGAATTGCTGGATCATATGGTAACTCTGTTTAGCTTTCTGAGGACCTGTCAACCTGTTTTTCAAGTGGCTGTACCACTTTACATTCCCATCAGCAATGTATGAGAATTCTTCTAATTTCTCCACATCCTCACCAACACTTTTTATTGTCTGTCTTTTTAGTATATCCATCCTGTGGAGCTCTGGTGGCACAGTGGTGAAAGCATTCAGTTGCTAAACAAAAAGTCAGCGGTTCAAACCCACCAGGCACTCCTTGGGAGAAAGATGGGACAGTCTGCTTCCCTGAAGATTTATAGCCATGGAAACCCTATGAAGCAGTTCTACTCTGTCCTATATGGTCACTATAAGTTGGAATTGAATTGATGGCTTGGGGTTTAGTGAGTGTGTAGTGGTATCTCATTGTGGTTTTAATTCTCATTTCCTTAATGAATAATTTTGTCAAACATCTTTCTATGTGCTATGTCCATTTGTAGATCTTCTTTGGAGAAATGTTCGTTCATATCCTTTGCCCATTTTTAAGTTGGATTAATTGTCTATTGTTGAGTTGTAAGAGGAGTGGCATCACTAGGGTTGGTGTCATCCGGTGAGGTAACTCATGGTATCACCCCCACCACATACCTCCTCCTGTACCAGACTGCAAAAAGGGGGCAGAGGCAACCTCATCTCACCTCCTCTGACTTCTCAAGGGGGAGAGAGAATCACCATCAGCATCAACAGCCCAAGGCTGATTCCTATGAGGCAGAGGTCAGATATGCCACCACTTTCCAACTTTTTTTTATCGATTCTGACACCAACCACCCATCTTATGGAACTCTGTAGTTCTCTGATGGGTTTGATAATTCATTGCAATGGCCACATAGAACTCACAGAAAGTACTCACTATTATGGGGTTTATTAGGGAAGTAACACGTTATAGTTCAGGATCAGAAATAACGCAGGATACAGTTCTTCAATCAAAACAACTTCTTCTTGGCCATCCTGCAGGCACTCTCCCTCTGGCTTCAGCCTCTGCCCTACTCTGGCAAGTGTTTCAAAGCTCTTTTAGCTCTGCCCAGAGAGGCATCCCACTCTGCCAGCGAGTCTCCTGCCCAAAGATACTCAGCTTTCTTGCTCTGTGGGCCAGGAAGCCCATTGCTCTCTTTTGTGCCAGTCTCTGATGCCACCACTTCTTTGCTGCTGCTTCTCATCATCTCTTGCCATCTCAGCAAAGTGTTAACAGTTCTCTTTGTCTCCCGGGTCGAGGAGGGTCAGTGCAAAGACCTTGGGTTCAAAGGATGAGCACCACTCCTGGCTCTTCTTTCTCCATGGTAGTGAGATTCCCTTCCTGCCTCTGGGATGGCTCATTTTAAGCCTGTTGTTGTTGTTGTTGTTGTTAACTGCTGTTGTATCAGTTCCAACTCATGGCAACCCAGTGTACAACAGAATGAAACACTGCCCAGTCCTGCACCATCCTCACAATCATTGTCATGCCTGAGCCCATTGTTGTGGTCGCTGTGTCAATCCATCTTGTGGAGGGTCTTCCTCTTTTTCACTGACCCTCTACTTTACCAAACATGATATTGTTCTCCAGGGAACATGACCAAAGTATGTGAGATAAAGTCTGGCCATTCTCTCTTCTAAGGAGCATTCCAGCTGTACTTTTTTCAGACAGATTTCTTCGTTCTTCTGGCAGGCACTCCATGGTGTTTTCACTATTCTTTGCCAATACCACAATTCAAATACATCAGTTATTCTTTAGTCTTCCTTATTCACTGTCCAGCACATGCAAATGTTACATGCATATGAGGTGATTAAAAATACCATGGTTTTGTTCAGGCTCATCTTAGTCTTCAAAGTGGTGTCTTTGCTCTTTAACACTTTAAAGAAATCGTTTGCAGTAGATTTGCTCAGTGCAATACATCATTTGATTTCTTGACTGCTGCTTCCATGGGTGTTGACTAGGAATCCAAGTAAAAGGAAATCCTTGACAATTTCAGTCTTTTCTTCATTTTTAAGCCTAGCAGATAGCAAAACTGACCAATTACCGCATTAGGGTTCCACGTACTTGAGTTACATTATCAACAAGCTAGCCAGTCCCATGATGGGCCATAAGCACCTCACATTCACGTAGTCCCACCCAGTCAGCTGGTTGTTGTTGTTGTTAAGTGCCGTCGAGTCATTTTCGACTCATAGCGACCCCATGCACAGCAGAATGAAACACTGCCCGATCCTGCGCCAGCCCCACAATCCCTGCTATACTTGAGCCCATCATTGCAGCCACCGTGTCAATCCATCTCGTTGAAGGCCTCCCCCTCTTTTGTCGACCCTC
>NW_006921681.1:1781461-1794198 GCF_000298275.1 Orycteropus afer afer
GCACAGGTAACAGCCCAGCTTATAGACTGAGACAGACTAGGAAGAAGGAAGAGGCCGTCCACTTCTCAAAGAATTGGCAGTCAGCTGGTAGGAATCAAAAAGACCATGGCTAGAAGAGCCATATTAAGTAATTCACTGTACCACACAGACCATAGTGTTTGACTGCTAACCAGAATGCTGGCGGTTCAAACCAACCAGCCGCTCCTCGGAAGGAAGATTGGGAACTCTACCTCTATAGTGATACTGCCTCAGAAACCCAAGAAGGGGTTGCTATGAGTCAGACACGACTCAATGGCAGTGAGGTTTTTTTTTTTTTTATATATATATGAATACTAACAACATTGTTTTGTAAAATTTTTCTACACTGAATTACATTATTAGTTAAATTTTTGTAACTGAATAGAAGCTTTTATGGATTTTTCTCTTTCTTTTCCTTTAATTGTTCCTTCATTCTCAGGAAAGTTATTGATATAGATTCACAAATACTACCTGCCACAATATTGTAGCTAAAACACCAGAATATTTGATAAAAGCAGTGACTATGAAAATACTGGCAGCAATGAAAACAACAGCCTGTGCTTACAGTGCCTGCAGAAGAAACCAAATGACTCGAAGCATTATTATGATTGGGTAATAATGACAGCTCTGACTGGAGTGCATTAGAAAGTTCAAAAAGTAAATTAACATAGAATTTTTGTTTCGTAGGTATATTGATACATGTGAGCTGGGTTTATGAAAATTTTTTTTTTGTTGTAACTACAGGGATATTTTTGTAAAACAATTATACATTTCTGCTGAAACAGTGCACAAAAATTTTATAGACTGTCATTTTGGTGTCACATCCTCTGACAGTGTCGCTGGATACAGTCCACACCACCCCTAGCTCCCTAGTGATTCCATTGTGTAAGAGTTCTTTATATAGTCCATATACTAGATCCTTTTCAGATATATTAATTACAGATAATTTCTCCCACTCTGTGGATTGTCTTTCAACATTCTTGATGGTTTCCTTTGATGCACAGAAGTATTTTATTTGATAAAGTCCAGTTGGTCTGTTTTTTTCCCTTGATTGTGTATGCTTTTAGTGTCATAACTATGAAATCATTGCCTAATCCAAGGTCACAAAAGACTTATGCCTACATTTCCTTCTGATAGTTTCATGGTTTTAGCTCTTACATTTAAGTCCCTGATCCATTTTGAATTAATTTTTGTGTGAGAAGTAAAGTAGGAGATCCAAATTTTTTTATTCACATGCAGTTATTCAGTTGTTCTAGCATCATTTGTTAAATAAAATTCTTCTTTCCCCATTGAATTGTCTGGGCTCTCCATCAAAAATCAATTGACTGTAAATGTAAGAGTTTATTTTGTGCTTTCAATTCTATTCCATTGATCTATATGTCTATACCAGTACCACAATATCTTGATTACTGTAGTTTTGCATTAAGTCCTTCTTTTTCAAGATTATTTTTGCTATTCTGGGTCCCTTGTATTTCCATATGAACCTTAGGATCATCTTGTTAATTTTTACTAAAAAAGGCAGTTAGGATTTTGATAGCGGTTGCATCAAATCTGCAGATCAATTTGGGAAGTCTTAGTATCACAACAATATTAAGTCTTCTAATCCATGAACATGGAATGTGTTTCCATTTATTTAGATCTTTTTAAATTTTTTCAATGATATTTTGTAGTTTTCAGCTTTTGATGCTATTGTAAATAGAATTGTTTTCTTATTTTCATTTTTGGATCGTTTATTGCTAGTGTATAGAAGTACAATTGATTTCTATATATTGATCTTGCATCCTGCAACTTTGCTGCGCTTGCTTATTAATTCTAATCTTTTTTTTTTGGTGGAAAGATAACGTCATCTGTGATTAGAGATAATTTTACTTCTTCTTTTCCAACTGAGACACTTTTATTTTTTTCCTTATCTAATTGCCCTGGGTAGAGCTACAGCAAAATGTTGAGTTGAAGAGGCAAGTGTGGATCCTTGTCTTAATGACAATCTTAGGGAAAAAGCATTCAGTCTCTCCACCATTTAAGTATGATGTTAGCTGTGTAGATGGCCTTTATCTGGTTGAGAAACCAAACTAAACTAAACCCATTGCCATCAAGTTGATTCCGACTCTGCAACACTATAGGGCAGAGTAGAAGTGCCTCATTGGGTGTCCAAGGTTGTAAATGTTTACATAAGGAGACTACCTCATCTTTCTCTTGTGGAGAGGCTGGTAGGTTTGAAATGCTAACCTTTTGGTTAGCAGCTGAATGCCTTAACCACTGTGCCACTAGAGCACCTTCAGGCTGAGGAAGTTCCCTTTTATTCGTAGTTTGTTGAGTGTTTTTAACATGAAAGGGTGTCGAATTTTGTCAAATGCTTTTTCTGCATCTGTTGAGATCGTTGTGTGGTTTTGGTCCTTTATTCTATTAATATGTTGCATTACATGAATTGACTCTCATGTTAAACCAACATTGCATTTCTGTGATAAATCCCAGTTGATCAAATAATCCTTTATATAGGTTTCTGGATTCAATTTGCTAGTATTTTGTTGCAAATTTTGCCTCATCTATAAGGATATTGGTATGTAATTTTCTTTTCTTGTGATGTCTTGGTCTGATTTTGATATCAGGATAATACTATCTTCATAGAATGAGTTTGGAAGATTTTCCTCCTGTTTTACTTTTTGAAGAGCTTGTAAATTTAATTACGTGTAATTTTTTTCTTTAAACATTTTCTAGAATTCACCAGTGAAGTCATCTGGACCTGGGCTTTTCTTTGAGGAAAGTTTTTGATTACTAATTCAATCTCAATTTGTTATAGGTCCATTCAGATTTCCTATTTCTTCTTTCTTTTTGTTTTTTACTTCTTGAATCCATTTTAGTTTGTCCTCTTCTCTTAAGAGTTGATATTTAAATTATTATTTTCAATTCCTTTATCAGTCACTTTTCCAACTTTAAATAATGTGCTTATACTTCAATTTTTTTGTACATCAATTGTCCACAGTTTTACTTCATCCTCTACTTAGTCAGATATGGATATTTAAACTCTATCCTTTCCTCCTCCCTTCTCTGTCATAATATCTATAAGCTACACTTTTACAATGTCAAATGGTAACATTTTTATTCTGACCTTCCACTTTGACCAAATTTTGAGTGTTATGTTCATAGTTTTAATCTAAAATTTAAGAACCAATAAATGGTTTTACATTATAATGACATCCTTGGGAGTGTTTGATACCTGGCTCAATATTAAACTCTGTGCCATTTACTAAATATATATATAAATAATTATGAATATAAATTATGATATGTATTTTAAAATTATGTATAGATAATTGTGATAATCAACTGATTACTTAAAATTATGAAATATTTTGGTTGCTTCATTTTTGGATTAAGTAGAGAATGTCTTCTTGCTGTTTTTCCTAGAGTGCTTGTCTCAGTTTCCTAGTGCTGTGTGAGTGGTTTAAAGAGCAGAAATTTATTTTCTCCCCAGTTCTGGAAGCTAAAAGTTCAAATCAGGGTCTCAGCCTTGTCAATTCCTTACTTGAAAAAGGTAGCCCCAGCATTCCTTGGTTCTCTTACTTGTAGATGATCCTCACATGTCATCTGTCTTCTCCTGTCCCTGGCTCTGTATCTCTGTGACTAATTAGCTTTTATTTTATTTTATTTATTTTTTAAATAACTCAGAGGTGATCAGATTTAGAACCAATCCTACTCGGCTATGATCTCATTAACGTAACAAAGAAAATTCTATTTCCAAACAGGATCACATCCACAGGTATAGGGGTTAGGATTCCAACACATATTTTAGGGGGACACAATTAAATCCATAAAAGGGTCTAATTGCTGCCACCCCTTTTGGTATGACTTGTTTTAACCCTATTTGCAATTCTTTTTCTACCTCTTAATTATTCCATCTATTCTACCATATCTCTCTTTTCACCAGAGATCTTCTTCTTGGAGCCCTCTGTTTCCTGCTCCAAACTTGATGGTTGCTCAAACTTGATAATTGCTCCCTAAACCCCCAGTAGCCTTTTGCAAGCATGAAAGGTAAAACCCTGTTCTATCCCTAACCACCCTACCCTCTCTCTCTTCTTGGACAGGTCCTTTCAACTCCTCTGAGTGCTGTCTCTTTCCCCCTCTCTATCTAGTCTCTTTCAAAATAATTTCTTCTCCTGATTTTTCTTCCCATCATCATGGAAACTTGCTTTATCTTAGTTTTTCTATCTCTGAAAGAAAAAGTCCAACTCTGTCCAGAATGTACCTTTAGTAGAATTTAAAGGAAGACAATGAGTTCATATTGAAAATGTGCCTTATAATGCCCAGGAGATAGGTGTGACATAAAATCAAAGAATTGAATTCATTGTTAATTTCTTGTGACTTTCCACCAGTTTTGACTAATTATCTCTTCTGCAGGCTAGATTAATTTTTGAATTTAATATCATTGTTATAGGGTTCAATCGGAGGAAGGAATGAATAATCAAGGTTAAAAGTGTTATATAAGTAACTCACATATTTCCTTCCCTTCCTAGAAAGAAAATGTTAAGAATGAAATTCTTAAAATTAAAATTAATCTGAATATTGATACGTTTATCAGTAAGTTTTTAAAGGGAGAAAATGTAATGCATAATCCCTATTGAGCCCTTTTGAAACCTTGGGCTACCTACTCTGTTGTTGTTGTTGGGTGCCATTGAGTCAGTTCCAACTCATAGCAACCCCATGTGACAAAGTAGAACTACCCCATAGGATTTTCTTGGCTGTGACCTTTACCAAAACAGATCTCCAGGTTTTTTTCCTGGGGAGTCACTGAATGGGTTTGAACCACCAACCTTTCAGTTACAGATGAACACTAACTATTAACTAACCAGGGCTCTTTCTACCTATTCTAGTGGGCAGAATTTGCATTTGAATCAGGTGCTTTATTAGAATTTTTTTGTTATAGTTTAACATATTTTTTTTAAAAAAAGGAAAAACGAATATGTAAATCTTTGTAAGAAGAAGAAAAAAATATTTTATTATGAGCAGTAAATCAGCTCTTATCCATATGAGCCCTTAGGGGCTCAGATTCTGAGAGACTTCTTGATGATGAAGTCATCACTCCAATGATGAAGAAAGTAGTGGTGGTTCAAAATGTTCAACATCCATGAAAAATTCAGTCCAGAAGCAAATTAGGGCAAACTGTTGTTAAAAAACAAAACAAAACAAAACTAATTGCTATGGAGTTGATTTTGACTCATAGCGACACCCACTGGGTTTAAGAGGCTGTAAATCTTTACAGAAGTAGATCCCCTCATCTTCCTTCCATGGAGTGGCTGGTGGGTTTGAACTGCTGACCTTCTGGTTAGCAGCCAAATGCCTTATTCACACCTCTAGAGCCAGCCCCTTATTGTTGTTGTTAGGTGCTGCCAAGTTGGCTGTGACTTTTAGTGACCCTATAATCTTCTGTAAAGATTTACTACTGGTTTCTGAGGTGGTAAATCATTATGGAAGTAGATTGCCCCATCTTCCCTCCATGAAGTAGCTGGTGGGTTTGAATCGCCAATCTTCTGGTTAGCAGTCAAATGCCTTAGGCACTATGCCACTGGAGCTCCTTATGTACAACAGAATGAAACACTGCTTGGTCCTGCACCATCCTTAGAATATTTGCTATGCCTGAGCCCATTCTTGCAGCCACTGTGTCACTCCATCTAATCGAAGATCTTCTCCTTTTTTGCTGACCCTCCACTTTACCAAGCATGATATCCTTCTCCAGGGAATGGTCTCTCTGACAACAGGACTAAAGTAGGTGAGACAAAGTCTGACCACTCTCATTTCTAAGGAGAATTCCAGCTGCACTTCTTCCAGGGCAGATTTGTTTGTTTTTCTGGCAGTCCATGGTATTTTCAGTATTCTTTGCCAACACCGCAATCCAAATGCATTAATTCTTGTTCTGTCTTCCTATTCATTATCCAGCTTTCACATATATATGAGGTGATTGAAAATACTATGACTTAGGTAAGGTGCATCTTAGTCTTCAAACTGATATATTTGCTCTTTGACACTTTAAAGAGATCTTTTGCAGCAGATTTGCCCAATGCAATATGTCATTTGATTTCTCGACTGCTGCTTCCATGGGAGTAGATTGTAGATCCAAGTAAAATGAAATTCCTGACAACTTCAACCTTTTCTCCATTTATTGTGATGTTGCTTATTGGTGCAGTTGTGAGGATTTTGTTTTCTTTATGTTGAGGTGTAATCCATACTAAAGGCTGTAAGTCTTTGATTTTCATCAGTAAGTGCTTCAAGTCTTCTTCATTTTCAGCAGGTAAGTTTGTGTCATCTGCATATTGCAGGTTGGGTAAACTGAGGAACATCAAAATCATATAATAATTAAGATGTTTGGTATCAACTGAGATTTAAGATTTTTGAGATGTATTTTTACTTCCATAAACACAAATCTTTGGACAAATGTTAAATCAGACTTACAAATAACTACAAGAAAAATTACCAGCTCATAAAAATAGTTTACTTGTTCACTATTCCCACATGTAGTAAATAAGGGAGAAAACTTTATCTTTTACCACCCTCCAGAATGAAAGAGTTAATAGCTTTAAGCAAGTGGGCTGGTAGCTATTTGTGAAGCAGAATTAAATATAGACAGATGCTATCCCAAAGATAATGCATATCACTTAAAACTTGAAAATGACACATCATAGGTTTTCCCTCTTAATTTATAGAGCAATAAAAGCAGTAATAAATGTAGGTACATTCCACTCTTGCAAAGAGTTACCATTTTTACGATTTTAACAAGTTCACACTCCTGGTTTTACCCTCACACTGTCCCAAGCTCAAGTATTTAATATTTAACAATCTGTATTCTATAAATAATAGATGTGCCTGTCTTCACAACTGAAGATCAGGAGCAGATTTTATTGTTGACAAGAGTAATAATGTTCTCTCACCTTCTTAACTTTTTATGTTACTGTTAATT
Source organism: Orycteropus afer afer (assembly GCF_000298275.1). Taxonomy (NCBI): domain Eukaryota; kingdom Metazoa; phylum Chordata; class Mammalia; order Tubulidentata; family Orycteropodidae; genus Orycteropus; species Orycteropus afer. The sequence continues at coordinate 1,788,429 of NW_006921681.1, forward strand.
TTCCCTTTGTGGCCAAGAGTCCAGAGAGGGGTTTGGGTCATTCTGGAGAGAAATGGGCTGTAATAATCCAATTGGAACCAAGCACTAAGAAAAGCTTGGATAACTCTAAGACCATTTCAGCAGTTTGAGGTCACAGACTCATGCAAATGCTTGAGCTGGAAGACACCCCAGACATTATCCACCACCATTCCATTACAGGGAAGCAACTGAAAATCTTCATTCAGCAAACATTGGGCTAATGTCTACTGAGTGCAAAGTAAACCCTAGTGGGGAGAATTGTAGGTAAAGGGATTTGGCCAAGGTCATATGGATAATTATTGGCAGAGTGGGTGAAATACAATAAATGGTTGGAAAACATTAAGAAACAGAGTCCTGGCTCTCAAAAAATTTAGATCATATAATTTTCCTGCTGAAAATTTTACAAATTGATTATTTCTACTACATATATAATAAAATCTAAACTTCTCACCTGAGGCAACAAGTTCCCTTGAGTTCTGGCCCCTTCCTTCCCCATCTTGTGGTTATATACATTTCTTGAACCAAGTTCATTCTGTTCCCAGGGCTGTTTTGTTGTTCATGCTGTTCCCTGTGCCTATATGCTCTTTCCCATATATTCTTATAGCTAAAGCTAAAACAACACTCCCACTCACTCACCCAGCAAGGCACCCCCGCTACCACTGTCCCAATCACCCAGTAAGGCATTCTCAATCCCATTTCCCTGTTTTATTGACATCGAAGTTTCCATCACTTAAGCAAACATGCTATGCATTTGTTTTCTCTTTTTATTGTCTGTCCTCTGTACTGTAAGCTCCACAAGGGCTAGGGACTTGTCTCTGTCCTTCACCCAAGGCCAAGAACAGGGACTAAACTGATGCAGACATGGAAATATTTGTTGAATGAAAGTTCCTAGGGCTGCCATAACAAACTGCCACAAATTGCATGGCTTAAAATAACAGAAATTGATTGTCTCGCAGTTTTGGAAGCTAGAAGTCCAAATGTAAGGTATCAGTAGGGATATGATCACTCTGAAGGCTCTAGGGGAAGAATGTTTCCTTGCCTCTTCTTAGCATCTGATGGTTCCAAACATTCCTTGGTTTGTAGTTGCAGGAACACTCCAATCTCTGCCTTCATCTTACGTGACCATCTTCCCTCTCTGTCTCTGTCTCTTTCCTCTTTTTATCAGGATGCTAGTCACATAAGATTAAGTCCTACCTTATTCTAGTATTACCTCATATTAACTTAACTGATAACATTTTTGAAGATCCTATTTCCAAGAAGGTCATCTTTACGGGCACCAGAAGTTAGGACTTCAGCACTTTTTTTTGAAGGGACACAATTCAATCCATAATACACATTTCCAGAAGAACTTTTAAAGGTATTTTCTAATATTTATTGCAACTCTGTGGTATTATCACAGAAGGTATTATGCAGATTTTTAGAAGAGGAAAACAAAGCTCACAGAAGCCCAATGACCTGGCCAATGCTGCTGTGTAACACAATTCAACCCATAATACCTCAGATGAGGGAGAGCCCCAACTAGGCATTCCCTTCCTCTCCCCCAGCCCTTCATTATAATTTGGGACTATTTTTTGTCTAGAGAAAAATGCCCTCTGGGAAACAGTGTGGAAAAGGATGGAATTCTCTCCTTGTTCTTGACACTTTGTCTTCACCGGGGCAAGTAGCTTCTCTTTTCCATCTAGGGTTTCCAGGTCTGGAAGAAGGGAAATAGCCTGCTGATCTGTGTTATAGAGCTGAGAAGAAAATTGTTGTTGTTTGCCATGGAGTCGGACCCGACTCATAGCGACCCCTCCTTGGGTTTCTGAGGCAGTATGACTATGGAGGTAGATTGCCCCATCTAGGTGCTAAACCAGCGCTGGCTCAGCACCCACTGCTCATAGTAAATTCCTAGCCATGGCTATTTTCCTTCAAATTCCAAGAAAACATCAATGAATGGCAAAACTGTTGCCTTAGATGGATGAGCCAACGAGCCTGTAGAACTGAAAGGCAACCTCCATGTGATTCTGAACACATATTCAGTAAACTTGGCAATGTCTCTTTAAGCATACAGCTGGCAAGCTTTAAGGCCTCAAATTTTTATTTTAAAAAAAGAAAAAGGACTGAGTTTTTATGCTTTAGAAACTGTAAGGCAGTGTTAAGTATTGAATTACATGCCCCAAGAAGCTATGTTGAAGTTCCAATTTCTGGTACCTGTGAATGTGACCTTGTTTGGAAATAGGGTCTTTGAAGATGGTATCAATTAAGTTAACCTGGTGTCATATTGGGAGCTCTGGTGATGTAGTGCCTAAGGCATTTGACTGCTAATCAGAAGGCAGGCAGTTAAAACCCACCAGCCACTCCTCAGGAGGAAGACTGGGCAATGTACTTCCGTAGAGATACTGAAGTAAACCCAAGGAGGGGTCGCTATGAGTTGGATTCAATTCGACATCACTTGAATGAGAGTAAGGTGGGTTCTAATCCATATGAATGGTGTCATATAAAAGAGGGAAGAAACACAGAGAGACAGACAGAAAAAGAGACAACCATGTGACAGTAAAGTTAAGTTGCAAGAGCAAGCCAAGGAACCACTGGGGCTACCAGAAGCTGGAAGAAAGAAAGGATCTTCCCCAAAGCCCTCTGAGAGAGCTTGGCCATGCCAGCACCTGAATTCAAACTTTGGGGGTTCAGAACTGTGAGAAAATACATTTCTGTTGTTTTGAGACACCTGTTTGTGGTACTTTGTTGCAGCAGCCCTCAGGAAACTACTGCAGGAAAGCTAGAAGGGTTTTCCCTACATCCTATTTAGAAAGTCGTTATTGATATGTTAAAAGGCCCCCAGCCAAAAGAACAGTTGGTTTTATCTCAATCACACAAACATTTAGAAAGTAAACCTCATAGTTGACTAATGTTTGATAAACAACACTTGGCATCTTTTCCATTGTTTCTTTCTACAGAGAAACTTTGTAAATGGCACAAAAGGAGAATGATTTCAATATTGCCATTCTGAGCACTAGAATTTATGTAAGTCATCTGGTTTGGTTACTCTTGCCATTGGAACTGGACATATGTGTTTGTGATTGCTTGAATGTCCATGACAAAATGCTTGGATGTAATCCCCACTGCTTTCATGTGTAAGACCCCCCAACACATCCCATGCACAACAGAACAGAAGACTGCCCAGTGCTGTGCCGGCCCCATAACTGGTAGAGAATGAAACCATTGTGACCCGTAGAGTTTTCATTGGCTGATTTTTGGAAGTAGATTGCAAGGCTTTTCTTCGTAGTCTGTTTTAGTCTGGAAGTTCCTCTGAAACCTGTACAGCATCATAGCAACACACAGTCCTCCACAGACAGACAAGTGGTGGCTGTACATTGAAGTTCATTGGCTGGGAATTGAACCTGGATCTCCTGAATGGAAGAAAAAATTCTGCCACTGAACCACCAATGTTCTGCATGTGAAATAAGCACAGCCAATCTACACACAAAGAAAGTTCCAGATTGAGTGTCTATATGGGAGAGACACAAAGAAAGGTCCTTTTCCTAGCCCCACCCTCTAACTTTCTAGTGTTAACTTCTCTCAGAGTTACAGATTAAAAGGGGGAACTGAGCAGCCACTTCTTGGAAGGAAGATTGGGCAATCTACTTCCATAGTGACACTGCCTTGGAAACCCAAGGAGGGGTCGCTATAAGTTGGATTCAACTCCACGGCAGTGCATTGCGTTGCATTGACAATCTGGAGCAGTGCTTCTCAAACTTGAGTGATGTCAGAATCATCTGGAAGGCTTGTGAAAACACAGATTTCTGGGTCCTTCTGGAGTTTCTGGGATGAGTGTTCCAGAATCTGCATTTCTAACAAGTTCCCAGATGACACTGATGGTGCTGATGCAGGGACCACCTTTCAAGAGCTACTGCCCTAGAGGCATGTCTTACCGTGAAAGGATGTGTATTACTTACTTAGGGACCTCCTCACTTCTGACACATCTGATTTCTTAATATTCTGAAGGTAGGCAGGTACTTGCACAACTATTCACATTTAACAAACAAACAAAAAATGAACTGAAATCAACCCTTCACTCTCTCGTTCTGGCACCTAAGCCACACTGGAATTGACTCTATTAATCAGGAAATGACGGGACTATGTTTGTCTGTATTCTGGGTTGCAAATAAAAGCCACCAGCTACCACATTATCAACAATGGCCAAGATTATTCTCAAGCCTACCAGTGACAGAATACATGGAAAGCAAATACTGACCTGTCTGTCAGTCTTGCTGTACTGTGGTGGCTTGGAGGTTGGTGGATGCTGGGAGCTATGGTATCAGTATTTCAAATACCAGGAGGGTCACCCATGATGGACAGTTTTCAGTGGAGTTTTCAGACTAAGGTGGACTAGAAAGAAAGCCCTAGTGATCTACTTCTGATAATCAGCCAGTGAAATCCTGTGGATCATGGTAGAATATTGTCCGATATTGTGCTAGAAGGTGAGCTCCCTAGCTTGGGAAGCACTCAAAGTACACAGTGGCTGTAGCAATGAACACGAGTATATCAATGATCACAAGATGGCACAGGAGTGGGCAACATCTCATACTGTTGTACATGGGGTCACCACGATTCAAAGCCAACCTGATGGCAACCATACCACCATCAACAAACCCATAAGAAAACCGAAGAGTATTTGCAAAGGAGGTGAAAAGGAGAAGCAGAGTAGCTTGGAAGAAGCAAGAGTCCCTGGGAATGAAGACTCCCCGCCCTTCATATCTGGGTGCTGGTGCTGATTCTGGAACCCAGGGCTGACTGTGAGGGTAGAAAGGCCCAAAGATGGCCGAGAATGCTCTTCCCACCAGCCTAGAGAAAGGTCTTTTAGACATAAGATTTTTTATAATCCAAGTTTGTGAACTATGATGCATATCCATCGCACACATTATACCTACTATCTCTCTTGTCTATGTATGGGTCATTGCTTGTTCAATAGTAGAATTCTCACCTTTCATGTGGGAGACCTGGGTTTAATGCACCTCATGCAGACACCTGTCTGTCAGTAGAGGCTTGAGTATTGCTATAATACTGAACAGGTTTCAGCAGAACTTCCAACTAAGATGTACTAGGAAAAAAGGTCTGCCTAGAATCAGCCAACGTAAATCACATGGATCACAGTGGTCCAATCTGCAACCAATCATGGGCATAGGGCAGGGCTGGGCAGTGTTTTTTTCCACTATGCATGGGGTCGCCATGAATGGGTGGTTGACTTGAAGGTAGTTAACGACATTGTCTATGTATGGTTAATCATTGCAGTACCTAAATTCCAAATGACACACTGTGTATTAATAAAGATACTTAATGCTTATTAAGTATTAAATGTGTGCCAGACCTTGTGTAGGTGCTTTACCATATATTATCTCATTTAATGCATACAGCAACCTATGAAATAGGAATTTTCTCTTTTTCATTTTATGGATACCAACACTGAGGCTGAAAGAAGTGAAACAATTCAAAGGAGATCATGTCTCGAAGGGGGAAGAATTGGAGCCCAGGCCTTCCCATCTACTGAGGCTAGGCTTCCAGCCACTCCACCAGCGATTCACAGCCTTGCCTGGTCCTGAAATTCACCTTGGCACTGGTGACGATGGTTATAAAGTTCTCTAGGACCCTCACCTGGGGGGAGTTCAGTTTTAATAAGTCTGGCATAGTGCCCCAGAATCTCTATTTTTATCAAGAGATTTTGGTGAATCTAATGGTTGGACAAACTTAGGAAACTCTGCTCATATAGTGAAAACTG
>NW_006921681.1:1794708-1796778 GCF_000298275.1 Orycteropus afer afer
ACTCTATCCAGGGTCTCCTACATAGATCCCCCTTCAAGTGGTTGACAGTGTTAGCCAGGTACCATCTAGTTCTTCTGGTCTCATAGTCGTATAGGTTGAGGATCGAATGGTGCACCAGTTGCTTGGACTAATTGTTTCCATGTGTCTTTCATTTTCTTCATTCTTCTTTGCTCTGGATTTGGAGAGACCCACTGTTGCATCTTGATAGTTGCTTGCAAGCTTTTAAGATCCCAGTTGCCACTCACCAAAGTAGGATGTGGAACAACGTTTTTGTGTAGTATGTTACGCCAACTGAGCTTGATATCCCCTGTGACTGTGGTCCCAAGCCCACGGGTCCAATTACTCATTCCCTCTAGACAGCTAGCTGTGGCCAAGAAGTGGCTACAACTTTGACCCTTGTCAGCTCTACTTGGGAATTCTTACAGAACATACAAATATACGTGTAGAAAGATTGTCTGCCAACCCTACACATGGTCATAGGTACACTTCCCCCTCCATAGTTCAACCTTATAGTTCAGCCTGTTCACCCATCTATCCATCTGTAGATCAATATTTGCCTTCACTGAGAACACAGTACTATATGTGCAAAAGGTTTCATCTTTGTCTTACCACTTTTCTATCCCTTTCTATTTAGTGGAAAATATTTGAATTTTCCTCTTCTGATAGGTTTCTGCCTTACACAGGTTATGGCTTTTGTAGATTTTACTGTACTATATGACACCGACTCCTTAATGCAAGGTAATGAAAATGAAAGTTTCTCTTCATCCTTAAATACCTAGTGCTTATCTTTTCCAAGGGAGCTCTGGTAGCGTAGTGCCTAAGGCATTTGACTACTAACCAGAAGGCTGGCGGTTCAAACCCACCGGCCACTCCTCGGAAGGAAGGTTGGGCAATCTACCATAGTGATATCACCTCAGAAACCCAAGGAGGGGTTGCTATGAGTCAGGTCTGACTCGACGGCACATAACAACAACACCTTTTCCAAGAGGTCCTTGGTTGGTGCAAATGGCTGACGTGCTTGGCTGCTGACTGATATGTTGGACGTTTGAGTCCACCAAGAGGTGCCTCAGAAGAAAAGTCTGGTGATCTATTTCTGAAAATCCAGTCTTCAAAAATCCCATGGAGCATAGTTCTACTCTGACACACATGGGGTCACCATGAGTTGGAACTGACTTGATGGTAACGGGTTAGATTTTTGGTTTTACCTCTTTTAAAGAAGCAAAGAAACCAAGTCAGAACACATTATCTCATTTGAAATGAGAGGCAAAAAATTTATTCCTAAACATGAAGTGAACATTCTATTGAAATCCCCATTCTCTTCAACATAAGGAGCTCTGCTGATGCAGTAGTTAAAGTACTTGGATGCTAACCAAAAGATTGGCAGCTCAAATCTACCAGGAGAAAAATGTGGCAATCTACTTCTGTAAAGATTTGTAACGCTGGAAATGGTATGGGACTGTTCTACCCTGTCCTGTAAGGCTGCTATGAGTTGGAATCAACTCAGGGGCAGTGGGTCTGGTTTTTGGTTTTCCCTTCAACATATAAACAGGATCAAGTATCTGTCATTTATGGAAACAAGAGAAACCCTGGATTCCCTATAGCCACCACACCACCCTTCTCTTTCTTTCTTTCATTTTCTTCCCGTAATTCCAGTACCACACCATCCTTCTCTTACCTTTCATGGCAGCCAAGCTGTTTAAGACTTGCCTATGTGAGTTTCTCCATCTCCTTCCTCTCAGTGGTTCCCTAACCTACTCTTGTTTAGCTTCTTTCTGTCTTTTTGCTTCCACAGAAACTGTGCTTGTCAAAATCAACAGGAACTTTGGATTCAGGTCCATCTTCTTCTTTCTTTTTAATTGTGATTTGGGTGAAAATTTTCAGAGCAAATTCACTTTCCATACAGTAGTTTATATACACTTTGTCTCATGACATTGACTGTAGTTTACCACAATGCAAGAGCTCCCCTTCCACTTCCTGGTAGTTACCTCTTCCCTGTGTCCATCCATCCATGCACTCCTGCCCCCTGAGCTGTCTCCCTGTGCATTAACAGCATTTTTTTCTCCCATGATT
>NW_006921681.1:1797013-1801177 GCF_000298275.1 Orycteropus afer afer
TAGCCAGGCACCATCTAGTTCTTCTGGTCTCATAGTCGTATAGGCTGTGGATCACATGGTGTACCAGTCACTAGGACTAATTGTTTCCATGAATCTTTGGTTTTCTTCATTCTTCTTTGCTCTGGATGAGGAGAGACCCATCATTGCATTTAGACGACTGCTTGCAAGCGTTTAAGATCCCAGTCACTACTCGCCAAAGTAGGAGGTGGAACAATGTTTTGTGTAGTATGTTATGCCAATTGAGCTTGATATTCCCTGTGACTATGGTCCCGAGCCCACCAGTTCAACTCCTTGGTCCCTCTGGGTAGCTGGCTATGACCAAAAGTGACTACAACCTTGACCCTTGTCAGCTCTACTATACATCAGGTTCATCTTCTATACTGAGTTTTCTGAGGCACTGAACTCTGTGGTTGTGTTTCACTTAGTCACCAACTACCTCATCAGTGTTAGTGGTTGTTGTTTTTGTTGTTAAGTGCCATCCAGTCAGCTCTGACTCATAGCAACTCTATGTACAACAGAAAGAAACACTGCCTGGTCCTGCACCATCCTCACAATCCTTGCTATGCTTGAGCCCATCATTGAGACCACTGTGTCAACATCTCATTGAGGGGTCTTCCCCTTTTTTGCTGACCCTCTACTTTACCAAGCATGATATCATTCTCCAGGGAATGGCCCCTTCTGACAATGTGACCGTGTTAGTTAAGTTGTATGTCAACTTGGTTGGGCCTGGTTTTGAATGGCTAGGCAGCTGGATGTAGTTAATCCCCATGATGTGACTGGTAATGAACTCCATAGTGGAATCTACTGGAACAGCTGAATAGCTGCCTTAGGGATGTGGTCTGCTTCCAGCATATAAGAAGATGCTTTGAAGAAGGTCTTGAGCTTTTTGGCATGCCTGGACCCTTCATGTAGCTGAGTCTTCATTCAGCATCCTGCCAATCTTAGGACTGATTATTCCTGGACTTGAACCAGTGGTCTGCTGTGTTGCCTGATAATCTTGGGACTGTGCCATTTTACTGGCTTACTTTGGGTTTGTCAGCCTCAGTAGCCAGCAGCTGTCTGAGTTAAGAGAAGCCTCCAGCTTCAGTGGGCTGGGAGCAAGAAGCAGAGCTGAAGCTCAAGGTTGAGGGGCCTTTACCCTGCCCCTAGAGCTGGCACTTTGAACTCGGACTTCTAGCCTCCTAAACTATAAGAGAATAAATCCCCGTTTGTTAAAGCCTTGCATTTGTGGTATTTTCTGTTAGAGCAGTGCTAGAGGACAAAAACAATGACTAAAGTAGGTGAGACAAAGTCTGGTCATTCTTGCTGCTGAGGAGCATTCCACTCACACTTATTCTGGGACTGACTTGTTCATTCCTCTGGCAGTCCATGGTATTGTCAGTATTCTGCGTTGGATGAAGTACTGAAAGCACTTATTCACCTATGCCAAGAAATTTGGAAGACAGCTCCCTGGGGAATGAATTGGAAAAGATCCATATTTATGCCCATTCCAAAGAAAGGTGATCCAACAGAATGTGGAAATTATTGAACAGTATGATTAATATCACATGCAAGTAAAATTTTGCTGAAGATAATTTAAAAATAGTTGTAGTAGTATATTGACAGGTAATGTCTAGAAATTCAAGCTGGATTCAGAAGAGGCCATGGAATGAGGGATATCATTGCTGATGTTAGGTGGATCTTGATGGAAAGCAAAGAATACCAAAAAGATGCTTATGCATGTTTTATTGTCTATGCGAAGGCATTTGAATGTGTGGATCATAACAAATTATGGATAGCATTGCAAAGAATGGGAATTCCAGAACACTCAATTATGCTTATGAGGAATCTGTACAAAGACGAAGAGACTATTGTTCGACGAGAACAAGGGGATACTGCATGGTTTCAAATCAGGAAGGGTGTGTATCAGTGTTGTATTCTTTCACCATACTTATTCAATCTGTATGCTGAGCAAATAATCAGAGAAAACTGGACTGTATGAAGAAGAACACAACATCAGGATTGGAGGAAGACTCATTAACAGTTTGCAATATGCAGATGACACAACCCTACTTGCTAAAAGTGAAGATGACTTGAAGCACTTACTGATGAAGATCAAAGACTACAGCTTTCAGTATGGATTACACAACAACATAAAGAAAACAAAAATCCTCACAAATAGACCAAAAAGCAACATCACAATAGATGGAGAAAAGATTGTAGTTGTCAGGGATCCAAGTTCATTTTACTTGGATCCACAATCAACACCCATGGAAACAGCAGTCAAGATATCACTCATCATATTGCACTGGAAAAATCTGCTGGAAAAGACCTTTTTAGGGTGTTTCAGAGCAAAGATATCGCTTTGAAAACTAAGGTGTGCCTGACTTAAGCCATAATATTTTCAATTGTTTTGTATACATGTGAAAACTGCACAATGAATAAGGAAGACCAAAGAAGAATTGGTGCCTTTGAATCATGTGTTGGTGGAGAATACTGAAAGTACCATGGACTGCCAGAAGAATGAACAAATCTGTCCTGAAAGAAGTGCAGCTGCAATGCTCCTTAGAAGTGAGAATGGCCAGACTTTGGCTTCACTCACTTTGGTCATACTGTCAGAAGGAACTAGTCCCTGGAGAAGGGTATCATGCTTGGCATAGTAGAGGGCCAGCCAAAAAGGGGAAGATGCTTAATGAGATGGGTTGACACAGTGGCTGCAACAATGGGCTTGAGCATAGCAAGGATTATGAGGATGGCACAAGTGTGGCGGTGTTTTATTCTGTCATATATGGGGTCACTATGAGTTGGAGTCTCCTCAATGGCACCTAACATCAACAATAAACCCATATCACCATTTACTGTCTTTTCCAGAGTTCTTAGGAGTAAACATTTTTTACTCTGAGTTGTAGTTATGCGATACTTCCCTATCTTTATTACTGAACTAGAATGTATGAGCACTGGTACAATCTTTTTTTTTTTTTTTTAACTTTGCATTAATAGGTCCAAACATAATGCTTGGTGTCAATGTATGTGCCCAATATATGCTTGTTTCATATATGAATGAATGAATTGATGGCATGCATTTCATACTGTATTTATTCATGATCACATAATATCAATATCTATATCATAGGAGCTCTGGTAGCATAGTGCCTAAGGCGTTTGACTGCTAATCAGAAGGCTAACGGTTCAAACCCACCAGCCACTCCTCAGAAGGAAGATTGAGCAATCTACTTCCGTAGTGATATCATCTTAGAAACCCAAGTTGGATCTGACTTGACAGCAGTGAGTTTGGTTTGGTTTGGTTTTATGTGACATCATGCATGCCATGTAGTCTTCTACTAAAAAATTCATATAACTCAATTTTTTATAGCTAAAATTTTATTATTATCTATTATTTGCAGGGACAATCTCCTGGGATGTGAGGTCTGATGTATTTCCTTTTTCTATTTTGTCCATGGATAGAAATGATAGAGAAATAATTCTCAGATGCTAAGAAGAGAAGGGCTCCAGAAATTGATGGAATACCCATTAAATATTTCAACAAACGGATGCCCCACTGGAGGCACTCACTTGGTTATGCCAAAAGATTTGGAACACAGCTACCTGGCCAACTGACTGGAAGAGATTCATATTTGTACCCATTCCAAAGAAAAGTGATACCACAGACTGTGGAAATTATAGAACAATATCATTAATATCGCACACAAGTAAAATCTTACTGAAGACAATTCAAAAATGATTGCAGCAGTATATTGACAGAGAACTTCCAGAAGTGCAGGCTGGATTCAGAAGGGGACATGGAACAAGTGATATCATAGCTGCTCTCAGATGGATCTTGGCTCAAAGCAAAAAATACCAGAAAGATATTTACTTGTGTTTTATTGACTATGCAAAAGCATTTGATTGTGTGGATCATAATAAATTGTGGATAACATTGAGAAGAACGGGAAGTCCAGAACACTTAATTGTACTCATGAGGAACCTGTAGATAGACCAGGAGGCTGTCGTTCAAATGGAACAAGGGGACACTGCATGGTTTAAAATCAAGGAGGGAGTGCGTCAGGGTTGTATCCTTCCCCCATACTTATTCAATCAATATGCTGAGCAAATAACTCAAGAAGCTGGACTATATGAAGAAGAACATGGCATCAAGATTAGAGGAAGAATCATTAACAACCTGCA
>NW_006921681.1:1801589-1811386 GCF_000298275.1 Orycteropus afer afer
TTTGAGTTGTGGTGCTGGCGAAGAATGCTGAAAGTACCGTGGACTGCTAGAAGAGCTAACAGATCTGTCCTGGAGGAAGCGCAGCCGGAATGCTCCTTGGAAGCAAGAATGGCCAGACTTCAACTCACCTACTTTGGTCATGTTGTCAGAAGGGCCCATTCCCTGGAGAAGGTTGTCATGCTTGGTAAGGTGGAGGGACGAAGGAGGGGAAGGCCTTCAACGAGATGGATTGACACAGCGGCTGGGGCTATGGAGTCAAGTACAGCGGGATCGCAGAGCAGGCATGGGACCCAGCGGTGTTTCGTTCTGCTGCGCACAGGGTCACTATGAGCCGGAGGTGACTTGACGGCAGCTAACAACAGCAACAACAAGAGAAGGGAGTTGAGCTTTTAATTTCACCATTAAGTTACTCAATGTATTTCATAATTAAAAAAAACCAAACTCACTGCCGTCGAGTTGGATCCGACTTACATATAGCAAGCCTTCCTCGGGTTTCCCAGGCGTTATCACTACGGAAGTAGATTGCCCAACCTTTTTTCCGAGGAGTGGCTGGTGAGTTTGAACCACCAGCCTTCTGGTTAGCCTTAGGCACTATGCCACCAGAGCTCCTATTTCATAATTATTGTATAATTATTTTGTGCTTTTTTTATAACTGTCCTTTGAATAATGTTAATGAAGTCATTCTAAAAGGAGGGCTACTGCTTTTAAAACTGATGTGTTTCTTTAATAAATATAACATGCATACTAAAAGCAACAACAGCAGCTAAATCGACAGAAGTGTTTATGAGAAGTCTCCATCCACCTTTGTCTCCCAGTTCCTCAGGTCTCTATCTCAGAGGCAACCACTAGGACCAGTTTCTTGTGTATCACTCAAAAGTATGCTCAGGATATTTATAAATACCCCTTTAAAAAATGCCAATACCTTGTTCTCTGCCTGGATTTTTTCACTTTGTAGTATGTCTTGGCAACTGTTCCATATCAGTATATAGAAAGCAGCTCATATATCTTCATGAGCATAACTAGCACTACTTAAACTTTTCTACCAAAGTATCTGTGATGGCCAAGGCACATTGGTGGCAGCACAGACACAATTTATTTGAAATCTTCAGTTTTTATTTGAATTTCATGCCACTTTTCCATTCTCCTTAATGCATCTGTGTTTATTTTAATACAACAATCACATTTTGAAACTCAGGCTCTTGGGAGATGCACCTTGTTTATGTGGAGGCTTGTATACCTCTGTGGGGCACCTGCACCCCCCTGGTTTAAGAAGGATGAGACATGACATTGTGAGATTATCACAATGACATTGTAAGAAAGGTAGGGCAGGAAGCTTTAGGCTCATTTTAAAGATGAGGTGACTGGCGCTCAGAGATGTCAAGTCACCTGCCCCAGATGATGCAGCCTGTGAAGCGGGAGCTAGGAAGGTACCCAGCACCACCTGCTCTTTCCTGATAACGAGTCACACTGCCTCTTAGAATACAGACTTGAAAGTGTCATGAGCATATCTGCCATCTAAAGAAGATAGGATACCAGGACCTTAAAGGACAAAGTCCGGCATGGTTTATAGCAAAGGGATATTGCATTACATGCTGTGGCGAGTGTTGGATGAAAGACTTGGAAAATGTAGCCTTAGCTGATAGGACAAGAAATGTGGATGGCACCCTTTTGTTTTAAAAAGCAGGAAAGCACTGAATTTTATTGTGTGATTAGTTCATATCTGTCCAAGACCTAGGGAGCTCTGGTGGCTCAGTGGATAAGGCATTTGGCTGCTAACCAGAAGGTCAGTAGTACAAACCCACCAGCTGTTCTGTGGGAGGGAGATGAGGCCATCTATTCCTATAAAGATTTACAGCCTTGGAAACCACATGGGGGTTGCTATGAGTCAGAATTGACTCGATGGCAGTGGGTTTGGTTTTATTTTTGGTTTATTACGAGACCTGCTTCCCCATCCCCTTTTTCTTCTTTATTGTTGTAACTACTAAGGAGCTCTGGTGGTATAGTGGTTAAGGCATTTGGCTGCTAACCTAAAGGTTGGTGGTTTGAACCCACCAACCACTCTGCACAAGAAAGATTGGGCAATTTGCTTCTGTAGAGATCTATAGCCTTGGAAACCCAGTGGGGATCATTATGAGTTGGAATCGACTTGATGGCAGTGAGTTTGGTTTTGGTTCGGAGAGGCACCTCAGAAAACAGGCCTGGTGATCTAGTTCTGAAAGGTCACAGCCTTGCAAACCGTATGGAGCACAGTTCTGCTTTGCACACGAGGTCACCGTGAGTTGAAATCGATTCAACAGCAACTAACAACAAACACCAAACCCACTGCTGTCAAGTCATTTCCAACTCATAGAGACCCTATAGGGTTTCCAAGGCTGTAAATCTTTATGGAAGCAGACTGCCACATCTTCCACCCATGGAGTGCCTGGTAGGTTTGAACCACCATTTTCGGTTAACAGTTGATTGTTTTCACCACTGTGCCACCAGGTCTCCTTAACCAACAATAACAACATTAAAAATATACAACTGAACATGTGCCAATTCAACACTTTTCACATGGACAATTCAGTGACACCAATTACATCAATCCTGCTCTGCAACCGTCACCGGTACAAGACCTACCTTTAATCCTCCTCTGTGTGAATTTTCTGCACCCACAGGAATCTGATTCCTTTGGATAGGGATGAACCGGACTTCATTCATTCATGTACTCACTGAATATTTACTGCACACTATCACGTGCTTGGTCCCATCTAGGTACTAGGCCGGCAGCAGTGACTGTGACCAAATCCCCATTATCCCAGAGCTGCCGTCTAATTTTCAACCTCCAACATGACCTGCTCTCCAATGTCCTACCCGAGTGAGATAATGCAAACATTTACAGGAAAGCAAGAGAAAGAAGATACATTAAAAATAAATTAACTGACCTAAAACATGACTTATAATGGTTCTGACTATCTTTTGTTTTGCTTTTAAATGTAAACTCCTCTTGTGGATTGCCTTGCTTACTATGGACATTCAAGAAAAAGTAACTGAGGTGGATTATAATTATTTTTCTGCTCATTATGAAGGTAGTTCAAAGCACCCAGTGTAGCCAATTTAGAGGCTCACGGCTCTGACAGTGAGAGCTATTGATTCCGGCGCGTGTGTTTGTGAGTTTCCACGCCATCCAGAGTCGGAGGAGAGCTTGGATGCTCCCAGTGCGTTAGGATCGTTTTTCCCTCTTGGCAGGGAAGACTCGGGCTAAGACTGAATGATCCACATGTAAGCTTCTTTCTTGTGTGCTGCAGTGAAAGTTGTGCCCTTCTCTCCCTGTGAGAAGCCAGCCCCACCAGCTTCCCAGTGGCTGCACGTGACTGGGTGCCAGAGTGAGCTGGAGCCTCTCTGAATCTTGATCATGGCTCATCTGCCTCCCCAACTTAGCTCTCAAATGTGCTCTCTGGACTTTTTTCAGGCAAGCCTGAGTGGCTCATTGCAGATACCCATCATTACTGTGCCTTTTATGCTTCTTAATTTCCTCCAGAACTTTAACAATCATGGCAAACACAGAGAGGGCTTCTTCTCAGGGAAAGATATTCATCATGACTGTACCCAATCTTGGCCTCCAGTTTAGGACTGACTTCCATCACCAATGGGAAGAGGGCGCCAACAGGTATTTTAAAAGAGGCTCTATCCACTGGAGGATCTAAAAGAAAATATCCCCTTTGAGCATTTAGTCACACACATCAAAGGAAACAACAGTTTCAATCTTCATTTGCATTGTACAGGCATTAGATGTGGTCCAGTTACACGGAGCTCCGCTTGAAAAGGCAGAAGTGCCAGTACTTTTCAAGGCTTGACGGAGACAGAGAGGAAACGCAGCCAGGCAAATAATATATCACCCTGCCAAGGCATTTTCCATTTTTAAAAGGACAGAACAATTTTACATTATTTCTGGAGCCTCTTTGCAGCAAATATCCCTTGACATCGGTTGTAATGCCCTGGCTGGCCAGCCTGAGTGCTGGTCCATGGTCTGCCTGTTACTGCTTTGTGTACTGGGGACCACATTCTGCCTTTCAGTCTAGAAGTTTCAGATGTGGGAAGGGCAAGTGACGTGTCTTTTTGGAGCACAGGCAGACCCAGTTGGGTGCTGCTGAAGTGGCCAGTTAAGACACCACCCTGGTAGAAAGAACATGGTGTTTTGGGTCACTTATAGAGTGACCCAAAGATCACTGGATAGAGGGATGCTGAATAGAGGGAGAGCCTACACTCAGGCCTAGAGCACCCAGAATAGAAATTCAAGGGACATCATGGGGCTTTTGAGCAAAGCCCAGGGGGCTCAAGGGAGTTCAGGGATTTTGTT
Organism: Orycteropus afer afer; assembly: GCF_000298275.1. Classification (NCBI taxonomy): domain Eukaryota; kingdom Metazoa; phylum Chordata; class Mammalia; order Tubulidentata; family Orycteropodidae; genus Orycteropus; species Orycteropus afer. Next base: position 1,805,929 of record NW_006921681.1, read on the forward strand.
CCTGGACTTAATGGTGACTGCTCTTGGGAAATGGGGAAACTGAGTGGGGCAAACAGTTTGTAGTTGACTATTGATGTAAAATGTTGGCAGTTTGAACCCCCAGCTGCACTGCAGAATAAAGGCATGGCAATCTGCTTCTGTAAAGATTACAGCCAGGAAAACAGTTTTAATCTAATTAGTAAAGAGTATCTGCCCTGAGCATTGTACTATATTAACGAGCTATCTATATGGAATCAAATTGACAACAGCTACTTGACAGGTTAGATAGGAATTTCGGTGGCAGTGAGGTTAGGTTAATGGGGGAGGAACAATTTGGAAGGGGAGGGTGAAAATGGTTGCACAACTCAAAAAATGTAATCAGTGTCACTGAATTGTACATGTAGAAATTTGTGAATTGTTGTATGTTCTGCTGTGTATATTTTCAGCAATAACAACAACAAAATACATTATTTAAAAAATAATCCTTATGGAGCAGTTCTACTCTATAGCACACAGGGTCTCTGTGAGTCAGAATTGACTCAACAGCAACACGGTGGTTTTTTTTTTTTTTTTTTGCCATCCATTCTGGAATAATCAGTACAAATGGCTTCTAGTTAGGGTGACAAATGAATAAGTTTTTCCATATCTGGAGAATCAAGATTGTACTCTTTGGAAGAATTTCCAAAACTGTTCTTTCCAAGGTGGTCTATGATCCAATTCTTGCCAACTGTGAGGTCTTTTTGTTAGAGGGTGGACTGTGGGTTTTATTGTTTCTAATCCTCAGCCCTGGCTGGCCTAAAAAATCTCAGGGTGTTGAATGATTAATTCCAACCTGCCCTAGAAAACGTTAGTCAGCTGGCAAAAGGAAATAGCCCTACACTAAAGCAAAAGAGCAAATTGACTTTATCTGTGACTGATTATGTTTGACAAGATGAAAAAGAAAGAAATCTTTTGTCACTGAAGAAAATTGTGCTTTGAGAAGTCTTTGCACAAGTCTTAAGGCCCTGCTTCACACACTTTGGATTAAAATAGGAATAATCCCTTGCCTCCTCAAGAAAAAAAAAAATAAGGACAGAGAAACAAACTTCGTTTTCATACATTTACTATAGAGTTTTAGAAATCAGACCAGGAGTCCAGGTCTGCCCGAGAGCAGCACTTTCATTAAGTAGGAAATTTTCTTTCAAGAAACCTATTTTTGCATTACTATTTACTACTAACATTTAATCTTTCCTTTAAGTATTGTCACACATGCAGTCTGGGTTTTCATGGGAATAGCAAGGCAGATGGGATTTTCCTCCAAAAAAAAAATAGAGAGCCAATTTTCATTCTGAAAGGGGGGAAAGACCAAGGTGGTGAAAATGATTCTTCTGATTTCACATTTATTTTGTACTCGTAGTGAGTATGCTTGGAACGTGAAAGAACACTTTATGGGCAGGAAGACAAACTGTTTTGACTCAACTCATGATTCACATTTTTCTACTTAATCTTTTTTCTTCACTAACGTAAAAAAAAAAAAAAATTACCCTGGTTTTAAGACTTCTAAACTCTTTTTTATTTTAAACAATCTTCTCTCAGATATCCAAGTGGCTAACTCCCTTACCTCCTTGCAGTCTTTGCTCAAATGCCAATTTCTTAATGATGGCTACAATGACCATTTCTATGTTAAACTGCATGTCCCCAATACTGGAAAAACAGAGCCTCTCCAACTGCTCTACTTCTTATTTTTCCACACTACTAAATCACTTTGATGACTACGGTGTGTCTGACCCAAGTCATGATATTTTCAGTTGCCTCATAATGCATACAAAAGGTGGACGGTGAGCAAGTAAGACTGAAAAGGATGATACATTTAGATTATGATATTGGCGAAGAATAATGAATATACCCATGGACTGCCAGAAGAATGAATAAATCTGTCTTGGAGTAAGTACAGCCAGAATGTTCCTTAGATGTGAGGATGATGAGAATTCTTACTTTGGACAAGTTACCAGGAGGCACCATTCCCTGGAGAATAACATCATGCTTCATAAAGTGGAGGGTCAGCAAAAAAGAGAAAGACCTCCAGTGAGATGGATGGACACAGCTACTGCAACAATGGTCTCAAGCATAGCAAGGATTGTGAGGATGGTGCAGGACCCGGCAACTTTTCATTCTGTTATATATGGGGTTGTTATTAGTCGGAGGTTACTTGATGGCACCTAACAACAACACGCCTTTCTCACATATTGTAGCAATTGATAGAGAGAGAACTGCCACGGAGTTGTCTCAAACTCATGGCAATGATAAGTTGTTCAGTCCTGTGTCCTCATGCTCATCAGCACGTGTGAGTTCATTATGACTATTGGGCTAATCCATCGCACTAAATGTTTCCTTCTCCCTCCTTGGCTCTCTATTTCACCAAATGTGATGTCCTCCTTTAGCAATTGATCCCTCTGGATGACATGTCCAAAGCAAGTGAGTTGGACAATGCTTCGTTATGACACATACGGTTTTCATTGGCTAATTTTCAGAAGTAGATCTCTAGGCCTTTTTTTGCTAGGCCATCTAAGTCTCAAAGCTCTGCTGAAAACTGTGCACCTTGGGTGACTCTGTAGGTATTTGAAATACTCATGGCATAGTTTCCAGCATCCAGCAACATGCAAGGTACCAGTATGACAAACTGACAGGCAGGTAGTGGCTCACATATTATATACTTTCCTTATTTATTATATTCATTGCCCCCCACTAGAATGTAAGCTTGCTGAAAGTACTTCATTGCTGAAAGTGAAGAAGACTTGATACACTTAGTGATGAATATCAAAGACTACAACCTTCAGTATGGATTACGCCTCAATGTAAAGAAAACAAAAATCCTCACAACTGGGCCAAAAGCAACGTAACACTAAATGGAGAAAAGATTGAAGTTGTCAGGGATTTCATCTTACTTGGATCCACTATCAACACTCATGGAAGCAGCAGTCAAGAAATCAGACAACATTCTGCACTGGGCAAATCTGCTGCAAAAGACCTCTTTAAAGTGTTTAAGAGCAAAGATGTCACTTTAAAGACTAAGGTATGCCTGACCCAAGCCATGGTATTTTCGATCGCCTCATATGCATGTTTAAAGTGGATAATGAGTAAGGAAGACTGGGAAGAAATGATGCATTTGAATGGTGGTGTTGGTGAAGAATACTGAAAATACCATGGCCTGCTAGAAGAACAAACAAATCTGCCTTGGACGGAGTATAGCTGGAATGCTTCTTAGAAACGAGAATGGCCAGACTTCATTTTACCTCCATTGGTCATTTTGTCAGAACAGATCAGTTCCTGGAGAAGGATATCACGCTTGATAAAATAGAGGGCCATTGAGAAAGAGGAAGATCCTTAATGAGATTGATCAACACAGTGGCTGCAACAATGGACTGAAACAAGGCAAAGAGGGTAAGGACGGTGTACGACCAGGCAGTATTTCGTTCTGTTGTACATAGGATCACTATGAGTCAGAATTGACTTAATGGCACAACAAGACAGAATGTAAGTGTCACGAGAAGGGATCTGTGCTTTGTTCAGTGGTGTATTTTAACTGCTTGGGTCCTGTAAATGTTACCTTATTTGGACAAGGGGTCTTTACAGATGTGATTAAGTTGTTGGGTGTCATCAAGTCAATTCTGACTGACAGCCACCCCATGTGACAAGGTAAAACTGCTCCATAGGATTTTTTAGGCTGTAATCTTTGTGGAAGCAGATTGCCAGCTCTTTCCTGTGGAGCCACTAGGTAAGTTTGAACTGTCAGCTTTTCAGCTAGTAGCCAACCACTCAACCATTGGAGCCACCGAGTCTCCTTAAATGAAGAGTAAGCCTTGCCTTTTCTTCTCCACTCATAAAGTGGGTAATAATGAACAATTTTAAATTTCTGGTTATGCTTTCAGAAACATTATCTGTATATATAAGAATATCCATATTTGTGATCAATGTTATACCTGTTTCTACATACATATGATAAGTATATATGTATGTTCTACACTTTTATTTTTTCAGTTAAACATTTAAGCTGATGGAACTTCCACAGCAACACATATTGATTTACTTCATCTTTTTAATGGCTGGAGTCCCCGGGTATTGCAAATGGCTAATGAGATTGGTTGTTAACTCAGAAGTTGAAGGTTTGGTTCCACCCAAAGGATCCTTGGAAGAAAGTCCTGGTGATCTACTTCTGAGAAATGAGCCATTGAAAACTGTTGTTGTTGTTAGGTGCTGTCAAGTCCTCTCTGACTCACAGTGACCCTATGCACAGCAGAACAAAACATCCCCCGGTCCCGTGCCAGCTCCATGATCCTTGCTATATACTTGAACCCATCACCGCAGCCACTGTGTCAATCCATCTCTTTCGTCGACCCTCCACCTTACCAAGCATGACATCCTTCTCCAGGGATTGGTTCCTCCAGACAATATGACCAAAGCAGGTGAGATGAAGTCTGGCCATTCTTGTATCTAAGGAGCGTTCTGCCTCACTTTTTCTAAGACAGATTTATTTGTTCTTCTGGCAGTCTACAGCATTTTCAGTATTTTTTACCAGCACCAGAATTCAAAGGCATCAACTCTTGTTTAAACTTCCTTATTCATTGTCCAGCTTTCACATGGATATGAGGTGATTGAAAATACTATAGCTTAGGTTGGGTGCACTTTAGTCTTCAAAGTGGTATTTTTGCTTCTCAACACTATAACAGAGGTCTTTTGCAGCAAATTTGCTGTACGACATCTGATTTCTTGACTGCTGCTTCCATGGGTGTTGTGGATCCAAGTAAAGTGAAATCCCTGACAACCTCAATCTTTTCTCCATTTATTGTGATGTTGCTTTTTGGTCCAGTTATGAGGACTTTTGTTTTCTTCATGTTGAGATGGAATCCATACTGAAGGCTGTAGTCTTTGATTTTCATCAGTAAGTGCTTCAAGTCATCTTCACTTTTAGCAAACAAGGTTGTGTCATCTGCATATGGGAAGCTGTTGATGAATCTTCCTCCAATTCTAATGCGGCATTCTTCTTCAGATAGTCCAGTTTCTCAAATTATTTGCTCAGCATACAGATTGAATAAATATGGTGAAAGGATACAACCCTGACACACACCATTCTTGATTTTAAACCATGCAGTATCTCCTTGTTTTGTTTGAATGACAGCCTCTTGGTTTATGTACAGGTTCCTCATGAGCACATTGAAGTGTTCTGGAATTCCCATTCTTTGTAATGTTATCCATACTTTATTATGATCCACACAGTCAAATGCCTTTGCATAGTCAATAAAACTCACACTAACATATTTCTGGTACTCTTTGCTCTCAGCCAAGATCTACCTGACATCAGTAATGATATCTTTCATTCCACATTCTCTTCTGAATCCAGCTTGAATTTCAGGAAGTTCCCTGTCAATATACTACTGAAACCATCTTTGAATTGTTGTTGTTGTTGTTGTTAAGTGCCGTCGAGTCGTTTCCGACTCATAGC
>NW_006921681.1:1821946-1827661 GCF_000298275.1 Orycteropus afer afer
TATAAAGTTAGTGATCATTTTTTCCATATCCCTAAAGAATGTTGATGGGATCTGGATTGGGATTGCATTGAATGTATAGATTGCTTTGGGTACAAGTCTTTACTCTTGTATGTTCATAGTACACATTCTGAGATTATAAAATTTGACATAATTGCTAAATGGAGGAGGGTGGGGTGTAGAGAGGAGGACAGATTTAAACAAGCGATCAGTTGAGAAGAGTGTGCAGGAAACTGGTAGGGAAAACAAGGAATATCTAGTGAAAGGTTCGTTCTAAGAAAGCTCACAAGTTTTCATTGTTTTCTCTTAAGTGGGCGAGGGAAAATGGGATCTCTCTGTACTATTTCTTACAATTGCATGTGAATCTACAATTAACTAAAAAAATAACATTAATGAAAGAAAAGGCAAGGGAGAAACTTTTTGGAGGTTGATTTTAAGGAAATCATTACTTTAAACAATGGTTAAAAAAGACATAGTAAAGCAAACCAAAACCAGTTGCTGGTGAGTCAGCTTAGACTCATGTTGATCCCACGTGTGTGAGAATAGACCTGAGTTCCATAGGTTTTCCAACGGTCGATTTTCTGAAAGTAGATTGCCAGACCTTTCTTCCAAGGAGGCGCTTTTAGTGGACTCAAACTTCCAACCTTTACTATTAGAGTCAGTTAACCGTTTGCATCACTCAGGGACTCCACAGAAGGCATAGATAGAGCAATTTGTTTCTTTCTTGTCCCTTGCTGGGTGAAAATGAGATGGGATCATAAGTTTTCCTTTTAGGAGTTCTTAACAACAAACAACAACCTGTTGTTGTCAAGTCCGTTCCAACTCAGAGAGACTGTATAGGACTGAGTAGAACTGTCCCATAGGATTTCCAAGGCTGCAATCTTTATGGAAGCAGACTGCCACATTTTTCTCCTGCTAAGTGGCTGGTGCAAATTTCTGACCTTTTAGTTAGTAGCCAAACACATAACCACTGTGCTCACCAGGGCAACCTTAAATCCTTGAGTCTTTGAAGTGAGTTCAGTCCAAACTTTCCTTCTCAATCCAATAGTATAGAAGTTTCAGTAACTTTCCAACTGAAGGAAGCAAGCCAGAGCATTTTTAAAATTACCATCATTAGTAATAATGTTGTTGTTGTTGTTATATGCTGTCGAGTCGGCCCCGACTCACAATAATAGTCATTTTAATTACTTCAGAAAACTGACCGGAAAAGAATAGTCTCTTACAAATATTTTTAAGGTAAAAAGATGTTTTGTATTAAACGTATCTCCCCCCATAACAGGTGTTGTAAATTCTAACTCCTGTGTGTGTGGTTACATGGACCCATTTGGGAATGAGTTTTCTTTCTTATGTTAAGAGGCCCATTCAGTAGAGGGTATGTTTAAAGCCAATCACTTCTGAGATATAAAATGAGCAGGATTAGGCATAGGGAAGCCTCAGAGATGGGAGAAGAGACATGACAAGCCACATGGAGATTTCCAAGGACAGGAAATAGAAGCTGAAGAGACAAGGACTGACAAGGACAGAGGTGACAGACAGAGAAAGCCTTCCCCTAGAGGTAGTGCCCTGAATTTGGGCTTCTAGCCCTCAATGAGATGGACAGACACAGTGGCTGCAATGATGGGCTCAGGTGTAATGAGGATTGTGAGGCTGGCACAGGACCGGGCAGTGTCTCGTTCTGTTTTACAGGGGGTTGCTACGAGTTGGAGTCGACTTGATGGTACCTAACAACAACAACGACAACAGCCTCCTAAACTGTGAGAAAATAAATTTCTGCTTGTTAAAGCCACCCACTTGTGATATTTCTATTATAGCAGAACTAGATAATTAAGATAAAAGGTAACAATTTGATGCTGTCATTATTCACCTATTATATCTGTTTCTAGATGGTAGCATTGCTTCCTTGAAGAACATTAGGGCCCAAACTGGTAAGGCTTCCGACAGTGGTAGGGCATCTTCCAAGTCTTCTTTCCTGAATGGGCTCATTTAGCAACTCAGGCTGCTTCCTTTACTTGTAATGCCCACCTCTTGGTTGCTCCCAAACGAAAACAAACACTGACCAAATAGCTCTCAAGACATCTCTTCCTGTAGCTCAACGGGTCTCAAACTCTTTGGTCTCAGAATCCTTGACAGTCTTAAAAATTATTGAGGACCTCAAATAGCTTTTGTTTATGTGAGTGATATCTATCGATATATAATGTATCAGAAATGAAAGCTGAGAAAAGACTGCACATTAATTCATTTAAAAATAAGTGATAAACCCATCATATGTTAACATAAATTGTATTTTTTTATGAGAAAGAATGAAAATTTTTGAAACAAAACAATGTAGAGGCAAGCATTGTTTCACCTTTTTGCAAATCGCTTTATATCGGGCTCAAAGAAAGGCAGCTGCGTTCTCTCTGCTGCTGTGTTCAGTGGCTTGGATGTCATGTGTGGTTAGTGGCCTTCAAGTTGGCTCTGACTCACGGGGAGCCTATTTGTAACAGAATGAAATTCGGCATGTCCTGTCCCATGCTCCTGATCACTGGTGCGCCTGAATCCCTTGTTGTGGTCATTGTGTCCTTCCCACGTGGGAAGTTCATCATTTAGCACTGTTGGGCAACATTCTGACAAATCATGGAGTTCCTGAAAAACTCCTGTTCATGTGTGAGAGAGCGACATAGTATTTACTGTTATGAAAATACTTTTGACCTATAGGAGCTCTGGTAGCATCATGGCTAAGACACTTGCCTGCTAACCAGACGGCTGGCGGTTCAAACCCACCAGCCACTCCTCGGAAGGAAGGTTGGGCAATCCTACTTCCGTAGTGATACTGCCTCGGAAACCCAAGGAGGGGTCGCTATGAGTCGGGTACAACAACAACATAGAACTCTAAAAGATTTTTGTGGAATCCCCCAGGTGTCCCCAGACTGTACTTTGACAACTATTGTTCTAGCCCCTGAGTTTAAGATTGTTCCCAGAGGTGCCTCTTTCATGACCTTCTCCTGTGTTCTCACTGTGTTCTGTTCTGCTCTTTGTTAATCTTGCTAGACTGTGAGCTCCTTAAAAGGGGAGGCTAAAAACTTTACTTATCTTTATATCGTCAGGATCTAACAGTGTTTGGTCAATAGCAGATGGTGGATAAAATGATATCCTTTTTTTCTTTTTGAAGAGAAAAAGAAGAAAATTTTTATTTTTATTTTTCACATTTGATTCCTTTTATCTAACTGGTCAAATTATTATTTTTAAAATTTAAAGATATGTTTTAATTATAAAAATATTATGGAAAATAGAATCAGTAAGAAAAATCACTCATCCTCTCCAGATGTCATTTCTTGGGTGTATTTTGTATCAGTCATTTTTTAAAATACATTTTTTATACCTAAAATTCCATCATAAATAAACGAATGCCATAATTTAAAATACGTCCCCTCCTAACACACACACACATACACACACACACACACACACACACACACACACACGCTCAGCAAGCCCTGGTGGCACTATGGTTAATTGCTAGGCTGCTAGTTGAAAGGCTGGCAGTTCCACCAGCACCTCCACAGGAGCAAAGACCTGACTATCTGCTCCTGTAAAGATTACAGCCTAGGAAACCCTGTGGGGCAGTTGTACTCTGTCCTACAGGGTCTTTATGGGTTTGAATCAACTCCAGAGCACACTAGAACAGGTATGAGTAAGTTTTTTTTTCCCCCTCCTCTTTTTGTTACTGGTGTTTATAACTAGCACAATGTTCCATTGTGTGGCTATAGCACAGTTTACTTCCTAAATATCCAACATTAGCACATTTAGGATGCTTCCAGTTTTTTGTTGTAATAAATACAGTAATCCTGTGAAGAATACCTTCACACATACAGCTTTTTTGGCATTTAGTGTTATTTCCTCAGAATAGATTCCCAGAAGTAAGATTACTGGGTCAAAAGATGTGGATATTTTTTATGGCTTTTAATACATACTGTAAAATTGCTTTCCAAAAGGGTTGTACTAATTTACAATGCCACCAGCACTTTTTAGAGTATGTTTCACCACACAAATCATCAGTATAGGTGCTATTAAAAATGCTAATCGATAAAATATTGTACCCTACTGGTTAACATTTTGCATTTTTGAGGCTCATAAAATTTAAGTTTTTGAAGAATGAGTGCATAATACAAAACATTCTTTTGGGACATCTTTATTTCTGGAAGACTTGAGAACTTTTCACTTGTGAAAAAGAACACATGCAGTTAGGATTGGCACAAAATACAGTTTGACAGCCAACCTTAACGCCAAAATATATGATCGCGGACCTTTAACCGATTCTGCTAGTTGTCACCGACAGTATAGTTGTCACCGACAGTAGCAAAAGGAAAAATAGATGAAGAGGAATGGAATGTTCGCACCGAAAACCGGGCAAAGTACACACAGAGGGGTTGGAGCGCTGCTTTCCACTCTACTTGTCTTCCTTGTTTCAACTTTAGGGCTGCAGCCCTCTCCTTTGTTTCGGGTGTGACCTGCCCACGTGCTGGGTTTCCGAATTTCCCTGGAGTGAGCATTTTGAGGGTGGCACCCAGCCACCTCACGTTGCTTTAGGCTGTTCTGCACAGTGTGCGCTAGCTCACTAGAGATGGACAGGCTTCCAGAAGAGCTGCAAGTGCTCTTATTTGTCCCCACATGATGAACCCTAGCCTCCGTTTCTCGGATTTCTCTCCCGGACAAACCTAGTTCGTTTCTCCCTTTCGCAGCCAGACGTTCTGCACAGCTCTGGAGTGCACTAGGCGATGGTAGATGTATGATGAACACCACTCACGCATCTAACCCAGGAAGGAAGGAAACTTGGCTGCACAGGCGCGCCGGGCTCTAACCTGTCCCTAATTCCGTGCAGCTGCCTCATCCTGGGACAGGCATTTATGAGTCATCGACTCTGTGGGTCACATGGGCAACGTGACCAAAATAAAGTTTCAGTATTTTAAGCCGCTAGAAAAGGGGACAACGGAACATACCGGGGGTGGGGAGCCGGAGGCGGGTATAGGCCGGCCGCGCCACCCACCCGGAGGGAAGCGACGGCGCCAAGGCTGGGGGCGGGGCGCCGGCAGCGGGGGGAGGGGAAGGGGCAGGGCCTGGCGGGAGCGCCCCTCCCCCACCGGGCGGCATCGACGCCTAGGCTATCTGCCGACCGGCTTTGGAAAGTGGCGCCCGGCGGACCTCAGCCTTGAGGCTCTGCCGCGTCCCGCGCTCCCCAGCAGCAGCATGCGGCGGGATCGCGGAGATCCCGCCGCATCCTCCGCGGCCACCGGGACCCCACGCGCCGGCAGCGGCTTCCCCGGGAACGTCCTTCAGCCCCGGGAGCACGCGGGAAAAGCCCCAGCGCTCCAATGAGCGAGCGCCTTCCTCATGACGGTCACGCTGAGGGGCGGGGCTTCCCCTCGCCGCGCCCGAGTTCCGGGAACCCCCTTTGATTGGTCTGCACGGCCTGGGAAACACTGTAGTAACGCCCAATCAAAACGCCACGTCCCGGCCTCGAGGAAATATTCCGTATCGGCCCCGTCCTGATTAGATAGTTCTTTCGGACTCTGGCCACTGGGAAGCTTTGTTTAGGTCCAGAAGGCGGGCTTTCCTGGGAGTGGGTGGGGAGGGGGCGTTGATTCTTGGCCAATCACTTCAGCCCGTTGGGTGGTGACCAGCCAATGGGCCGGATGGATAGGACGCTCCTCCCGGAGAGTAGTGAGACCCCTGGTGCGG
>NW_006921681.1:1828301-1843898 GCF_000298275.1 Orycteropus afer afer
AGTTTATCCGTCGCAGGCCCCCTTTGGCCCCGCGCCCCACTGCTTCGGGCCGGTCCCTGTCGGGCGGTAGCGGCCGGCGCTCAACCCTCGCCGGCCCTCTGTCTCCGGCGGGCAGGGCCAGACAGACTCTGTCCAGCATCACCCTTGAGCTCCGTGGACGCCTCGCGAACAGACTGGGGTCCCGCTCCTCTCCCCACCAGGGGGACTCCATCCTGCTGAGCGTCCCCAGGCAGGCGGGCCTCGTGTGACCCCTCCCCCTTCCCTCTCTGGGAAGGGGGCCTTCGCAGCTCCCCGCCCCTAGCAGCCTTTCACATCCTACTCTTGCCCTTGCACCCCTTGCAACCGGAGGGTGGGGTCTCCGTTTCTAAGGCAAGTGAGGAGCTCCAGACTCCCTTGCCCTTTACCTTCTTTGACCCTGGTCCTTCTTTGGCAGAGGGGTCTGGCTTATCTTTTCAGCTTCTGTGAAGTCTTCTATTGACCATTTAGCCAGGGCAAGGGGACTCGGGCTACCCCAGATCTTCTTTCCTCCCCCAGTATATGGTGGGGGCCTGTGCAGCACTGAAGTCATTCTCAAATGGGAAAGCAGATACTTCTTACAGATTATGTATACTCTCCACACACTTTCCTGGCTTAGGGTGAGCTCATTTCCTGAATCCCCGTTGAGTTACCTTTTTACCTTCTTTTTCTTACGGGGAAAGAAAGTGGAGATTCCATTCTTTTTTCCCCCAATTATCCATCTACCCTAACATGCTCTTTCTCCTCAGAGTTTCTTGATAGGGTGACGGTGGGTGCCCTAGGAAAATGTAGGACAAGGCTTCCATTGTGCCTAGTACTTGAGTAAAAAGGGGCCATGGTAATTACTGGGTCTGAGGGAAAGAAGGGTATATTTTTGCTTCCAGTTTACTCTTACGTCTTGTTTGGGGACAGTGATCATCAGTTTACCCTGTACCCCCCAGGAGAAAAGGTCACGTGCCCTTGTTTTCTGGTGTTGTCATCACTGCCTTCAGTGCAGTCAGAACCACACTTTGTGCATCTTACGTTGAAAGTCTTTGAACCTTCGCTGGAAATAAACTTACATTTCTTTCTAAAGAGAACTCATAGCCTTCTTATGGCTTCTGTTTCCTAGTCAGCCATATTTAGTGAGCCCTGGTACCTTGACTTTTTTCGAATTTTCTTAAATTGTATTCATGTTGGCTGGGTAAGAAGAAGCCATATGCCTTCCTATCCAGAAAAGGGAGTGTAGACACCCATTTCGCCCACATGCCTTTCAGGAAGGGGTAGCTTGTGTGCTCCTGGTACTAGAACCTTCCTTCGGCCCTGATGTTGTCTCCTGTGGGATCCAAACATTTCTTTGGATCTTAAAGCTTCCAGGTGAAGGGGAAATTTGAATGCTTTCTAATTTTTGCTGTCCTGGTTCTTTTTTTGCGAAAAAGAGATGATCATGAGGCTGTACATTTATTTACACATACACATGGGTACATGTATAGTCATAGATGAAAGCACACACATTACCTATCTGCAGAAAGTTGGAAAGGGTAGATGACTATCTTTATGTTTTGGACTTATGGAGGGTGGGGGGGAGGAAGACCGTATAAGAATATAGAGACGTACTACTGTGGTTGATAACCCTTCAGGCTTAGAAGAATCAGGAAGAAGTAGCATTGACAAGTGGCCAATCTTACCACTCTTTCATTTGTCATTTGTACAGTACTGAATAAGCAGAATGACGTCCTGAATGTTCACCAAGTCCTTGAATATATATACTAAGTGTAGAGTGCTTGCTGATACTGACCAAACTTAAGCAATCTGAATTTAGGGGCTATATCCTTTGCTAAATTTCTTGGAGGGGGAAAAATTCTTACCTTGTTTTCCTTAATGTAATGTAGAAGAAAGATATTTTATGTATTTTGGGCAAATGGTAGGCGATAGAGGAGAATATGCTTTTCTGTGACAGAACTAGGAATGAATGGCAGTTAGTACAACTCTGTTACATTGTTACATTTTGGGCATTAAAATAATTAAGAGAGGTTGTGAACATTAGGAAAGATCTTTTTTTTTTTTTTTTTTTTCTACTGAGTCTTGTAATTTGTGTGTTTAGCTGTTTCCCCTTGGTTCTTGGGCCAAGGATGATTTGAGCCGAGCTGCCTCCAGTCAGGTGCCTGTCCTCCTCTTGTCTCCCTCACTTCCTGCCTCCCAAAGGTTGGGCTGACTGCTACCTGCTGTCACTCAGTGGTGGAGTCTTACTTTTTGTCAGGCTTAGTTTGGAGACTCACCCTCTCCAGCAATCTCTGTCAGGCTGTAAGCATCTGAACCTTTATGTACTTTTCTTGCAAGGAGACCATTTCCATCTTGACTTACTGAGTGGTCAGCCTGAAGTTTGGCTTCTGAATTTTGCCTTTCTGTTAGCATTGAATTTAAGTGGGCATAATTCTCATTGCCGAAAAGTACAGTTTTTGACCTCATTTCCCTTTTTTGTGTGTTGTTTCTTTTTATTTTTTATGCTGTCTGTATCTGTAATAAGCTTGATGGAATTGAAGTGTGTATTGGATTGAATTTTAGGTTGTAGTTTTAATGACCATTTGAAAAAAGGAGTTGAATTCCTGTTGTATATGTTGGAGTAAACCCAGCACAGTGAAAGAGTTTCTGTGGTGGGTCCTTCCATGCCCTTCTCTATTGCACTGGGTGCCTTTTGGGTTTTTCACTGCTAAGCAGGGTGCTCAATACAGTGGGTCGGGGAACGGAAAGTGGTAAAGGTGAGCAAGCACACCTGGGGTAACGTCTGAAGTGGGCTCTTGGAGGTTAATGTAGTTGCCTTTCTCCACAGACTATTGGAAATCAACGTTTCCTCTTACTCTTCCAGTGCAAGGTGTTGACTTATATTCACTTGTAGTGAGCCAGTCTATCTGGATTCTCTTAATCACTTTTCTTTTTTTACATCTTTCCGTTTGGCTTCCTGTTAGAAGATCACCTCCCTGGCTCCCACTTCATTCCCTATTTTTTGACAAGGTTTTAGGAGCTATGGGAAATCTCTTTCCTTGTCTTCTTGAAGACTTGACTTGTTCTGCTTCTGGGAAATCTTGAATTTCTCCATTTCATTGTTGAATGGATTCAAAATGTTGATGTATACACGGCAGCCTCAAGAGTAGGGCTGCTCTTCCTTGCTTTCTAAGACACATTTATGTATCCTGCTTGTCCACATGTATCCATTTTTTTCATTTTTTCAGCCCTCTGGCCATTTCTTTCATTTTTAAACACTGAAGTTTTAGGCTTTTCCCCTAAAATAGCCTATTTAGAGTTAGGTGGCATTATTTTTATTTACTGTTTATGCAAGGTGTCAGATCATGTGTCTTGGTGGGATCATGATTCTTTCTGATGGATTTTGAGGTAACTCATCTTGTGCTGTAATACTTTTTTCCACTTCTTCATTACTCTGGGTTATTCGTTGTTTCCCATTTCGTAAAGTTTGGGGACATACCTCCTTATGTGCAGTTGTACTTCTTTCTAACTTCCTTATGGAAAAGGCAGTAGAAGGTGATTCTCGTGTTCTCTTCCTTCTCCGATATAATTGTGTTGGTTTTCTCCTTTGTGGGACCTTTGAATCTGTCCTTTTGAGGAGAAATTTTTGCATCTATCCTCCTATTACTGATATTATTCTTTCAGGAGACTTTTACTGAGTTGCCAGTCAGGGCCAACTCGCTGGCACGACAACAACAACATTGTGTACAAAGGATCTGTGTGGGTTACGTGACCTTGTTTGAAACCAAGTTGGGTCTTGTTAGCCTTTTGGTATGAATAAAATTTTAGTATGCCTTTTTTTTGCCTTTCATATAATGAATTTTTAATTTAAAATTTTTGGATTATAATCTTACAAATATATACTCTAATAGATAATATCCCATTAAGGTCCCCTGCCTTCTGCAGAAGTTGGGGTGGTTGGAGGGTGGACTTGGAGAGTGATTTAACAGCTTTTCCTCCATGACTGTGCAGTGTGTGTGTGTAAAGTGAAGTCAATCCTTTATATAATTGTGTAGGCATAAATTTTAGATCATTTAGATATACAGTTGATTGGAATGCTTATTTGACATTTGAATGTCAACATCATACTAGATATGTCTAAGGCATAAACTTAAGTATATTCTTTATATAAGGAAGTGGTAGAAAAATATTTTTGTCTTCTGATTAACTGGTATGTTTCTTATTATCAGATAGTAAGAGCTATAGGATCTACTGTTATATTTTCGACGCCAGAAAGTGTTATATCTGAATTTAATGCCTGCTTGTGGTGACCATTCGTAGCACTGGTATCTGGTACAATTGTCACTGCTTTTCTTCATTATGTGACTATTAATACTTTGTGCTTTTTAATGGTACTGTTGTTTATGTCTCTCTCTCTCTTTGGTAAAAAGCCTCAAATTCTCTTTGGATTCAGGTTAGGTATAAATACTGATGATAATAATAAAAAAAATAACATGAGCTATACTTTTTCTCCTCTAGTAGATCACATTTCTTTCCCTTCACAGTGTATATAGAAGCCAGTTCTGCTACTATCTTATGAACTCTTGTTAGAACTGTTGTAGTATGTGGTGTCTTGGTGTCATGAGAGTATGTGACTGGATATTTTTTGTGGTGGCATGTGGTATTTCTTTTGTATTTTCATTATATAAATTGTTTTCTAAAGTGTTCTGTACCTTCTGGATCTAGTACTTTACTTACCATGTACCTTACTTACCATGACCTTTTTTAAATGCTCTAGGTGACTTAAATCATACCCTTCTTTCTTGTTTTCAATCTTTCCTTTATTTTTTGCCCCTTCCCACATGAAAAGGCTTCTTTCATTGCCCTCACCATCATTATTACAAGTAAATATTTGTGTGTGCTGTATTCATTGGCTTTTTGTCTTTCAGTAAAAAGGGGTGTCCACCATGCCTTTTGTCCTGTATGTAGTATGAGGAAGTGTTACTTCTTGTTCCTCTAGGGATAGGTAGATAGAAGAGGATTTAAGCTACATGGCAATGGTAATAATAGTTTTTATAACTAGATGCCAAACTGGGGTGAAACACTGGGTCCCTGTGGTGTTTGAGCCTCCCCAAATGGGATTTTGGAAATTTCTTTTTGCTGCAGTTTAGCTAGCTTCTTTCTATCTCTTTGATTTGGTAATGGTACATTTCTTTGGGTACAGCTGACTTCATTTGGAGTCTTCATTCACAAGGAATGGGGTCTTTTCCTAATGTTAATTTGCCGACTCTAATACTGTCTTTAATTTTTGGTGTATTTGAGTGTGAAGCAAGAAATGTTTTTGCGTTGCTTCTTAGCCCACGTGACTGGTATGAGTGTGCATGGTCATTTACTCTGTTTTTCTTGTTACTGTATGTAATCTGTCATTCTTTCAATTTTTTACAAAAACGATCAGAATCAGGTTCAGGATACAGGTTGATGTCCTTTATTTTGTACCACCCATGTAAAGGAAAAATAGGTTATGTCCATTTGTCCTGTGATAAACTAGAAATTATATAAACTGTTGTTATATGCTGTGGAGTCAGACCCGATTCATAGCGACCCCTCCTTGGGTTTTGGAGGCAGTATCACTATGGAAGTAGATTGCCCCATTTTCCTTCCAAGGAGTGGCTGGTGGGTTTGAACCTCCAGCCTTGTGGTTAGCAGTCAAGTGCCTTAGGCTACCAGAGCTCCCATTATGTAAACTAAATAATACTATATAAATAGTTTGTCTTCCATTCCATGATATTTGTCATGTATTTGTAAGGAAGGCTTTGTCTGTATATGTTGACAATGGACAGCAGTCTCTGATGTTTTATGTGGTGGCATAAGTAAAGGATAGTTTGCTGCCATCAGTATGCTGGCTGTGTATTTCTAAGGTTGTATTGCATCTTTCTGCTTTGAACACCATTGCGTGTAGAAGGTCATGGGCCTCCTTGTGTAAAGATTGGTAATGCTTTCTAAGCACTTTTTAGCTCATTACTCTGGTCTAAAAGAGAAATATTATGTACCCCACTACAAAGAGAGGCCAAGTGTCAGTCACATTACTTCCTCTTGCACTCTTTTTTAAGATGGTTGTTCATTTACTTTCAACTGATTGACACATCTAAGATGGAAGGACCACAGATATTTTTTGTGATTATTCCACATTCACCTCGAGTGTTTTGCTTATTCTTGATATAGTTGTATATTTTTAAAACTTGAGCTCTTTGCTTATTTAGAAAAGTGCCAGCAACCCCCCTCCCCTTTTCAAATTTAACTAGGCCTTTCAAATCATGTAACATATTCCTTCCTGAGACTTTTAGCAGAAGGTGACTGAGAGAGCAATACATGGGCTTGGGGTTGTATTTACCTCTCTACTCTTCAGCAGTTTTGTAATTGCCTGTGTACAAAGTGACATGCCTTGTAAGAAGCGTTTGGGACTGAGTTCTCAACATTCTTAAAAGTGTTAATAATTGCAAACTAGGTAGCATAACTCTAACCACTAATCTTACTTTCTAATGCCATCCAAAATACCCCCAGACTTTCCCACTCCACAAAAATCCAACAGCAGCCATAAATAACAAGATCCTCAAAAAGCCCTAAAGTCAGTCATTACTTTTGGACCTGATACCTGATTCGGTACTTTTTGGACGTACATTTTCAATGAGATTGACATACGAAGAACTTTTTGGGACACTAAGCATTTACTCATTTGAGAGAATATACACTCACTCTCATTTTTCCTTATCAGTTACCACAAGGGAAGATTATATATTTAGTCAATTAAAAACACTTGCAAAATGGATTACTTTTCCTCCTTTATTCTTACGTACCTATCAGGATGAGTTCTGACATTTATTTTCTTAATAATAATAGTAATTTACTCTACTCCTACTTTGTGTTCAACATCTGTGAGAGAATGGGTAGATAATTCCCAGCAAGGACAGTTGGACGAGTCATGACTATAACTTTCTCCCATGTAGCATATGACTTGTTGTAGGAATGATTTATACTTTCGACTAAATCTAGTGTCTGTAACAAGGAGTAAACTTGTTATTTAATCTTCTTCACAGTGCATGTTTAACAAGATGTGTCTGTGTGTTATATTAGAGTGATGCACAGTACAACTAGAGGTATTCCTTCAACTAAAAAAAGAAAGAAAGAAAGAAAAAAGCCCTTCTTGCCAGTTTTGAAAAAAAGGTATTATCTCTTTTTTCTTTCATTAGACTTGAGTTAGAGTGCTAGGAGGCATTTCTGGAGGTGCATTAATGTTATCAAAAACTAATTTAATCTTTTAGAACTTAGATTTTTTTTTTATCTTTTTCTAAAAAATCATTTCTGAGAATGTATGTGCCCCATTGGTTTTCTGGGGCACTTGGATAGCAAATCATCTGGGAATGATAAAAAGAAAGGGGTACAAAGTGTGAAATTACTGAATAGGAAGAAAAAACATGCTTTAGTGAAAAAATTACCCGTTTATCATTAAAAATAATCTAAAATGATGATTGGAAGTATAAATTCAGATATTCTAAGAAAAACCAGAATGCTTCTGTGGTTACCATTGTGAAATCGATAGATATACATATTGTATAAAGAACATTACCCAAATGCGGATGTTTAGAAGATAAAGAAGTTGATGGGATTGGTTATTTCAAAATGTTAAGAGTTTTTTCCTTTTAAAAAACAAAAATAAAATGACCCTTCTTAGTGAAGAAAATGTAAACTTTAATGAAAGTTCAGCCGAATGAAACATTTAAAAAGTGAAGATTCAAGATAAGGATTTTTTATTGTGAATCCACAAGGGGGTAGTGATGTTCTATCAAAGACGTTTGTGGTGGATATGTGAGATGATCTCTTTTTAACATTTTAGATTTAAAGATAAAACTGGCATGTTTACGTTTTAACTTAATGAGAGCTTTTAAAAATGTTTGTTGGCAAAATTGTTTATTGTTTAAATTTAAAAAAAAATCCATTTGGGCGAATGGCTACTTTAAGTCCTGTGGAAGGTAAAGGGGAATGTCCTTGTAGTTTTGTGCTTAGGAGAGGTTACTAAGGATCTGAGGGGTCGCTGTTATTTTCTAAGAATGTAATAATCTTGAATTTCCTAGGAATCCATTACTTAAGTATCCCAGATGGAGAGAGTTTAATAAATGTCTCTAAACTTTACAGAAGTTTGTATTATTAATGTAGTTTTAGTTCTGCCAAGAGATGAAAAATGTGAACAACCCACACCACTAGCCACTTTGAATGGTTCTAAGCAAATCAAATTATTATAATCTTTTTTTTTTTTTTATTAGTTTATGTTACATCGTTAGAGAATAAGCATTTCCTTCAGTCCCCCTCCCCCAACACATATAAATTCCAGTAGCTTGCCTCTGGTCACTGTGTCCTGCCTCATTATATTCAGAATTACTTACAATTAGGTATGGTATGCCACTGCCAGGTAGTTTTCAATGGAGAAGTAAAATTTGTCTAGCTGTATAATCTGCTGTTTTTGAATGATATACCATGTGGTGGGAGGAAGATGTAAGCTTGGGATGGGGGGCTATGTTCTTTTTATTCAAAGACACAACTAACAATATCTGTAAAAAAATACTCTAACAATAATATGAAACATGCCCTGGTTTAGAAGTTATACTTGTTTGTGGATGTACACATTATATATATTTAATTTTTGGCATAGGGAGAAGGTTGGTTGTTAATACAGCTTTTCTTTCTTTTTTTTTCCTTTTCTTGTTCTGAGCAAGAGGTTTTTCTTTTATCTCCTGTACTAAATGACTGGTGATTTAACATCCCCAAAGATGCACTGTTTTTTCACATACTACTCTAAGCTCTACCGGGAGCTGAACTATGACGTCAGCATTTTCATTCATGAATTTGATTCTTCTGAATCTTTTTTCTCGTTTTGTATTCCTGAGCTGACTTCTGGCACATGCACAAATCAGTTTAACATCAGTCAGCCCATAAATCAACGATAAAAGGTAAAACAAAAGATAAGATAGTGGGTTTGTTATTTAGATAGTGCTATAGTTGCACTTGCTGATTTGCATCAGTGTGGTTTGATAAGGTTACTGGCCAAACAGATTGAAATCTAAAAACAGTCTCTTTAATTATCTTATGATTTTGTGGATTGAGCTGTGTTGTGAACATTTTGATACTAAATTTTTGTTCTTGCCTGAGGTTTTGAGCACTGTGCTGCAGCATCATTGTTGTAAAGGAGCTCTTTTTACAATTCGACTTAATTAGAGGAGAGGTTAGGTTTGGAGATTAAATATATTCTATTCAGATTACTTATGGAATGAATATGGATTTTTCTTTTTGGTAGTCCCATTCATTGATTTTGAAATATTTTAAGTAACTAAGTGTGATACTTCTATTTTTTAATATTCTTATAATTGTTATCTGGGAACATCCCTTGTGTTGGAGTTGGGTTTTATTTTCCTTAGATTGTACATTCATGTAGCTGTTGACTCCAATTTCTACTCCAGGGAGGTTGCTGCTTGTAATGTGGTACTGCATGAGAGCAGTTCTTGAAGAAATCTTATTTGGAGTTTTCCTCTGCAGGGCCAAGTTTGAGGCTGAGCCTCCGGCGTTTGGCATCTTTCGAGCTTCCTGTAGTTGATGAATGGTGAGCTTTAAAAAAGTTCATTTTTCTGTTTTCTTGGGGGTTTGTTGACTTTCTAGGTATTTAATTGCTGAGAGACATTAGCTATAACATGTGTTATATTTAGGAATCATCATTTTAGCTCAGTTATAATTCATAGTTGGAATAGATGGTTTGAACTGCAGCTGTTTTGATTGATACTCAATTTTATTCCTGACCTGACTTTAAAAATCATGACAACTTTGAAATAATGTCTCCTCCCACCCTTAAATGAAGCTAGAGCTTTGTGTTCTTTTATTTTGAGCTGCGTTGTCTGATAGGTAGCAGCACAGCCGAGTAAGTAGTCTATCATGTAGCGTTTTTCTTTAAGTATAGGTGTAGTGAGAAAAAGCAAATAAAAGCAAGTAGACTGAATAAGCATTTGAGAATGACTTACGTGGTATTTATTATAAGAAATAACAGTTTTTAAATTATTTAAATAGAATTTGTAAGAAAGAATCCTTTTGTAAATAACATCGAAGAAAGGCATATTATAATGGTAGAGGGTCTCTGTAAAACTTGCTAATTTCTAACCCATGTACTACTATAAGATTTATGAGATGCTGTGGGCTTTGGTATCAGATTTCAAAATGTTTGGAAGACTCACTGTAGCATCAGCATTATTATTTTTGTCTCACCCTGAACCAAACAGTGATAGGTTAGTCCTTTGCTATGGGGCGTTAGGTTTTGTAGATGGCTTTTACATCAAGTCTACTTTGATTCCCCATTAGTACAGTTTTCTTTCAATAACCAGGAGCACTGGAGAACGGGGTGGAGGACCCCAGCCAGACCTGTAGTTTCTGCTGTCCTTGCTGCCTCTGATGAAGACCATGGTGCTGGAATTTTCTTTCTTTGGCCTTCACAGTCTTCTCTTCCTTATGAGACACTATTTCTCCATTTATCACTCTTGATTCCAACACTTCTTATCTTGCTTTTCTCAGACCACAGCCCTTATTGTATAATGAGTTAGTTGGTAGTCCTCTTGAGGGTATTCATGTGCAGAGTAAAGGGCTGTCCTAGTGATGACCTCTAAAGTTTCTTTTCATTGTAAGTTTGATGATTATAAGAAAATGGAGTTGGATGTATGGAATCTCACTTTGTGACTGGTTTTGCTGGTATGCAGCTATTCTTTTTAAGTGTGTCTATGTAAGTGTGTCTTCCTTTGAACTACTTGCTCCAGGTCAGGAATTAATATGGCTCAAGCTGTGTAGGAGGAATTTGAATTGCAGTCGCTGAGGTGTCTCTTTTCTGCTGTGCACAGGGCTTAACTTTTTAGAGATCTGTCTGTTAAATAGATTGTGTTTACTTTTAGAAAATGTAATAATAATAATAAAGTTGTTAAAAAATTGTTAAACAAGAGCCACAGTATGAAATCTCCAGTCCCAGTTATTCCCTGCAACGTGTTTTAGGTCTTCATTTAGATATTTGGAAGTCTATTTGAGAAAATAGATTTAAATAATACATGATCACATTTGTATATATTCACCTCAGACTTACGTTGAAGGTTGTTGTCGTTGTTGTTATGTGCTGTCGAGTCGGACCTGACCCATAGCGACCCCTCCTTGGGTTTCTGAGGCAGTATCACTACGGAAGTAGATTGCCCCATCTTCCTTCCGAGG
This sequence comes from Orycteropus afer afer, assembly GCF_000298275.1. Taxonomy (NCBI): domain Eukaryota; kingdom Metazoa; phylum Chordata; class Mammalia; order Tubulidentata; family Orycteropodidae; genus Orycteropus; species Orycteropus afer. Next base: position 1,839,540 of record NW_006921681.1, read on the forward strand.
AGTGGCTGGTGGGTTTGAACCGCCAACCTTCTGGTTAGCAGTCAAGTGCCTTAGGCACTATGCTACCAGAGCTCCCATGTTGAAGGTTGTTGTTGTTGTTATGTGCCGTCGAGTCGGCCCCGACTCATAGCGACCCCTCCTTGGGTTTCCGAGGCAGTATCACTACGGAAGTAGGATTGCCCAACCTTCCTTCCGAGGAGTGGCAGGTGGGTTTGAACCACCAGCCGTCTGGTTAGCAGGCAAGTGTTTTAGCCACTATGCCACCAGAGCTCCCATGTTGAAGGTAGTAGTATTTATATTCATTTATTGTATTTTCTGGAGTTGATGAATAGAATTGTTATTAAAATGTATTGATTGCCAATAAAGATTCTTCCTATTAAAAAACTCATGTGGATAACCAGTGTCACTAAGCAATTTATGTAGTAATTGGTAAATGGGAACCTAATTTGCTTGTAAAGTTTCACTGAAAACACCATAAAATACTGTTTTTTTAAAAAACAAAGAAACTCATGTGGGTTAGGAAATTTATGTGGGTCTACTGTAATTGATCATATAGGATCTTCATGTAAACATACATACTCCCTGGACTACTGGAGGCACAGTCCTTGGAGAGAGATCTGGAATAAAATCTTATTTCTTCCGTGTTTAAAGATAGGGGCAAGTTAATGTTCCTGGTGTTCTTGTAAATATTCTTTGCCTTGTTCTTTCCATTTCTGCCATCATGAAAGGTGCTGCCTGGATCATTTGCTTTGCAAACTTCTGATGGAGGTATCTTCTTCATTTAGTTTTATTTATGGAGGCTGTTGTGCTAATAAGAAAGCTGTAATAAGTAGAAAGGTGGTGAGTGGGTACTCAACATTTTTGAAGTACTTGTCTTTCTAAGGGGCCCTTCAGAAATTGATCATAGACTGCTAGACCAAATTTAAGGCTCAAAGATTAGTCCAGGTGTGCTGGGAGGGGAGAACTATTGCTGCCTCTGTACTGAATCTGAATATTTTAAACATGACCCATTGCTTCTTTTATGAGGGTCTTCTAATGCAAATACGGTGATACTGGTGACCTCTGTAATTGGGCTGAATATCCTTGACAGCTTTTATCTGCCCTCACCAAGTATTTTTAGTCTCTTTGCCCTCTGTGGTCATGTCTGGAGGAACTGAGGATGAATTTAGCTGCTCTGGTGCTGCTCCAAGTTGTTGCAGGTGTTCTTTGCTACCTTTCTCACCAACATACCACTGTATCACCTCTGACAAGGTTCCTTGCTCTTGTCGTGTGATGAAAGAGCAGAGATGGAAGTCATTTGCTTAATACAAATTAAAAAAAAACAAACAAACCTGATTTCCAGATTGCTTTTAAAAATAAATGAGGATAATCAGGCTCTGTGATTCTTTTATACAGAAGGGAATTTTTAGGTGCGTTTTTTGTATTTGTAGTATTGATATATGTAAAGAGATTGGCTAGCTCATTCAGAAAAATCTGGGGCTCTTAGTGGACACTAGGAAATGCAAGTCTCTTGGGATCGATGTCAGGGAGGATAAACAGGGCCTACTTTAGTTAGAGCAGTTTTGACTGCAAGGAACACAAGCCACCCAAGTTAGGATAATTGAAGGGGGTTTTTATATAAAAATAGAAGCAGGCTCCAGGCTCCAAGAATGGAGGCTGAAATACAGCTAGACCTGGAAAGTCTGGAGTGACTTTCCATTTGGAGACCCTTTAGACTGAGCTAGGATCTCTTCTGGGATGCCTTGACTCCCTTTCTTGTTCTCTCTGTCTGCTCCATTCCACTGTTTCGCCTCTCAGATCAGTTTTTTCCACTTCCGCGTAGCTTTCTTGCTCCTCCATAACTTGCATGTCAGTGTGGCCTGCCATGGCTCCAGTGATGGCTCTTGCATGTCCATACTCTAGTTCCAGAAAGCTCCCCATCATCTGACTCTAGTCTCAAAACAGAAGGGACCGACTCCTCTCAGTCTGTTGCTTTGTTTCCATAGGCTAGAGGTTCACCCCAGTCCAGTCATCCGTGGAAGACGGCTGGTTAGGACACAGTGGCCTGTTGATCATTTAGAGGGGCTTAGGGTGAGAATGGGTTGTCTGGGGGGGGTCCTGGTACCTCATACTTTGTCGTTGTAGAAAAAAGAAAGAATGTTGACGCCAAGAATGGGGTTCTTATGTGCAGTTGCTATTGTAATTTTTTTGTGGAGAAAATGTTCACTGTAGCTACAGGTAGGAGGACAAATGTCCTCAATCAATTAGCCCAGGTGTGTGTAATAACTGTCCCAAAGCTCCCAAAGCTTATGTTGTGTGTGATCTATGACAAAGCAAGGCACACTGAAATAAGATACTGTCTTGCCCTGTGGTGGTTCTCAGGTAGAATCAAGCAGTTTTGGGGAATGTCATTACCATCTGAGGTTTTCCACAATTTAGATATTTGGGTAGCTTCCTCCCTTTCCCCCTTGTTGTGGGCCACTAAACTTAAAAGCCTGGATTCCTAGTAAAAAAGGGATACTTTTAGAGGAGTGGCCATAAAGGAAGAAAACAAAGTCTTTTTTTGAACTGAGCCTCTCTTTTAAGGGTGTGTGGCCACCTGTATGCATACTTGTTTGGCTTTTCCTTCATAGGTCTTTCCTGCCTCTAATCTGTTGTTTTTCTTGACTTCTCGTGGAAGGATAACCAACTGCCATCGAATTGATTCTGACCCATAGCGACCTCCATTGGGCTTCTAAGGCTGTAAATCTTTACAAAAGTAGGTTGCCTTATCTTCCTACTGTGGAGAAGCTGGTGAGTTTGAACTGCTCACTTTGTGCTTAGCAGCTGGATCCTTTACATGGAGGAATAAGGAAACAGAATTAAAGAAGACAGGTAGAAGAATTTTGAAAGGACAGTAGTTTGGATATACTGTATTAAGGGCTAATAGCCTGCACATCATTGACTTCTCTGAATATACAACTGTGTAATTGGCATTTCATAAAGATGACCTTGCATATATTCAGAAAAGCAATACTCAGTGTGTTCTGTTTAATAAGGCAGGAAAGTATTTAATATTTTAAAGAGATACAATCATCAAAGTAGTTTTTAGCATCAATAAGAACTGATTTTTTAAAACTTAAAGTTTCTTTTTATTTAAAAAAGTTTTTTACTGTGATTTGGGTGAAGGTTTACAGAGCAAATTTACTTTCCATACAGTGGTTCACATATACTTTGTCTCATGACATTAACCACAGTTTACCACAATGCAACAGCTCCCCTCCCACTTCTTTCCCATAGTTACCTCTTTCCTGTGCCCATCCCTCCATGCCCTCCTGCTCCCTGAGCTGTCTCCCTGTGCATAAGCAGCCCTTCTTTCTCCTATGATTGTTCTCTCTAAGGAGTGTATCTATTTGAGGTATATGTTCAACTCATATGCCTGTCTTTTGTTTGGCTGGAAACCACAGGTGTGGCTTCAATTCCAGATCTGAAGGGCAGCTAGGGGCCATAGTCTCAGTGGTTACACCAGGCTCTATCAGACCAGCAAACCTGGTCCCCCCTCTCCCCCCCTTTTTTTTTTCTCCAAATGATTTTGCGTTTTGTTCTACATTGTTCTCCCTCTCTATCAAGGATCTCCTATGTAGATCCCCTTTCAAATGGATGACAGTAGTAGCCGGGCACCATCTAGTTCTTCTGGTCTCATAGTTGTATAGGCTGCAGATCATTGGATGGTATACCACTCACTCGGACTAATTGTTTCCATGAATTTTGGTTTTCTTCATTCTTCTTTGCTCTGGACAAGGAGAGACCCATCGTTGCATCTAGATGGCAGCTTGCTAGCTTTTAAAATCCCAGTCGTTACTCGCCAAAGTAGGAGGTGGAACTATGTTTTGTGTAGTATGTTATGCCAGTTGAGCTTGATGTCCCCTGCGACTATGGTCCCAAGCCTGCAGGTTCAACTACTCGGTCTCTCTGGGTAGCTGGCTGTGACCAAGCCATGACCACAACCTTGCCCCTTGTCAGCTCTACTATACACCTGAGAATTCTGATCATTCACATAAACTTATAGGGCCATTGTCTGCCAATCCTATATATGTTCTTGGATATACTCCGCATTTCATAGACATACCTAATCATTCAGCCTGTCCACCCATCTATCTACCCATATACCCATGTTAGCCTTCACTGACAATGCAGTACTGTATGTACAAAAGGGCTCATCTTTGTTGTCTGTACCTCTCATGTACCTCTCTATGTCTTTGTCATCCTCAGTGCTGCCATATTGGTCACTCACATTTGGTACTTTGCCCTTCTCTTCACCCAAATCAATACTTATCTCTATCTATCTAACAGCGTTCCCTCCCTTCCCCTCCCACCTCTGGTAACCAACAAAGAAAATTT
>NW_006921681.1:1845186-1858765 GCF_000298275.1 Orycteropus afer afer
GCAAGATGGTATCTCATTGTTGTTTTGATATGCATCTCTCTAATAGCTAATGATGGTGAGCATTTCTTCATATGTTTGTTGGCCACTTGAATATCCTTCTTGATGAAGTGTCTATTCATGTCTTCTGCCCATTTTTTAATTGGATTGTTTGTCTTTTTGTTATTGAGGTTTTGGAGTTTTCTATAATAAAACTTAAAAGTTTTTTAGTAAAGGGATTTGAGTTCTATTTTTATTAACAGCTTTACTGAGTTATAATTTACACAACTTAAAATTCACCCTTTAAAATTGTACAGTTCAGTGATTTTTAGTATATTCATACAGTTTATGAACTATCATCAATATCTCATTTTAGAACATTTTCATTGTCCTCAAAAGAATCCCATACCCATTAGCAGTCATTTCTTGTTCCCCTTTCTCCCCGGCCCTTAGCAGCTACTAATCTACTTTCTGTTGGTATGGATTTGCCTATTCTGGACATTTCATATAAATGGAATCATGCAACAGGTGGTCTTTTATGATTGGTTTCTTTTAATTAGTGTGTTTTTTAAAGTTCTTCAGTGTTGTAACATGTATTGGTACTTCATTCCTTTTTATAGCTGACTAATACTCCTTTGTGTGGATATACCACATTTATTTTTCCATTCATCTGTTGATGTACATTTAGATTATCTTTACTTTTTTAGTTATTATGAGTAATGCTGCTGTGAACATTCACATACAGGTTTTTATGTGAACATACTTCATTTCTAGAAATTGGATTGCTTGGGTCATATAGTAATAATAAGTTTAACTTTTTGAGGAACCATTGAATTATTTTCCACAGCTGCTGCACCATTGTACCTTCCCACCAACAATGCAGGAGCGTTCCATTTTTTTTCCACATCCTCACCAACACTTCTTGTTTTCCATTTTTGTGGTAATAGCTGTCCTGTGGGTATGAAGTGGTATCTCATTATGGTTTTGATTTGTATTTCTCTAATGAATAATGAAGGAGCCCTGGTGGCACAGTGGTTAAGAGCTTGGTTCCTAACCCGGAGGTTGGTGGTTTGAACCTACCAGGCACTCCATGGGGGAAAGATGTGGCAATCTGTTTGTGTAAAGATTACGGCCTTGGAAACCCTGTGGGACAGTTCTCCTTTGTCCTATAGGGTCACTGTGAGTTGGAACGAATAATGGATAGTGATGTTGATCATTGTTTCATATAACTCAATAGCTATTTGTATATATAAACCAAAAAACAAAACTCATTGCTGTGGAGTTGGATCCAACTCAAACCCAACCCCTCCTTGGGTTTACGAGGTGCTATCGCTATGGAAGGAAGGTTGGGCAATCCTACTTCCGTAGTGATAACTGCCTTGGAAACCCAAGGAGGGGTTGCTAGGAGTCGGGGCCGACTCGATGGCAAATAACAACAACAACAACAACATCGCTATGGAAGTATATTGCCCAACCTTCCTTCAGAGGAGTGGCTGGTGAGTTTGAACCACCACTCTTTTGGTTAGTAGTCAAGTGCCAGGCACTACACAACCAGAGCTCCTTTTGTATATATATCACAGAGAAATATCTCAATTCAAATCCATTGCCCATTTATTAATTGGGTTTTTTGTCTTTTTTATTGTTGAATTCTAAGAGTTCTTTATTCTGGATACTAGTTCCATATCATATCAGATACAGAATTTGAAAATATTTTCTCCCATCCTATGGGTTGTCATTTCATTTTCTTGATGGTGTCCTTTGAAGCACAGATGTTTTTAATTTCGCTGAAGTACAATTTATTTTTTTCTTTTCGTAGCTTAGTCTTTTGGCATCATATCTATATGGAAACCATTGCCTAATCCAAGGTCATGTAGATTTTTATGCTTATGTTTTTTTCTAAGTGTTTTATGGTTTTAGCTCTTACATTTAAGTCTTAGATCCGTTTTCAACTAATTTTTGAATATGGTATGAGGTAAGGGTCCAACTTTCTTTTAGGGGTCCATATTCTTTTGATTGTGGTTAAGAGCCACTTACTCCAGCACCATTGGTTGAAATGATTGTCTTTCCCTCCAGTGACTGGTCTTGGCTCCCTTATAGAAACTCAGTTGACATAAATATGGGTTTATTTTTTGGGTTTAAATTCCGTTCCATTGATCCATATGTCTGTCCTGATGCCAGCACCCTGCAGTCTTGATTACGTAGTAGTCTAGCTTTGTAGTTGGAAAGTGTGAGTCCCCCTTTGTCCTTCTTTTTCAAGGTGGTTTTGGTTTTTCTTGGTCCTTTGTATTTCTGTGTGGATATTAGGATCAGTTTGTCAACTTCTGCAAAAAAGGCAGCTGGTGTTTTGATAGGTATTGTTTTGAATTTCTGGATCAATTTAGGGAGTTTAATTCCTTTTTCTGGGTTTAAATTTGCTTGGGAACTACTGGCTAAATCAAGCACCCAAGCATTACTTGGTTATAAACATACTGTTGTTTTAATTTATTAACACTGTAGCTTACCTTGGTGAAGGTCTGTAAATCACTGTCAGGCTGGAATAGGACTTCTCAGTTTCAAAGAGAGCAAATGGCTATTCCATATAATCTGTAGATTGGCTCATTATAGTTGTGTTCTTTTGCTTAAAGTTTGCATGTTTAGAAAAAAATGGGGTATTCTGGTTAACCGACATTGTGGTTAATAGACAATGAACAAAGATGCCATATAAACCCACTGCCATTGAGTCTACTTCAACTCATAACGACCCTATTGGACAGAGTAACTGCCCCATAGAGTTTCCAAGGCTGTAAATATTTACGGAAGTCGGCTGCTTCATCTTTCTCCTGTGGAGTGGCTTGTGGTTTTGGACTCTTGACCTTTTGGTTAGTAGCTGAATGCCTTAACCCCTGCACCACCAGAGCTCCTAGATGCAATATGGATATTTAATTATCAGAGAATTTGAATATATTAACAATACATTTGTAACATTAAAATTTATATAACTTACTGTTATTGGAGGCTTCAAAAGATCTTCTAGGATCTTGTAGTCCTAAATCACTTTCTTAATTCAACAAATAATAATTTAGTGTCTGTATGTGCCAAGTTTAGGGAAAACAGACACAGTCCCTGTACTCATAGTTCATGAGGGGTGGAAGGATGAGAGTAGGAAAGTGGTGAGAAGCAATATTAAGCAATGTATCACATGAAATTACAAGTATGATCAATGCTATAAAGGTGAGTGTAATGTGTCATAAAAGGGAGTCAACTAATTTGAGTTTGAGGGAGGTTTCTTGAGCTGAGCTCTGAAGGAAAAGGGAAGTTGAGGGAAGAATGAGAGAAAGAAGTACTAAGTAATAAGACAGACTGGTTAGTGAAGTGTGTGAGAATACTCTGGTCATATTTTGGCTGTTTATAACTTTTGGGAAGGAGTATCTGAAGACTTGGCTCTGCCCCTTAAGTGCCTTGTGACTGAGCAAGTTAAGTTAATCTCTCTGAGCTTGTTTTTTGCTTTTTAATCTTCTGAGGTAATGTGTAGCCATTTCTGTCTAGAAATGTAGGAAAACGTACAGAAGTCTAGGCTTTTGATTGTATTAATATATTGTAGAAATAATTATTTGTGACAATCCATGGTTGGCCTCTTGGAAGTATGGGTCTGGTATATTGAATATTTTTTTCTGAAATTTCATCTAGTCTTTGAAACTGGAATTCACTTCAGTTCATATGAAGAGAGAGCACTGTGTGTGGTACTTGAGAAGTCTCCAGCCTGTAGGGGAGCAGATAATGGATGTAAGTTATTCAAGGCAGGTTCATAATAAATGCTTTAAAAATGTATTGGGAGAAATTGGGAAGACTTCTTGGTAGGGGTAGAATTTGACCTGAAATCGGACAGGCAAATATGGTGGTCGGAAGAGAAATCCCAAGCAGAGGAAATGGAGCAGAGGCATAGAATCAGGAGATAGAGGGTGACTAGAATGCTGGGTGCGTATGAGGTAGATAAGCCAGGAAGAGTGGCTTATCAAATCAAACCCATTGCTGTGGCAAATCAAACCCATTGCTGTTGAGTCAATTCCAACTCATAGGGACCCTATAGGACAGAGTAGAAATGCTCCATACAGTTTCCAAGGCTGTAAATCTTTATGGAAGCAGACTACCACATCTTTTTCCTATTGAATTGCCGGCTGGTGGGTTCAAGCGCTGACTTTCTTTGGCAGCAGAACGCTTTAACCACTGCACTATCAGGACTCCCAGGAAAAGTAAATGGGGATCAAATTGTGGAGGCTTGGCATGTCAGACTGAGAAGTCTGGATTTTATTGTCTGCTCCTGGAGAGGCTTTTGAGTTTCTCAGCAGAGGCATGGAATTGATTGGATAAAGTCGATTCTCCTTTAAGGTGCTAATAACGGCTACCTGCCTACCTCTCCAGCTTCACCTCCACTCTGTAGTCATGTTAAGTTCTTTTAGATTCTTATGATACCAGAGCACCATACTTTGTCTTGGTGTTAGGCCTTGCACGTGTTTGGCTGGACTGAGAAGGCACACTTTCCTCTCAGACACACGCACTGTCCAGATCACGTGTGCTATGCCTTGCTGGCTCCTCCCTCCCCTCTGGCTTTCAGCTTACATGATAGTTGTCTGAGAAGCCTTTTTGACCTTGCCTGTCCTTCCAGATTGGGTTGGGTAACCTATTTGTATGAGTCCAGCACCATGCAGTTTCCCTGATATGTATGTGTGTGTGTGTGTGTAGATAGATAGATAGATGTTGTTGTTGTTGTTATGTGCCGTTGAGTCGGCCCCGACTCATAGCGACCCCTCCTTGGGTTTCCGAGGCAGTATCACTACGGAAGTAGGATTGCCCAACCTTCCTTCCGAGGAGTGGCTGGTGGGTTTGAACCGCCAGCCGTCTGGTTAGCAGGCAAAGTGTCTTAGCCACTATGCTACCAGATATATAGCATGTTTTAGTTTGCATTGTGATTACTTGTTTATTCTCTCCCTTAATTAGGTGTATGTTTTTAGAGGTCAGAGATGAGTGCCTGGCACCTAGTATAGGCTTCAAAAATGGCTGCCATTGAGTCAATTCCGACTTATAGCGACTGCATAGGATAGAATAGAACTGCCCCATAGGGTTTCCAGGCTGTAAATCATTATGGAAGCAGATGGCCTCATATTTCTCCTACAGAGTGGCTGGCTGGTGGGTAGGTTTGAGCTGCTGACCTTTTAGTTAGCAGACGAATGCTTTAACCACTGCACTGCCAGAGCTCCTTAGGATGGGCTGAGTAAATGCTTTTAAGTTGAGTGAATGAATGAGCAAATAGGAAAGACCAGAGTGGGGAGAAAATAACTCCTGGGTGAGAGTATTGGTAGCAGTGGTCGAAGAGAGGAGCTGGTGGCTGAAGTTTTGTGTGTGTGTGTGTGTGTGGAGAGACACTTATTTGATAGATTGAATGAGAGGGCTTGAGGGAAGGAAAGATGGAAGGTAACTAGCTTTTGAACTTCAACAACTGGGAGTTTGGAGTGACTTAACTGAGATATGGAATAGACAAACCAAAACCAAACCCACTGTCATTGAGTTAATTGTGACTCTTAGTGACCCCTATTGGGTTTCTGAGGTGGTAAATCTTTATGGAAGTAGATTGCCCCATCTTCCTTCTGCAGAGCAGGTGGTGGGTTTGAGCCACTAACCTGGTTAGCGGTCAAAATACATTAGGCACTTTGCTACCAGAGCTCCTTAGGGAATACAGGAGGGATAAATTTGGGGGAGACTGGACACAAAGATATTGATTCTGTTTTAGACATTGTTGAGGTCCTCTTGGAATGTGCATGACATTGGAAATATGGATCTGGAGAGGGCTTAGAACTAGATGGAGATATTAGGGAGTCATCCATATCACTGTTTTTTCTTTTTTTCCATTGCACTTCCCTAGGGCACGTGAGCTCTGTGATGGACTCAGAGAGGTCAGCTTTTGGGCACAGGGCATGGTGGAGAAAGAAAGGTAGTGGGTATATCTGGAAGGACAAATAGAAACCCTCCAGCACAGCCCCCATTAGAGTACAAGCTTCATAAGAACAGGGACACTGCCGGTCTTGTTCATAGCTCCATCACTCCTGCCTAGAACAGTGTGTATTGGTTGAATGTATGAAGTGAAGAAATCATTTCAAAAGAATTGAGAATAGAAGTCACACTAGTGGGTGAGATTGCTGGGTGAAGAGTAGGGACTTGAGGGTAGAAATGTGGTGAATGCTTACATTTAAGTGTGGGCAGAGGAGAGAGAACTAGGGAAGGTTGAGAAAGAATGATCAGAGAGGTGATAGAATAGAACAGGAGAACGTAAGGTCAGGGGAGCTAAGTGCAGAGGCTTGTAAGGAAGTTACAGGTTGTGATGCTGTAGAGAGTTCAGGTAGAATGAAGACTAAGGAAAAGCTTGATTTTGTCAGATAGCAAGTTGAAGAGAGAATGAGAAAGATGTAGAGAGAGTAGATAATTCTTTCATGATTTTTGGTGGTAAAGGTAGAATGCTGGTAAAAATGATAGTGAAATGGATGATTATGTTGAGAGAAGAAGTCTCTGGGGCCTGATGGACTATGTATGAGTTTATTAGTTAGCTATTGCTGCATAGCAGATTAACACAAACTTAGCACAAATTTACCACAAACTTATTGCTGTGTAGCAATTTACCACAAATCAATATATATATATGATCTCATGGTTTCTGTGGGTCAGGGGTCTAGGCACAGCTTTGCTAGGTCTGCTTCTTCAGGGGCCCTCACAGACTTCAGTGAAGGTATTGGCTGGGGCTGGGTTCACGGTTGAAAGTGTGACTGAGGAGGAACCCACTTCCAAGCTCACATGGTTGGTTGCAGGATTCATTTTTTTTTTTTTTTTTTTGGTGGGCTGTTGCACTGAGGGCTTCAGTTACTTGTGGGCTGTTGGCCAGAAGCTCTTTTGATTTCTTGCTCCATATACCTCTCCAGTATACCAGCTTGCTTTATCAAAGCCAGTAATGGATAGTGTGGACTAGCAAGATGGAAGTCAAAATCTTTTGAAACCTAGACATAGAAGTGACATCTCATCACCTTTGCCATATTCTCTTGGTTAGAAGGAAGTCACTAGGTCCAGCCCACACTCAAGGAGAGGGAACCTATATAAAGGTGTGAATATTAAGAGGTGGGAATCATGGGAGATTCACCATAAAGTCCTTCCATCATAGTGGAAAATGGGGTGGGGAGGGATGATGGGACCAGAAGACATTGTAACGGCTCTCCAGAAACTGGTCTAGTAGGATGCGGGTAGTGGAAGGATTGAGAGGTTTCAGAGAGGGGAGTTTTGAAGGTGAAGAAGTTACAGGTGAGGTTTAAGATACAGTCTTGTTGATGAGCCTTCTCAGGAAGCCTTCCTTGCCCTCTCCTCACCTTCTCCCCCCAATAAGGCTGGGCATTATTTTTATTATTATTGTGTCTTCTCTATCCTCTCTCATATTAGAGCAGTGATCATACTGTATTATAATTGCCATGATAAACCCATCTGCCTTGCTAAAATTAAGGAATTATTTACCAGCAAATTCCTAGCCTAGTGCCTGCCCAGTAGAGGTATCTGCCCTTCTTGTCTTATGATTTTGTGTAGGATCAAATGAGATAATTCATATGAAGTGTCTGGTAGAATGTAAAGTGACATACAAACAAAAGGTATTAAACTTTATTACCTTTTCTTCTGTCTTAAGTAGAACACATGCAGTTGAACTTACATTTTCCTTGTTAACTTGGGTTCAATATATTGTACATAAGTTATTGAACTGGGCTTTATTTTTGTTAGAAGAGTATTTTTAACTTTTTATTGTGATTTGGGTAAATGTTTACAGAGCAAATTGGTTTTCCATTCAATAGTTCACACATATTTTATTTCATAACATTGATCGCAAGTTCCCACAAGTAACAACTCTCTTCCTACTTCTTCCCTGTGTATATATTCTTGCCTTCTGAGTTTCCTGCCTGTACTGCTGCCCTTTTGATCTCTCATGGTTGATCGTTCTAAGGAGTGCGCTTACATGGTGTGTATTTGTTCAGCTCATAGGCTTGTCAGTTGTTTGCCTGAAAGTTAAGTCATGGGAATGAGTTCAATTCCAGGCCCAAATGGTAAGTAAGGGCCATAGCCTTGGGGGTTTCACCAGTCTCTATCAGACCAGTAAGCCTGGACTTTTTAATGATTTTGAGTTTTGTTCCTCATTTTTCTCCCACTCTGTCCAGGATCTCCAATTTTGATCCTTTTCCTGGTGGTTGGCATTGGTAGCTGGGTATCATCTAGTTCTGGTCTTGGTCATGTGGGCTGAGGTTCCCATAGTCCCTTGGACTAATTGTTTCCGTGTGTGTTTGATTTTCTTTGCTCTTTGCTCTGGATGAGGTGAGACCAATAGTTGAATCTTAGCTCACAAGCTTTTAAGACGCCAGTAGCTACTCACCAACGTAGGATATAGACAGTGTTTTTGTGTATTGTGTTATGCCAGTTGAGCTTGATGTCCCCTGTGAGCATGGCCACAAGCCCAGCAACTCATTCTGTGAAGGTGTGTGGTTTGGCTAAGAAGTTATCATAATGTTGGCCCATTAGCTCTGTTCTATACATGGACATTTTTATAGCACATACAAATATATATGTAGAAATACTGTCTGCCAAATCTGCATATGGTCATGGATATATTCTTACTCACCTATACATACCTACTTACCTTGCCTGCCTGCCTATGTATGCACCCACAGATTAATGTTTGTTATTATTGATAATGTAGTATTGTGTATGCAGTGGTATTCATTTTTGTTGTCTGTACCTCTTGTGCACCTCTCCGTGTCTTCCTTTCCCTTAATGATATTGTACTGGTTACCTGCTTTTGGTATATTGCCTTTCCCTTCACCCAGATCAATATGTGTCTCTTACCTGGCTAGCAGTTTTTCCTCGCCTCTCCTCCCTTCCCTGGTAAGCAACAAAGATAGTTTCCTTCTGTATGTGAACCTTTCCTTGGCTTTTTATAATAGTGGACTCATACAATATTTGTCCTGTGATTGACTGATCTTACTCAGCATAATGTCCTCCGATGAACTGGGCTTTATTTAATACTGTGATATTTTTAGGGCCTTTTGAGTAGCATGTTTGCTTTTATGATAAATGACCCCAAACTGCTGGTACCTTTCAAGTCCTTGCATCTGATTTTTATTGTTGAAAAAAATTCTGTCCCTGCTGTCCCTTGCTTCTATGTGACAGTTTCTAGCTATCATTCCTCTTCTGATGTGTTGCTTTTAATCTTATTTAGGCTTGGCAACCTGATAATTAAGCTTATTAGAACTGTGAGTAGTTTAATGGTAACCACGCTAGGAGTAGGGGTGGAAGGTGGAAGAGGCTCTTCTCACAGTAGAATGAGTAAGCTTTTGTGCGTAGACTTTTGTCTAAATCTCTTTTGGCTTTGAGAGTGTGTCTTGGTTTACTTCCTAATTTTTGGGTATATTGGGATTAGGTGAGTTCCATTCAGGTGAGTGCAACTTCGATTTTCTTGGTGTATGCCTCATTGCTCTGTTACAGGAAAGTGTATTCTCTCCTTTAGTTTTGATGAGGTTTTAGTTTACTTTTTTTTGGGCAGTAGCAAGTGGTGATAGGTGATGGGTTTTCTGTGGTTCGTGGACCAGAAAATGTTTGTGAAGCATGGAAAATCCTTTTACAACAAGATCAACACCTCTGTGTACCTAATAGTTAGTTGCATTCTATTCTAGTGCTAATTTAAGAAAACCCAAACCTGTTGCTGTTGAATTGATTCTGAGTCATGGAAACCCTGTGAGGGTCAGAGTAGAAGTGTACTCCATGGGTTTTTTTAGTGGCTATATCGTTACAGAAGTAGATCACCAGACCTTTCTTCTTAGGTGCAGCTGGGTGGAGTCAAACTGCTCACCTTTAGTTAGTTTAGTAGCTGAGCGCAAACCGTTTGAGCCACGCAGGGACCTTACTGCTAGAATAGCTCTTCCTTTCTTTAGGAAGTCTTAGATTACTAGACATTGTTTATTCCTCAGTGTCTACATTTGCTTTAATTTTCTGTCAGGGCAACTTGTTTACTTTTTCTGTCCAAGCTTTCAGAGAGATTCTTCGTGGAAAACACTATTGTATTTTTAGGGAGAGAGCAGTGCCTTTTTGTGGAGATATCACAGGTGTAGTAGAGGAAGTACTGGCTCAGGTTCTGGCTCTGCTCTTCTTAGTCTGTGGCCTTTGGCAAGTGCTTGTACTCATGCTTTGCTGATGCCTTTCCAGAATAGGCATACTATCTACTATCTACTCTGCTACCTCAGCATCAAATAAGATTTTTATATATGAAAAATTCTTGTCATGCATGCATAATTCAAGTAGAATGCCTAGTTTGTTGGGTTGTTTTTATTGACATTTTACGATGCTCTATCTCTAAGGAGTTAAATTATTGTTAGTACTAGAAATGATAGTACTAGTAAAACAATGTAACTTTTAAATTTATCTTTTTTTTTTAAAAAATAGTATGTTCTACTGGAATCTATTTGTACAAATGTGGACATTTAATAAATGCTCTTCTGATTATTTTCAGAATGTTGAGCATACTGGCTTTGTAGCCAGATTAAATTTATGAAAATTTTAATGATACTATAATTAATATCTAGAAAGAACAATGTATATATCTCTAAAATCACTTAAATACACTTTACATGAATCCTTGGTAATTGTAAATCAATTAATGTGATTTCTTGGGTCATAAATTAGACTAGGTATATTGTAGTATTAGTGCCTATGTAAGCTTCTTAGAACTTTAGCTGTTTGGTGTTCTGTTCTAGTTACTTGTTTGCTTTTGAACTCAATTCTAGGTGTTGAACTCAATTTGAGAGCCTAAAATGGTTTGTGCCCCAATTACCTTAGAGGTTACTGTTTCATTTTTTTATTTAGCCTGTTCCAATAGTAGGAAATCAGCCACCTATCAGACTTTTTCCTTTTAACTTGAGTGTGTGCATTAATTTTGTCTCTATCCCATAGAGTGTTGTGAAGGTTATTATAGTAGCACTTACAGTATATTTTAAACTTCTTGAAAAGAGGTAATATTTGAACACAAAATATTTTTGTACTGTAATTTTCCCCCCACTAACCTTTTTTGGTTCAGAAAAAGGATGGCATTACTTAAGTTTAGGGTTCATGTTGGTTTCCAGCCTCAGCTAACATTAACCTGATTGTATGGAGTGTCTCCAAAGCATGTCCTTTGACTGATACTGCTCTTTCTTGCAGGCTTGTATTCTAGCTCCAAATTTTAGTATTGACTCTCTTAGCATCCTTGAAAACCGTTGAATGTTTTTCCCATTAGTTCTTCTTAGTGGGTAGAAAGTAGCTTTTTCTTATTGCTTGTTTTCTTGGACATTGCTGGATTGAAACTCTGGTTCTACCTTGCTTCCTGCTCAGTCATTTGCTCTCACTGGCTAGAGCAGTCCCTGGGCACAACAATTACAGTGATATCCAGGGACTGGAAGGACAGGCAGCAGCTCAGTGCTGTGCAAAGAGAGAGGGAGAAAGTGCTTACAAAAGATGGGCTACAAATGACAGACACGACCACCAATGACCCCACCACCGTTGCTTCGGCCAAGAGATGGGACTTCTCTTTTTCCCTTCCATGAACTTTGGGGAATATCATTTTTGTATTAACTCAACAAAGATTTGGGCTTCTGTGTGTGCCATGCGTTGTATTAAGTGCTGGGGATACAATTACTAGAAGCCAGACATCCCTTCAAGGATGCCTTGACAGAGTCTGATTTTGAGTATGTTAGAGAAATATCAGAGAAGAAAAACTGCTAGATTGGTCTTAGATGCTGAATGTCCTTCGGGATTAAAGGTGGAATTATAGGTTAACAGAAAACATCTGAAAGAAATGACGCTTATGTAATTAAAAAGTTTCAGATGGCATTGTGGCAGTGTTAGCTGATCATGAATCCCATTTCAGCTTCTACCTGGGTGTGTAGCCAGACTGCGTTTCCTAGTCTCCCTTACAGTTGGGTGTGGCTCTGTGACTGAATTCTAGCTGATGCCATAGGAGCAGAGAAGTGTGTCTCTTCTAGGCCTGGACAATAAAACCCTCCATGCACAGTTATCCAGGCACCTTCCCTCTGTTGGCTTCATACCAAGGAGCCCAGTGACCTAGGATGTCTCGTGCCACCAGATGGAAGGAGTGTGGGCCCCACAGTCACTGCTTGCATGAGGGCTGTCTGCTGATCAGGAACACCTGTTTCGGATTTTCCATGTTGTTAGCTGCTGTGGAGTTGACCATGATTGTGGTGACCGCTTGTATAATAGAAGTCCTGCACAATCTACATGATCATTAGTATGTGAGTTCATTGTTGTGGGTATTGTGTCAATCCATTTCATTGAGGATTTCCCTTGTTTTCACTGATCATCTACTTTACCAACCCTGAAGTCCTTTTCTAGCAATTGGTCTTTTATGATGACATGTCCAAAGTAAGCAAAAGGAAGACTCGCCATCTTTGCTTCTAAGGAGTATTCTGCTTGTATCTTACAAGACTGATTTGTTTATTCTTCTGGCAGTCCATGAGCAAGATGTAAGTATTTATGGTATTTGAACCATTGTATAGTTTGTTTGAATAGCCTCCCAAACTAATCTAGGCATGATGCCTAGAATGGTAGGCAGAATTGGTGAGGTTAGTAAAGGTGCTAAGAATTTTGGACTCTGCTTTAATTTGCATGTGATGTTATATGCAGTGTGTGTCCAATGAATTTCAAGAATCAATTTAAGTTATAAATATGTGACAATTTTTTTTTTTAAAGTATCACTTCTAATTGGTAGAAGGGGTTTATTGCACTGCAGTGTGGCCTCTCTCCATCTTTTATTTAATAAGCTTTGTGGATCCTCAGTTATCTTTAAAGGTACTCTATGGAGACTTAAACATTCTCAGTCCTTATTTCAAAGAAGTGTAAATAAGATTTTTCATTATGTTTCTTCTCCAAAAGCATGCAACCACTTCTTTTATGTAGCATTTTGTTTCATCATGTGTATATGTATATATATATATATATGCATTTTATTTTATCTTATTTTTTTTTAATATAAAACGTGTGTGTGTAACACCCTTACCAACGTTTTCTGAAGGGATACAAAAAGTAATGAAACATATCTATAGTCTGTGCCTTTGAGGAGTTTGTAGTGCTTGGTGTACAGATGTTGTTGTTGTTGTTAGGTGCTGCCGAGTTGGTTCTGACTCATCGTGACCCTGTGTACGACAGAAACACTGCCCAGTCCTGCGCCATCCTCACAGTCCTTGCTATATCTGATCCTATAGTTGCAGCCACTGTGTCAGTCCATCTCTTTGAGGGTCTTCCTCTTTTTAGCTGAGCCTCTACTTTACCAAGCATGATACCCTTCTCCAGGGACTGGAGATAGTTACACTCATATTTCTCCTCTGAGTTTCCATACATTTGCCCTTCATTTTAGTCTTTAATTACTTGTACATTTTTTCTTCATTATATATATGTTGTTGTTGTTATGTGCCGTCGAGTCGGCCCTGACTCATAGCGACCCCTCCTTGGGTTTCCAAGGCAGTATCACTACGGAAGTAGGATTGCCCAACCTTCCTTCCGAGGAGTG
>NW_006921681.1:1858865-1874927 GCF_000298275.1 Orycteropus afer afer
GCCCAACCTTCCTTCCGAGGAGTGGCTGGTGGGTTTGAACCGCCAGCCTTCTGGTTAGCATTCAAGTGGTTTAGCCACTATGCTACCAGAGCTCCTATATATATATTCAGTATAATTTTCTCAACTAGACAGGCGCGAGATATATTTTATGGAGCTTTTTTTGTATCCAGTCATTGGACTCTAAACTCAGTAACCCATCAGTTATTCAGTAAACTAATGTAGCTTTTATTTATCATGCTTGAGTATTCTGTCATAGTTTTGTACTAGAGCTTTTATTATAGTTGGTATTAACAGACAAAAGTACTTTTTTTTCATTTCTTAGGAGTTCCTGGAATTATGCAGTGGAGGAATGTTAGAGCTGAGGGGGATCTTTTTTCAGATAGATTATTTAATTCCTGATCTTCACATTGGTCATTTACCCGTTGCTGTTGAGTCAATTTTGATTCATTGTGACTCTAAAGGACAGAGGAGAACTGTCCCATTGGGTTTCCAAAGCTCTAATCTTTATGGAAGCAGACTGCCACATGTTTCTTCCATGGAGCAGCTGGTGGGTTCGAACTTTTGGTTAGCAGCTCCACCAGGGTTCTTTCAGATCTTCCAAGTCAAAATGTGGCCATGAGTCATTGCATCACCATCATAAGGAGGGGTAGTTAGAGACCCCACCTGTGCCTGTGAATCAGAACCTGCATTTTAAAAAGATCCTTGGCTGATGCCTCTATGCATTAGTTTGGGAAGTAGTGCACTTGTTTAACCTGCCATTTTACTAAGGAGAAACCGAGAAGTCAGAGTTGCCCAGTCACACAGCTGTTTACTTTACTGATTTTCCTATTGGGTCACCTGAAGGAACCTTTTAAAAATACTGGTATCGAGATTCCATTCCCAGAAATTCTGATTTAGTTGGCTAGTATTGCAGCATGGGCATCAGAATTTTAAAACTCTCCCTAGATGAGTGTAATGGTGTAGCCAAGGCTGAGAAGCATTGATCCAAGTTTCTTAATGCTATAGTCAGTATTTCCTTCGTTATACCACACCACACCACACCATGTGGATATACACTCAGAAACAGTGTTCTCTCTTGCTTGATCATTGACAGCAATGCACCACTCTATTTTATTTCCTTCCCACTTCCCTGTTTTAGTGCCTTTATGGCATTTATTCCTATTGGACACTATCCCTTTTACTATCAGCCTTCTCCCGACTAGAATGTAACTCCACAAGGGCAGGAACCTTGCGTGTCTTGTTCACTGCTATGTTCTAGCTCTTAGGATAGTGTCATGGAGGTACTCACTAAATATTTATACAGTAAATGAAAGAAGTTGCAATAAAGAGAGATGTGTTCTTTGAGAGGGAAGTGCAGGCTGCTGTAAAGGCACCCAGCTGGGTGGCTGAACTCTGCCCAGAAAAGCTTCCAAGGGACAGGAGGTCTTAGTTAAGACTTAAGAGTCAGTCAGGGAGAGAAGCGGTGAAGTCTTGCTGCTGAGAGAGGGCTTGATCCCTGGTCTGTCTACCTTTTTTTTTTTTTGGTGTATTGTCATTGAGTTGACACTGACTCATGGTGACTCCTTAAGTGCCAGAGTAGAACTGTGCTCCATAGGGTTTTCAGTAACTGATTTTTTGGACTTTTTTCCGGACTTTTTTCCAAGGTACCTCTGGGTAGACTTGAACCTCAAACTTTTCCATTTAGTAGCCACCCTCCTTTAAAGGTACTCCTGTTTGCCTTTAAATCTGTGCTTTCCCCACTCTGTTGTGTTCCTTATGGACAGAGAGGTCGACTAAAGAGTCTAGTTCTCTAGCCTCTTAAGGCCAGTGCTTTCCCCTTCTATTTCAGTGTCCACCTTTGTTGCAAGCACACAGAAATGTGTCTCAAGGGGCCACATGAAAGCACCTAGCTCTTGTTTTATTTTCTTTAAAAACTGGTGTTTTGAGGGTAGCATGATTTGATTTCACTCTGAACTTATGTGAGTGAATTTCTTTTCTACTTAAAATACCTATTAAGATCATTTATAGATTTCAGCCTTGGAAACCCTGTGGGGCAGTTCTACTCAGCCCCACAGGGTTGATGTAAATCAAAATTGACTTGGATGGCAGTGGGTTTAGTTTTTTGGGTTATTATGCATGGTCACAATATTTTATTTGAATGGGCTGGGTGTGTTTGTGTGGTTTAGTTCCCTTTCTAACACTGGCAGTGCTGTGGAGAAAGCATCACTGGCTGTTGTCCTTGATATTTCTGTTATGTATGTTATTTTATTGCTTAATTCTTCTGAGTTGTTATTTGGTTTATTTTACCACTTCTTTACCTATAATCAGACTTTGAAGTTAGATATAAAAATCTCCCCTTAAGCCATTCATTAGTGTGTCTCACTAGTGATTTTTCAGAACCTTTGATGACAGACCATTGTTGGACATCTTGATCAGTGGTGATCTTATGCTGTGTTTTTGGTACTAGGAAGCCAGAAAATGTTAAGTCTTGAATGTAAGACGTTTAAAAAAAAAAAAAAAACCCATAATATTTTGAGTTTTATTTCAGAGACTACTTTCTCTTAAGATGAGATGTTGCATAAATGTGGTTAGTAGGCTGTTGCTGGTGACTCTTGCAGATGTTACAAGAAGTCAGAATACTGCTGACTTTACAACAACCACTTTTCATAAAGCGCTATAATTCCATGCTTGTAGTTATGGGAAGAAACTAATCTTGTAGTCTCTAAAGGGTATATGGATTCTGAGGTTAGTCTTTGGTTTATGTCGAGCATCCTTACGCTTTGATGTCACCTCAGGTTAAATGATTAAATCAAATAGGGGCAGGGCAGTTAAAGTCTCAGAACAAGAATTTTCCAGAAACAGAAAAGGAAGAATTGGGGAGCTGATAGTTATCCTGGTAGCTAGTAGTCACATTATGGAGGAAGACTTATTATATGGACTCTGACAATAATTTGACTTCTGAAACACTTGATTATGTATACATGGGAGAGGAAAATTCACGGAAGTCAAATTTAGTCCAGTTTCAACACTCTTTAGCACAAAAAATTCAGGCAGTCCTCAGTTTGTTCTTAGAAAGTGTTAACATTGTTAAAGATTATTTTAATTAACTGAAGTAACAACAGCATTTTATTTTTGTGTGGTACTTTTGAATTTAAAATACTTCAGAATTTTTATTTTTATAAACATATACACAGAAAAGGATATACCATTTCAACAAATTCTACATATATAATTTTATGACATTATCTGTAATTTTCAACTTGTATACTTTTGAGTGTGTTATCTCATTTAATTCTCCCAGCAACTCTGTAAGACAGGAAAGCTTCTTCTGGTGAGGTTACACAGAGCGGTTAAATTACTGCCCCAAGGACAGCTAATAAGTGGTAGAATTAGTTTCTTTATATTTTAAATATAAAACGTTAAGGGTAATTGTTGAACTTGTAAAATATTTTTTATTTTCTAAGTATATGTGTATGTGGTTTATCCACCACAGTAAGACAGACTGACAGATGAGTGGTGGAATGTAGGATGAATAATCCAAAAATAATTTACTACTGCAGCCAGCAAAAGGGTATTCTTAGGACTGAAAGTAATTGGGTAGTAAGACTCAAATTTTTTTTCTTAAAGTTACTATTTTGTAGGTTTTTACATAAAAATGTTAATTTTAATGTTTAAGAGCAAGGACCTTGCCTTCCAGCTTCCTCTTGACTTACTACCCCTGCCACACTATTAGCTGGCTCTTAGTAGACTTTTTTTGGATGAGTTGGATGCTGGGCTTACTGTTGGGAAATGGTTAATAATGTCATTGAATATTGACTGAACTGCAAAATGTATATGGCATTTGTTCTTCTCAGTAAAAGTTTACTGTATGTATAGAAAATGTTCTCCCCATTAAAAAAAAAATCACACAAATAATACATGCACCACATACATACTTTGAATTCCAAAACAATCTCAAGCCTACAAAAAATTTGCAGGTATAATGCAAAGAAATCTTTTTTTCCCCAGAACAATTTGAGAATAACTTGCTAATATGGTACTCATGACTCTCAAATACTTTATACTATGTATCTCCTACAAACAAGACCATTCTCCTTTATAACCACCATATAGTACTTACTCAAAATGAGGAAATTAACATCGATGCATTTGTGCCACCAAATCCTCAAATTCCAGTTTTGCCAGTTGAGACTCAGTGATGTCCTTTGTAGAAAAAGTTCCATTCAAAACCTTGGATTGCATCCAGTTGTCACATCTCTTTAAAGTTAGAACAGTTCTCGACCTTTTTGGACTTTCATGACCTTGACACTCTTGAAGATTACAGGCCAGTCATTTTGTGGAATGTTCTTCAATTTGGATTTGTCTGATGTTTCCTCATGATTAGATTCGGGTTTTGCATCTTTGGCAGCAATATCACAGAAGAGCCAGTATATATCTTTTTTAAAGATTAGTTTTACATTTTATTTTCTGTTTCCTTAGAGCGTTTCCCAAAGTGTATTCTGCGGAACTAGCACCTACTGTGTTCTCAACACCGTGCCACCTATAGAAGGTAGGATTCGAAAAAGCTTTTGACTTACAGGAAGGGGTGGGCTTGGCAGTGAGAGTAAATCCATCATCTTAGTGTAGTGAAAATAGCATTCAACCAGGGCTGAGCAGACCTGAGTTCTGCCTTTAACTTGCTGTGTGATCTTAGATGAGTTTACTTAATCCTTTTGGGGTTAGTAACAATAATACTCACCTCATAAGTTTCCTTGATTAAAAAAGGCAAAGTGTTTAATCACATGGAATATTTGAAGCACTGTGCAGATGTTAGATACTAACACAACAATTCTTTATTTCTAGTGTCAACTTCTGGGTGACTTGAAGTAGGAGCAGAGAGGTATTGTGGGAAAAGCCACAGACCCATGTTTGAATCCCGTTTGAATCACTTATTAGCTGTGGATCTTGGGCAAATTTATCTGAATCTCAGTTTGTTCATCTGTGCAATGGAAATAATTATGCCCTGATGAATTATTGTCAGGATTAAATGAGAGAGTGCAATGTAAAATCCTTTCTGGGTGCCTCGTATGTGGTAGAGTTCCATAGATGTTTACACCTTAGTAAGTAATAGAAAATAGATTTACTTCAGCACATGTAGTTAAAAAAAAAAAAAAGAGCTTGAATGAAATGAAGCAGGTAATGCAGGAGAGGATGCCCTGAAACCCATTGAAGCCTGATTGCAGAGCTTTACTGTCCCTCCTCTGTCTATCCCCACTCACAGTTATTTTTAGACTGAAAATAACAAGTGCAGATAAATAGTGAGAAGTTTATTGATGAACCTGAGTTATGAGTTGACCTAAACCCAGACTAGAGATTTGGTAATATGAATGACAGAAAGAGGGTAAATCTGGGATATCTAAAATAGAAAGGGTAAGATTTGATGAGCATACAACTATAAGAACAGAAGTTATTAAAAAGCAAAACTAATTATTACTTTCTATTAAAAACCTTATTTTTCAAGCCTTTAAGAAGTCTTATGAATAATTACAACTGTGTTTAATTCATTTTGGAGAATTTCTTCTGAAAAGAATAATGAGAAATCACATCAATGCTTGGCACATAGTTGGTGCTTAATTAATATTTATTTTGAATGAATAATGATTTGAAAGGTCTTGGGCTTGTAATGGCAATATTTGCTGCTGTGAGCACAGTTGACTTGAATATAACAATATGTGCTTATGTTTTCCTGAATCAGTTTCCACCCTACTAATTAAATCTAAGCACATAATAATTAGAGCTAAACAGAAAATTGTAGCACTTCCTTTTAATTTTTCCACTCCAAGTTGTTGATCAAATACATTCCCAATAAGATTTAGCAATTTGATACACTGTTATACCAACTTAGTTTGAATAGTTTAGCTTAGGGGTTGAGAGATTAATCATCATTAACTTGATTGAATAATGGTGTGTGTAATTCAGAGAACCAAAATTATTTAATTTTTATTAATTATGAATCAAAATAGACTGGTGCATCATTTCTAGGTTAGAGTTAATATAGTTATCATTTACCTTGCAGAAGTCAATAGTGTTCCAAGGAAAAGGTCAAATGACTTTCTTTGGATTTAAATAAGGATTTGACAATATGAATCTCAATTTTTGGAAAGAAAACATGAAAATGAGAAATCTGCTTTTTGCCTAATTAATATTAAGTGTAACATTAAGCTTCTTTTGGTACTTTTTAGAAAGTCTTAGTTAAGTTATACAATGCCTCTAAAATTATTATTTGGGAAATATTTAAAGCTTGACTAGAAAAGGTGGTTCATTCTTTAGAATTATAGCTGTCACCCAAGTAGATCATCTGTCAGTTTAAGAGCTTTACTAGTTATTTTTATTGTGAAGTAGGCTAGAAATAATTTTATAAAGTCATATATCATGCGTGCATATTTTGCTAGATGATAATAATGAGATGGCTTACTGTCATTTGGTTGACATTACCATTTTGCAGTGTCAAAGTTTAACTATTTGGATTAAATTCTGAGATGCCTTTGAAACCAGTGAATACCTTAGTTTTGTTGTTAACTCAAGATATTGTAAAAGGATGTAAAAAACTGGCATATACATTTATCTAAATATTTTATCTTTTACAGTTATCCCCAAAACATTAAAAAGCAGCTTTTAATTAAAAGATGTTTTCCACATAGTATAGCAATGGGAATGATTCTTTTCCACTGTGAAAGTATGCTGTAACTGGAAAAACTAAGATGTGAAACTATGGGAAGTTTCAACATTTTGCTTATTGAGTTCCTGATATTCTTTTTGCAGTATGAAAATCTTCAAAATGCACAGTGGGAAAATTTACCCTTTGTTATGTTTCTTAAAAACATCCAATTTATACTCAGTGTGAACCTGAAGTTCTAGAAATAGCACAGTTTAAAAACTGATTAAGGGGAACCTATTGGCCTGTTATAGTCTTACTCCTTTTGAACCCACTGCAGCACATCCCCATAAAGTGCTATATTTAGAAACTTTATTGAGACAGTGCTTACATAGTCATTCTCCTTTTCCTTCTTTAAAATCCTTTAGGCTTGATTTGGTATCAGAGTGGAAGACTAAAGAATTGTCAGTTATGCTGTTGAAAAGAGCACAATCTACATGCACATACACACTAACACAAAATGTATATACACAAAATGCATATATATGACAAGTTATTGAATGACAGTAAATTTCACAGAGATTTATGCCTGGGAGAGAATTAGAGATCATGTACACATGTGCAAAATACATACATATGTAGTTACGTATGCTTTGTATGCTGCAGGGTGGCTGGGTTCCTCAAGGAGGCTAAAAGGATAGATTGTGATCACAAACTTAGTAATAGGAGCTGGGGTTTAATATTCTGTCCATTATTGTTCAGAATTATACTTTAAACAAACAGCTTTCTCAGAGATAGGACTACTCATACATAATGCAGAGTTAAGCCCATTGATTGAGTGCCTAGCATAGTGTTATTTTCACAGAAGATACCTTGTAAATATTGAATATTTGAATTGAATATAGAGTTTGGAATTTCACCTCTACCTTCAGAACCTTCAGAATCGTACACGTCATAGGAGATTTTTAAAAATGAGAATAAAACCACATAGGGAAAGAGAAGGGAGGTAAAAGCTCATGTGATTTGGTATTCTGTGCTTTAAAGTTTTATGGCCCATGGTCCCTCCTTTGGGAGGATGAAGTGCAGGGAGCATGCATAAGCACATAAAATTACAAAGGTTTTATAGTGTGTAATTAATACAGAACTTTCTATGAACTTTCTCTCAGTTGAACTGTTTCCTTTTGGTTTTATAGTAAGATTTTTAAAAAGTTTAATCATATTTTTGCTATTAAGTTCAAAATTTAAATTCTTAAATGCAGTCATTTTTTAAGTTTTTCAGGTATTTATACTGCTTATAGAAATATAGGATGGGTATTATAATTCAATTGGTTTTGTAGTTCATGGACCAGAAAGGATTTAGTACGCTAAAACTCTCTTAAGTTC
This sequence comes from Orycteropus afer afer, assembly GCF_000298275.1. Classification (NCBI taxonomy): domain Eukaryota; kingdom Metazoa; phylum Chordata; class Mammalia; order Tubulidentata; family Orycteropodidae; genus Orycteropus; species Orycteropus afer. The sequence continues at coordinate 1,866,862 of NW_006921681.1, forward strand.
ATCCCTTTAAAATATTTCTATATGATGCAGTAAATTTTTTTAGACTTTATTTCTGTGCCCAATAGTTTCCTGTTAAGATCTTTTCCTTGGGAAGAAATGAGTTAATCAGCTGAAAACTGTTGGGAGAGAATTTTGTTGTGACCTTAGAAAATATTTTTTATTCCTTTATGTTTTTTACATGTTGAGAAATGAGACTGTTTGACACAAGATTATAATAAGTAACTATAAAAATATATTGTTGTATTTTAGGCTTCACATTATTAACTTGGAAGCTCTGGTGGCGTAGTGCCTGAGGCATTTGACTGCTAACCAGAAGGCTGGTGGTTCAAATCCACCAGCCACTCCTCAGAAGGAAGATTGGGCAATCTGCTTTTGTAATGATACCGCCTTGGAAGGCGTTTTAAGTTATTGAATGACAGTAAATTTTATAGAGATTTATGCCTAGGAGAGAATGAGAGATTATCTAATTAAGTTTTTAAAGTATTTATATTGCTTATAGAAATATAGGATGGATATTATAATTCAGTTGGTTTTATAGTTCATGGACCGGAAAGGATTTAGTGTCATAGAATTAGAGATCATCTAATTCTCCTTGATTTGGGAAAACTGAAAATACTAAGTAACTTACCCAAGGTCACACAAGTAGAAGGTAGCAGCAGAACTGGGCCTGAGTCCTGGATTCTTGACTCTCGGTTTATTGTTTTTTTAATATGCGAATAAGTCGATTTAACTGTGACTTAGTGGAAAAAATTCTGTCTTTAATGTTTTAATGTGTTGCTCCTCAGTTCCTAGTTAGGCATTGCATCCTTTGGATGTTGGGGCTGCCATTTAACACTTAAGAAAAATTGGAGTGGGTAATTCAAAACTTAGACCTAAATGTGCCAAAAATAGCAAGGAATTTTGAGCTAGAGAAAGGGACTTTGTTATAAGAGTGAAATAATAAACTCATATTTAGTGTTATGTAAAGGAAATAATCTCTTCTAGAAAGTAGATTGATGATTAGGTAGTCAGAAGTACCACCTAGTCTGAAAGTAATTAACTTTTCTCTAACTCATTTAGAAGAGTTACCTTTTGATGAAATACATTAATTATATAGATAAGTGTATGTAAATCAAGTTAATTAAAATGATAAGTTTTTAGATTTAGGCTAGAAAGGCCAGCTTCTGTATTACCTGGGTAGTTAACTGCAAATTTAAATCCCTTGTATTTGTAAGATTTGTGATTTGCTTTTGAAATGATAAATTTAATTTGTATCCAAGGGGCTGAAGTAAAGTACTATTAGTTTATGAATAAAATCTAATCTTACATATTATTATTAGTCTTACTTAGAAAACCTAAAAACTTTTTCAACTGGCTAATAAAAGATTTCTGGGTTTTGTGAGGTTAAATTTTGTTTGCAATTTTGATGTACTTCATGGAAACTCCAGGAAGGAGGCTTTAAAAGTAATGTTCTGGTTTTGGGCAGCTCCTGGGATATTCCTCTTCACTGGTTTGTCATGGAGCAAAAGCTCAATCTTACTTTAGTACTTCTTGACCAGATTCCTGCTGCCCTCTATCTGATAAATGTGTAAATGAGTCTTATTAACTACAAACAGTAACAGAGCCTTCTGATGCTCTTGTTCTCACAATGGCTAAACTGAACTGCTGTTTCTGACTTTGGCAGTATACTTAAAATGAGGTGTTCTCGTATTTTCTCTGAATTTATTGTTTTCTTTTTTATAGATGATCATGGGAACAGCAATAGTAGTCATGTAAAAATCTTTTTACCGAAAAAGCTGCTTGAATGTCTGCCGAAATGTTCAAGTTTACCAAAAGAGAGGCACCGCTGGAACACTAATGAGGTAAATACATTTCTGTTTTTCAGGGTATAATTTTTTTTAAGGGCAATTATGTTTAGGTAGTTTTGCATAGTATTACTTTATATTAAGTCTAAAATAAAAATACTGAAATTGGGAGTTGTATTTGAGAAGAACGTTTAACCTGGAATTGACAGATAGCATCATGCTTCTTGAACTACCTGTTTGGCTTGTGTTGAAAAACAAAATGTTCATGCTAACATACTAAAATAGCATGAGTTTTTATATGTGTTTTTTTGCATTTTGGTGTCTCCAAGGTGTGGTTAACTCTGTCTGCATCTCAGTTAGACAGTAGTTCTTATGTTAATAAAAATACAGCCCCAGTATTCAACAGAGCACTGCAGTGTCTTGACAGTGTGACACTTCTGTAGAATTGGGAAAGGCAGGCTTTTTATTAACAAATAGCACTTAGTCCTCTTTGATGAAGGAAGTTTGCTGGGAAAATTAACTGGTTTACCTTATTAATAGAAATTTTTATTAAGAATGAGTGTTACATAGTAGGTTGTGTATTTGGCATACAGTTAGAAAATAGATCAATGAAGTAGAATAAGTAAAAGCTTGTCTTCTTGGATGATGTTTCCTTTTTTCATAAATTTTCTAGGAGACTCAGATTAGGGGTGAATTGCCTTGTCATCTTGTTTATTTTGAAATCTGAATATGTCATTTTAGGGAAATACTTTTTTAGTGTGATGATAAGAATTGGGCATGTATCTGTCAATTTGGGCATAATATTCCTTTAATTCAAATGGTTGGGATTAAGTAGCTGGTATAAACTGTTTCATGTTGCTCATTCATTTATTTCTGAGTTAAGTTAAATATAACATCCTGCCTCTTCCTGGGGACTCAGTTTGTTAAAAGATGTAAGAAGAAAATAGTGCTGCCTACTTTACCTTTCTTTTTTTTAAAAGATTCTTTTGCTCTACCTTCTTGACTTAGAATGCTTTTGTTTTCGGTTATAAGTGGTTATATGTATGGCAAGTCCTTTTACTTATCAGTTTGCAGATGTATATACTCACTAGCGCCTCAAAGCTTTGTTATCTTGTCTCAAATGATTCTACCTTTTTTAAGATACGTCTGTTTTGGTTATTTGCATAAATTATATTATTCCCTCAGACAGAATTTTCTGTTTTGATAAACATTAGTTAGCTTAAAGGCCTATTATTTTAGTCAGTTATTAACGATTTCAAACGTTTAGCACTTGAAAACAAAGTAAATATGGTGAAAATTAGTCTTAATTATAAATGGTTACTCTTTGACCAAAATAGTATAATTTGGAAGCTCTTCAGTAGGTCACAACTTGCCCATCAATTACTTAGAAACTCAGTATGCTTCATAGTGTTCCCTGAAACATGGATTTGATACTAGATTATTACACATTGCTCTAGTTTATTTATAAATGTAGCAAACCACAGAATAATTACGTATTCTTTCAATGTAATATTTTATATTGGCATTATCTTTTAATTATAATTTGAAATTATGTTTGAAACTAGGAATTGCTTAATGAATTAAAGTCAGTGTTTTTAGAGAGTCTTGTCAAGCTGGATGGAAGAGGGTCAGAAATTTAGTTGGTAGATTATTCAGATCAGTGGTTTCAAAACTATTTTGAAATTTTTGTGCATAACCCTTCAACTTTCACATACTTTTTCTAAATTATTTATATGTTCCACTTTACACATTAGATGCCTTATAAAATACCCAATGAAGAATTTTTATAGAAGGTGAGGTAAAAAGAAAAATGTTGTTCTGTATTTCCCTCCAGGACCCCAGTACACAACCCCCTGGAGACCATTGGTTTAGGTCACAGAATTGCTTCAGTCCAGTTTGCAGAGGAAAATACTGCCCTATCTCTTACTGGAGAAATGTAAATCTGGGGGGGTCTAGGTAGAACATGTGGATTGTTTTGCACAAGCAAGCTATCAGTACTGCTGGAAAATAGACAGTATATGTTCCTAAGGGTGGAGGTAGCCGGAGTAGCGTAGCTGATGGAGGTGAAACTGTGCACACTAGTCTCTTGCAGTCATTTGTTCTTTTGAGTAATATGTCAGGGCAACACTGACAAAAACCCTTCTGCTAGAACTGAATTTAAAGATTGGGTCACATTTTTGCATAGAGAACGTTGGTTTTTTTCCTTGTTTCTCTTTTTGGTTTTAGGAGAAACAGGAAATCTTGTGTGTGGCAGCAGAAGACTTAGATTGGGTGTTGTTAATTCTGCAGAGTTTTACATAGTGATGGTAACCAGTTACTTCATTTTTTCCTTACCTGTCTTGGACAGTAGAAGGAACAGAACAATCATGCTGTTATTAATTTACTTACTACTTTGATCTGACTGGGTATTGGCACTTGTTCGTTTTCCATTCAGCCATCCTTCATGTTGACATTAAAACCTGAAGGAACTCTACTTCATTGGACTTGTCTCTCAGGGGGGCTCTGGTCCTATGTGAGGCAAAGCCATGATTAGTCAAAATTGCCCATGAAATCCCTTGAATTGCTCATAAAGTAAAATTTAGTTGTACTGTCAATATTAAGAGCCTATTTTCCTTCTAGGGTTGGAATAGATTGCTGTGTCTTTGGTTGAGAACTGAATGAAGTAGTCAGCTTGTATTTAGAAACTGTATTGTACAAAACTCTCATCTCTTTAAATTGCACTCACTGGGACAAGACTCTCACGTTAGGGGAGGCCTGTGGGGACGAGAGCAGTTGAGAGAGCAGCAGATTCTTGTTTTCTGTCTCACTCTCAATGCCAAGCATATGCTCACAGTGTGGACTGGCAGCCCCAGTTGTCTGTACGATTTCAGCTGTCATCTTTCTCTGCTCTCATACTCTCTGTCCCTCTACTGTGTTTTAAATTTATGTTCTGGGATATAATCTGATTCCACTCTACTTTTGAGGAATTATCCACATCTGTGTTTAAATATTTGTGATGATTGGAGAAAACCCAACTTTTGCACTATTTGTATGAATACGAAGTATTTGTTTTTTGAGAGGAGAGAGTGATTGTGCCCATCCAAATGCTGTCATTTATTGAGCACCTGTTGTTTGCTAGTGACTGGGTTCTTATTTATAATTATTTTTAAGCCCATAATAATATTGCAAAGTGGGTAATATTTCCTTTTACAGATGAAGGTGCGTAGGTAGAGAGTAGTTAATTAATTAGGCCAAGACAGCACACTTGATAGGGCCTGTCTCTGTCTGATGTTACGTTTTTCTGTGTTGCTTATTAATTCTTAGGAACTTTCATTCTTGTGTGTTTATTCAAAGACTTGCAACTCTAAACTACTTTAGTAGAATCAGCAAGTTCATTCTATAATTTCGTTTTGGATTAAAAAGAGTCAATATAGGATGAGTTATATGAGTTCATATACAAGTGTTTGATGAAGCTGAAGTCACCAAAAGGAAGACTATAGAAGATAAGGGAGATCTTAGGGCCTAGTTAAACTTCTTTTAACCTTTTGTAATTCATTGGAAGATATAAAAATCTCCTGCTCTTCTCAGCTGTTACTTGCAGTTCACAAAATGAATGTTGTATATAAAAACAAATCTTTTTTAGATTATGTTTCCACATATGCAACCACAAATAACCCTTCTTCAGGTTCTGAAGACAATGAAAGTAATGATGGTGAGGATAACAATGATAATGGTAGCAGCAGACATTTTATTGAGCATCTATTGTATGCTAGGCACTCTTGAGCCCTTTACATGACTAACGTAATTTCATCTTTGAATTAACCCTATGAAGTAGGTCATTTGATTTTCCTCATAGATGAGAAAACTTGAGCTTTGGAGATGTTAAATAATGTAGTCAGTGCCAGCCATCCAGAAGGTAGTGACTTGGCACCCCTGGCCCGGCTTCCTTGGTTTCAGAGCCCACATTCTTTGGTTCGTCATCCCACTTCCTCCTGTTCTGTCCCAGAGAAGAGTGAGCTCAAAGTGACTTCTCCAAGGTCTGGCACTTATTTAATGACGTCTAATCCTTTTCACAACAGCACACTGACTTCTTTTATAGACTTGTTTGGCTTCTTTATTTGTTTGCATTTTCAAGTATTATACATAAACTTAATGTATCTTTGCATGACAGTATTTTAAAAGTAGCAAGCACTTGTTACTTAGGGAAGTAGTTTTGAATCTTAATAGCAGATACTAAAAGGATTTTGTAGGCTCTGAATAATGAAGAAAGTACATTAAAAGTAGAAATTTTGCAACTGTGTAACCATTCCTGTACTGTACCTCAAGGGTTAGGCCTGATTGTTATTTCCAGGGCAGGGGAGAAAGAATATATTATACATAGCACATTTGTAAAAGGACTGACTCTTATTTCATAATCAGTTTAGTATTCACATCTTCATTAGGTGAACTATTATAAGGTTCCTGCATTTTAAGTTAATATTTTTAAGGCTCAGAGCCAGAAATAATTATGCTAATGCAACTTTCTGATTGCACAAATGACTACTTCATAATTACGCATATTAGTACTCCATGTATATTGTCCAGACTGAAATTTTCTTTTGTTTAGTCATTAATTAGCTTTAGCTGTTTGACTTAAAATATAACTACTGCAATCCCCAGTCTCCAGATCTGGATTTCAGATGGCATGTTTCCAAAGCCAAACTAATGCAGCACCATGAACCTTTCATAATGAAAATGTTCTCCCCAAACATGTTCAAATCACTTTTGTGTGCTACTATTTTTGAGCTTTTAATGTTCTTTCTTTTGTTTTTCCTCTAATACAGTTTCTCTAGAGTAAGCAAACAAAATAGAATTCTACTTTGCAGTGACCTTAAATTTGCAACCAATTTTTTTAGTTGGTGTTAGCTTCAGAGATTTTTGTACTAAATGCATTTTTAATAGTTAAAAACATCTATGTAGAGAGCGGTAGAGATAATCACTGATACATTGTAAGCCATATCAAAGAACCTGAAGAAAAGAAATACCCGATTATAACTTTTTTTTTTTTTTTTAAAATAAACCCAGCACAAAATGATCAAGGCAGTGGAAGATACGGGGAGGAGCAGAAGAGTTAAAGTCAACAAGGATGAATACTGCTATAAACTGAATCCTGCAATAATAGTGTTGTTGTTGTTGTTTGCCATCGAGTCGGCCCGACGCATAGCGACCTCTCCTTGGGTTTCCAAGGCAATATCACTAGGGAAGTAGGAATGCCCAACCTTCCTTCCGAGGAGTGGCTTGTGGGTTTGAACCGCCAGCCTTCTGGTTAGCAGTCAAGTGCCTTAGCCACTATGCTACCAGAGCTCGTGGATACATAGATAGACACTAAGTTGAAAAAGGGATGAAAAGGCAGATGGGACTACATCCATGAACATATATATAGGGTTGACAGAGGCTACCTTTAACTATGTACTTATATATGCTGCAAATATATCCATAAATTTAGTAGACCATACAGGGGACAAAGTTATGAAAATGTCTTTGTCATAACCAAACGTGTTGAGGGAGTGAGTTGCTGGGTAAAGAGGCTCAGGACCATAGTCGTGGGGGACACTGAGGTCAGTTGACTTAACATAGTCCACAAAGACAGTGTTGTACATTGTGCTTTGGTAAGTAGTGACTGGGGTCTTAAAAACTTGTGGATGGCCATTTAAGGTGCAACTGTTGATCTCTCCCCATCCAGAGCAAAGCGAATGAAGAAAATCAAAGATACAGGAATCAGTTAGTCCAAAGGACTAATGGAACACGTGAACCCCAGCCTCAGCAACCCTGCTACCAGAAGAATTAGATTCTGGCTAGCACTGCTGACCTCTCTGAAAGGAATGACAATAAAAGATCCCAGACAAAGTGGGGCAAAATGTGGAACAAAACTCAAAATCATAAAAAAGACAAGGCTTAGTGGTCTGATAAAGACTGGTGGAACTCCCCAAGACCGTGGCTCTTAGACACCACCCTTCAGATAGTAACTGAACATAACCCCTGCAACTCAACTAGTTGTCAGCCAGATAAGTCTATAAGGTGAACAATGATATCAGAAGGGTATGCACTCATTAGAACAGTCAAGCATATGAGCCCAAGAGGACAGCATTTGCCCACAAATAGAGCTAGGAAGGCAGGAGACAAGGCAGGGGCACAGGGAGAAAGTGGGAAGAATGCTGTTACAGTGTGGGGATTGTAGTAAATGTTATAAAACAGAATGTGCATGGATTGTTGAATGGAAAATCAGTTTGCTCTGTAAACTTTCACCCAAATCACAATTAAAAA
>NW_006921681.1:1875027-1884591 GCF_000298275.1 Orycteropus afer afer
GCTAACCAGAAGGCTGGTGGTTCAAACCCACCAGCCACTCCTCGGAAGGAAGGTTGGGCAATCCTACTTCCGTAGTGGTAGTGATACTGCCTCGGAAACCCAAGGAGGGGTCACTATGAGTCAGGTGTGACTCGATGGTACACAACAACAACAACAACAACATATATATATACATATGTAGTTGCTGCAGAATTGACCCCAAGTCATGGTGACCCCATATACGTCAGAGTAGAAATGTTCTCCATAGGGTTCTCAATGGTTGATTTTTCAAAAGTAATTGCCTGGCCTTTCTTTTGAGGTTCCTCTGGGTGGACTTGAATATCCAGCCTTTCAGGACTCCATGATGCTTTTTAAAGGGGGAGAATTATCCTTTTAAATTCTAAATACTTTGTTTTTCAACTTTATATATCCAGGTTAGAAAAATGGACTTTCAGACTGGGAGAATTGTTGTTGTTGTTGTGTGCCATCGAGTCGGACCCGACTCATAGCGACTCATCCTTGGGTTTCCGAGGCAGTATCATTACGGAAGTAGATTGCCCAACCTTCCTTCCGAGTAGTGGCTGGTTGTTTGAACTGTCAGCCTTCTGGTTAGCAGTCAAGTGCCTATTATTAAATTATAAAATTATATATTATTAAATTATATATTATTAAATTATATTTAATTTCAGTTATTAAGTAAGGTAGAAGGTACCTTACTTCGTAACTTCTTTCAAGAGTTTTATGTGTTTTTTATATTTTCAGTTTTTTCCTTTTATAACTTAAAAAGTCATAGATACATGGCTATAATTTTTTCAGTGGTTGGTTTGTTTAGTGTATGTAGATGTTATCCTTTTGAAATACAGACCCACATTTTTTGGGGATCATTTAGGACTCTTCAGACCTCTAAAATAATGAGCTAAGTGGAAAAGCATCAGTTAATTATAAAGGTCCATTAGGATAGTTTAGCCTTAATGATGTGGAAATTCAGTTAACCCTGAAGTAGGATTTTGTTTTGTTTAGGTTTTGGTAGGCCTAATAGTTTGAAAGGGACCTCTGCTGGTGTACTGGTTAAAACATTGGGCTGCTAGCCAAGAGGTCAGCAGTTCAAACCCACCAGCTGCTCTGTGGGAGAAAGATGAGGCAGTTGCTTCTGTAAAGATATATAGTCTTTGAAACGCTATTGAACAGTTCTATTCTGTCTTAAAGAGTTGCTACGAGATGGAATAGATGATGGGAGTGGGTTTTTAATGATTTGAACGGTCCAGATTATTTTTTGAGTGCAAGCAGAGCTTTTCGGGTAAAACTGCAAGTATACAAATGAAGATAGGAACAGCAACACAGCAGTGTTTTTAGAGTAATTCCATTTGATTTTTGAACACAGTATGTGGTAACTAATTTCAAATTAAATATAGTGTTGATTTTGTAGTTTTTGGGTTAAATATAATTGTTCAATTCTGATAACAAAATCCAAGTAAACTTCTGTTGTATCAGATAGCAAAGCTGGTACCAGAGGTAGATTGGCTACATTGGAATGATGGTAGCAGAATGTCCTTCCGCTGTAGTAAGAGAAGACAAGTGAAGAGGGATCAATACAGGAGTGATTTGGTCTCAAGGAAAGGTAGGAGAAGCAAATCTTACCTGTGTAAAATAGAATTTAAGTAAGATGTTAAAGAAAATTTTCTTTAAAGGAAGATAGTGCCTGTGGACCCACTTCAGTGTTGACCTAAACTGTTTTTATTACAGTGTTAATTACAGTATATGCTGCTGTTATTGTAGTTAGGAGCCATCGAGTTGGCTCGGATTCATAGCGACCCTAGGCACAGCAGAACAAACACTGCCCAGTTTGGTGCATTCCTCACAGTCCTTGCTATGCTTGAGCCCATTGTTGCAGCCACTATATTAGTCCATCTCGTTGAGAGTCTTCCCCTTTTTTGCTGACCCTCTACCTCACTTAGCGTGATACCCTTCTCCAGAGACCAATCCCTTCTGATAGTACCACCAAAGTAGGTGAGATGAAGTTGGCCATTCTCACCGCCAAGGAGCATTCTGGCTGCACTTCCTCCAGCACAGATTTGTTCATTCTTCTGGTAGTCCATGGTACTGTAGTATTCTTCACCAACACCATGATTGAAAGGCATTAACTCTTCTTCAGTCTTCCTTATTCATTGTCCAGCTTTCACATACATATGAGGTGATTGCAAATACCATGGCTTGGGTTAGCCGCACCTTAGTCTTCAAAGTGACATCTTTGTTTCTTAACACTTTATTTTTATTTTTGTAATGTTTCTTCCCTTCCTCTCCCACCCCTGGTAACCTGCTTCTTAATACTTTGAACTGGTCTTTTGCAGCAGATTTGCCCAGTGCAATACGTCTGCTTTCTTGACTGCTACTTCCATTGGTGTTAATGGTGGATCCAAGTAAAATGAAGTCCCTGACAACTTCATTCTTTTCTCCATTTATTGTGATGTTGCTTACTGGTCCACTTTTTTTTTTTTCTTTAATGCATTTTATTGAAATATAATTTATGTACAGTGAAATACACAAAACTGAAGTGACATGGGTCAGTGCATTTTTTTTTTTTTTTGCAGTGTTTCCTCCCCTCCCCTCCCACCCCTGGCAACCAACAAAGAAAGTTTCCCTCCATATATAAGCCTTCCCTTGACCCTTCACAACAAGAAACTAATGCTGTATTTGTCCTTCTGTGATTGACTTATTTCACTCGGCATAATGTCCTCCGAGTTCATCCATATTATGCAGTGTTTTGCAGACTCTACATTATTCTTTAGTGCTGCATGGCATTCCAGTATGTGTATGTACTATAGTCTGGTCATCCACTCTTCTGCTATAAATCTTGGAGATAAGTCCCTTGCCAGATAGTAATTATCGGCAAATATGAATTTGTTGCTGTCATTTTTGTTATGTGCTTTTTCATGGTGTTGATTTCTTTGTTCCATATAATTTTCTATGCTGAGCTCATTTTGTTTATGAATCGTGTTATCACTTCCTTCATTGCTATTGTTTTAGTATTTGCTGAATATTTATGCTGGTCCTCTTTTTTGATGTGAAGGTTTATCATTTTTCTTTGAGGTTACCCTGTGATTTACAGTTTTCTTTTCAAGTTTGGAACAGACCATTCTGTCTTGTAGTTGTCTTGATTTCCCTACCATCTAGAAGTTCTGTAACGACACAGTTTTCTCCCTCTTTTTGGTTGGTAGTTGTCCTCGTTTGTCAATTGATGTCTCTGGTTCCCTGTTTACAATCTAGTAGGCTTATTTACTTTGAATACTTCCATAGCTGGGTTGGTTTCTGGGTTATATCATCATGTGTATTAGTGGTTAGTTGTTGTTGGCTGTTGTTGCTTCTCTGTCCAAAGGGCTCCCTTTAGCATTTCTTGTAAGGTTGGTCTGGTTCTAACAAATTCCCTTAATTTCTGGTTATCTGGAAATGTCCTCATTTCACCATCATATTTGAGGGACAGTTTTGCTGGGTACATAATTCTTGGTTGGAGATTTTTCTTTTTCAGTGTTTTATATATACCATCCCATTGTCTTCTTGCCTGCATGGTTTCTGTTGAGAAATCTGAGTTTAGTCTTACTGGTTGCCCATTGTAGGTAACTTTTCATTTTTCCTGTGCTGCTTTCAGGATTCTTTCTTTGTCTTTGGTTTTGGTGAGTTTGATGGTATGTCTGGGTGATTTTCTTTTGGGGGTCTATCCTCTTTGGGGTTCATCGGACATCCTGAATGGATATAATCTCATCTTCATCATACCAGGAAAATTCTCTTCCAACAGATCTTCGACAATTTTCTCTGTGGTTTTATTTGTCTCTTCCTGTTCTGGAATTCCAATTTGTTGTTGTTGTTATGTGCCGTTGAGTTGGACCTGACTCATAGTGATCCCTCCTTGGGTTTCTGAGGCAGTATCACTACGGAAGTAGATTGCCCCATCTTCCTTCCGAGGAGTGGCTGGTGGGTTTGAACCGCCAGCCTTCTGGTTAACAGTCAAGTGCCTTAGGCACTACGCTACCAGAACTCCCATTACACATAGGTTATTCCTTTTGATGGTATCCCACATGAACCTTAGGCTTTCTTCATTTTGTTTTGATCTTTCTTCTGATTTATCTCTTTAAAAAAAAAGTGTTCAGGTATTTACCTTCAATCTCCCTAATTCTGTCTTCCATTGATTCAATTCTGCTCCTTTGCCAATTCAATGTCTTACCTAGTTCTTAAAATTTAGTATTAATCTTCTGGATTTCTGTGTGTAGATTTTGTATAATTTCTAATTTTTCATTTATTTTGTTATTTCTTGTGTTGTCTTTTGAAATTGTTCTAGGGTTTTCTCTAATCTGTCTCTCAGTTCGTTGAAGATACCTAAATATAATTCTTTTGAATTCCTTATCAGGGAGTTCCAATACTGCTGCTTCTTCGGGGGTGTGTTTTGGGTCTGTATCCTGGTTCTTTGTTTCTCCTGCTTTATCTTGCTTCTTTGTGTGGACTGTGATGCTCTATTGTCTCCGAGGCATTGTGATGTTTTTGTGCTTATATTTAATTGGTGATTGTATGTTGAAGTGACTTGCCCACGATTTTCATTTTCTTTGTATGATATCTACAGAACCAGGGTACTGTATTCCTCTGTTCACCAGTTGACAGCACTTATACACTCACCACCTGTCTCCTTTTCTGTTGTCAGCCTCTCTAATGTCCCTGTCAACCTTGGCAAACAGAGCCTATTCTTAGGTGTGCCCTTGGTCACTTTAAATATTCAAAATGGCTGCACCCTTGGTCAGTTTAAGTATTCAAAATGGCTGCTGTGTGTAAACAATCAAAATGGCTGCGCCCTCCAGATAGCAGAAAGTCAGTAGCTCAGGTTGTCTCCTTGCTATTTCCCTTTCTAGTCATAGGCCACCAGCGCAGTCGTCCCTGCAGCCCTTGGTGACTAGGGCTGATCTTTAGGTCATTTCTCAGGTTCCAGCCCTTCAGGCTGTTGGTCCTGTCAGAGTAGCTGACAGTCCACAGCTCCGACAATCTCTGTACTCACTATTTTCGCTCAGGTTTTTCCACTAGTTGGAGCTTAATGCACTTCTGTATAGTTCCTTTCAAAGCTAAGGACTCCAGGATTATCTTCTGTATCCCTGTCCACTGGTTTTTCTTTTCTTTGTTGAAGAGGGTCTGTGTCGCTTGTCTGCCTATTCCTCCATCTTACTGGAAGTCTTCTTGCTGGTCCAGTTTTGAGGATTTTTGTTTTCTTTATGTTGAGGCATCATCCATACTGAAGACTGTAGTCTCTGAACTTCATTAGTTAGTGCTACAAGTCATCTTCACTTTCAGCAAGCTAGGTTGTATCGTCTACATATCGCAGGTTGTTAATAAGTCTTTCTCCAGTCCTGATTCTGCATTCTTCTTCATATAATCCATTTTCTTGGATTATTTGTTCAGCATACAGATTGAATAAGTATGGTGAAAGGCTACAACCCTGAAACACACTCTTCCTGACTTTAAACCATGTAGTGTCCACTTGTTCTGTTTGAATGACACCTCTTGGTCTCTGTACAGGTTCCTCATGAGCATAACTAAATGTTCTGGAATTCCCATTCTTCTCAATGTTAACCATCATTTGTTATGATCCACACAGTCAAATGCCTTTCATAGTCAATAAAACACAGACATCTTTCTGGTATTCTTTGCTTTCAGCCAAGATCCATCTGACATCAGCAATGATACCCCTCCATATATACCCTTCAGTATAAAGCACTGGGTATTAGAAAAATACCTGGCCCAAATCAGTGTTTAGTAAAGTATTTGTTGCATGAATGAAATAAATATAAAAAGGAAAAACTCAGTGTGAATTTATTTTCCTTGTAGTTCTTTTGCAAGTGTAAAGCATAAATAGATATATACATTACATAGAAGGACACTACAGAACTAATAAAATTTATATTAATGACATTAGTTGAATGTGATGGATGATGTTTTACTAAAACTAAATCGCCTCTTGCAACATGAACATAATACTGACTCTTCGGAAGCTGGTTCTCTTGAATTTGGCACATAGCATTATCATGTGCACTGTACTTACTAGTTTCCCTCCCTCATTGAAATATTCAAAACAATGTTTTGCACAGCAAGCATGCTGTCATTAGGCCTTAAACCGAAAAATTCAAACCCCCCACTGCCATTGAGTCTATTATTACTCATAGTGACTCCTATTGGGTTTCTAAGGCTATAAATCGTTATGGAAGTAGATTGCCTCATCTTCCTCCTGTAGAGCAGCTGGTGGGTTTGAACCACTGATCTGGTTTGCAGCCGAATGCCTTACCCACTACACCACCAGAGCCTTGGCACACATATATATATCATTTACTCCTTAAGTTCATATCTGTCATTTTCTCATTAGCTCAATGAGAACAATTTAGATGACAGTACTAGGTACCATGGTGATTATAAACACAAACTTGAGCAATGAGTTTGTGTATTAGAATGTATTGTTAGAATTTTTATTAAAAATATTTAAGGTGTGAACTTAATAATTTTGTGGGTACCCATGGACCTCTGGTAATAATTACATAGAGCCCAAAGTGAGAAGTGCTGATTATCTTAGAAGGGTACAGGACTGGCATTCAGAAGCAGATTTTAGTTTTGGCTCTGCCACTAATCAGCTATATCTTAAGTAACTACGTTTACCTTCTTGGTCTTTCTTGGGTCTTAGGTGGATGTGCTAAGTGACTTTAAAGATTTATCTTCAAATCTGGTTCTCCAATTTTGGAGGCTAGATTATTGTTGCTTGCAGAGTTGTTAGCAAGTACAGGACCTCCCAGGTAGGTTGGGTCCAGATGGGGAGTTTATCTTTTTACTGTTAATTATCCTTTTTATCTTGTTCTATTCTGTTGTTAAAGTATACAGTTCAGTGGTTTTTAGTATATTTACAAAGTTTTACAGTCACCACCACTGTCTCATTCCAGAACATTTTTTCATCTCACCGACAACCTGGGAATTTTATATCTCTTAGGACTTGGTGGAGCCCTCACATTCAAAGACAGCATCTTTTTAGGGGGTCTTGAGGTTTCTTGAAGCTGTGGTGTAGCAGTGGTTAAAACACGTGGCTGTTAACTGAAAGGTTGGTAGTTTGAACCCAGCAGCTGCTCCATGGGAGAAAGATGGTGGGAATCTGTTCCCATAAAGATTTTTACAGCCCTGAAAACCCTGTAGGGCAGTTCTCCTCCTACATGGTCACTATGAGTCAGAATTGACTTGACAGCAGTGGTTTTTTGAGGTTTCTTTAGTACTTTCTCCAGGTTTCTACACCTGTGTAGTACTAGAGTTGAAATTTGGACAATTTACTCCTTTGCCCAGATCTTAACAAGTTGTGATGCTTCTTGAGATTTTTAAAGAAGATGTTAAGGTGAAATTATGATCCAGTTTGGACTCAGATTTTTCTGAAGAGTGCTTGAGTAGAGTTTTAGTTACAGTTAAAACTCTGTAAATTGTGTGCACTGTTTATTGTGCATAATGTGTTGTTGTTGTTATGTGCCGTCAAGTCAGCCCTGACTTATAGCGACCCCTCCTTGGGTTTCCGAGGCAGTATCACTACGGAAGTAGGATTGCCCAACCTTCCTTCCGAGGAGTGGCTGGTGGGTTTGAACCGTCAGCCTTCTGGTTAGCAGTCAAGTGCCTTAGCCACTATGTTACCAGAGCTCCCTGTATATATATATATATATATATATATATATATATATATATATATGTATATATATATATATATATATATATGTATGTATATATGTATATATGTATATATAATGTATATATAGATGTATATATATCCCTGTGCATAATGGGGGGATAAAATATTCCACTCTTTTCAGTAATGGTGGGGAGACTTTGGGTGATGATATCTTTCCATACAGGAGAAGCTGGGCCCTGTTGAAAGGTCAGCTGAGATGGAAAATGAAAGAAAGAGAAAGACTGGCTTTAATTGCTAAAGGGGCAAGGAGGCTGCATCTTCTGACCTCTTCTAACCCCGCAAGAGAAGGACAGAATCACTATCAGCAGCCCATAGCCTATTTCTGCGAGGCCAGACATGCTGCCTCCCTCCAGCCTTTTTATCAGCCCTGACACTAACTCACTAACTGTCCCTGCCACGGTACTTACTACCTCTCTGCTGGGTTTGACAATTCGTTGCAGTGGCCACGCAGAACTCACAGATTATAAGGTTTATTAGGGAAGCAACAGGCTACAACTCAAATTTGGGAACACGCTCCAGATTCTGTTAGTTGGTCAGGACAGTCTCCCCTCTGCTGTGTCCTTAGACACACCTCTGTGGCCCTTGGCCTTTTGACTGGGCCTCTGTGGGCCAGATAAATCTGCCGCTCTATCTCGTGCCTCTTGGTTCCACTGCTGCTGTCTCTCAGCCAGGCATCACTCTTTCAGTAACAGGTCAGTCTCTTAGCCATGGGTTGGACTCTCAGCCATGCATCTCTTGTCAGCTAGCAGTGAGAGAGATTTCCCCGTCTCTGCCTCTGGGAGGGCTCACTTTAGGCTCGGCAGAGTGGCAAGACTGACCGATCCCAACACAGAATTCTACACACCTGAGAGAGAGTGTGAACTTCCCAGAAAATATTTTCTTGCTGTTCTCAACAGAAATACTCTAGGTGGATAACTTTAACAATCAGGAGCTACTTAGTTGCTCATGGCAGATTCCACCGTGGAGTTTACGAAGACTATGGCTAGAAAAGCCATACTATGTAATTTACTACACTGCATTAGCTTAGTGGTCTTCAAACTTAAGCAGGTATTAGAATCACCTGGAGGACTTCTACAGTGTCTGGTTATGAATGTTAGTACAATCCATAGTTACAAACCAACCCTTATATAGCCTGTTACATTAAAAATTTGAATTATATACAATGGTTTGTAATAACAAATGGGTGCTACTTTGCGATGCACATCAAAACATGATCATTGTTACTGTATTATTAAAGATGTTTTTGTGTATCTGGGAGTATTTCATGTTTTTAATGCATAGATAAGTATACTGTATACTAGATAATAAGTCACACATTTGGGAGAAAGATGTGACATTCTGCTTGCATAAAGATTATGGCCTAGGAAACTCTGTGGGGCAGTTCTACTTGGTCGTATAGCATCAGTATGACTCAGAATCAACTTGAGGGCAATGCATTTAGTTCGGTTTAAGACAAACATTTGACTAACTGATGTTAGATATGAGCCATACCCTGTTTACTTGTCAGAGTAAACCCAGCCTTAGTCCTGTGGATAAGGTAAAGCTTTCGAGACCTCCATTTGCTGATGTGGCACCACTCAAATTGAAGAGAGACAGCCGCAGACATCCATTAATCATCAGAACATGGAATGCAAGAAGTATGAATCTAGGAAAATTGAAAGTTGTCAAAAATGAAATGGAACACATAAACATTGATATCCTCGGCATTAGTGAACTGAAATGGACTGGTTTTGGCCACTTTGAATGAGACAACCATGTGATCTACTATGCTGGGAATGACAGTTTAAAGAGGAATGGCATGGCATTCATCATCACAAAGGATGTTTCAAGATCTGTCCTGAAGTACA
>NW_006921681.1:1886622-1890584 GCF_000298275.1 Orycteropus afer afer
ATCACAATAAATGGAGAGAAGATTGAGGTTGTCAAGGAATTCACGTTGCTTGGTTCTACAATCGATGCCAACAGAAGCAGCAGTCAGGACATTAGATGACGTGTAGCATTAGGGAAGTCAACTGCAAAGGAACTGTTTTAAGTGCTGAGGAGCAAGGATGTCTCCTTGAGGACTAATGTGCACCTGACAGAAGCCATGACAAGCTATGATATTTCCAGTCACCTTGTATGCATGTGAGAGCTGGACAATGAATAAGGACGACCAAAGAAGAGTTGATGATTTCGAGTTTTGGTGCTGGCGAAGAATGCTGAAAGTACCATGGACTGCTAAAAGAACTACCAGATCTGTCCTGGAGGAAGTGCACCTGAAATGCTTCTTGGAAGCGAGAATGGCCAGACTTTGTCTCACCTATTTTGGTCATGTTGTAAGAAGGGACCATTCCCTGGAGAAGGATGTCATGCTTAGTAGGGTGGAGGGTTGACGAAAGAGGGGGAGGCTTTCAACGAGATGGATTGACATGGTGGCTGCGATGATGGGCTCAAGTATAGCAGGGATTGTGGAGCTGGCACGGGATTGGGCTGTGTTTTGTTCTGCTATGCATGGAGTTGCTATGAGTCGGAGGCGACTCGACGGCACCTAACAACAACAAACTAACTGTCCTAATTTATGCATGAATTTGATTTAAAGACAGATTTAGGAACTGAATTTGTTTGTAATCTTGGGATTACCTGTAAAACAGATTGCTGTGTTCCATGCCCATAATTTTTGACTCAGTAGGTCTTGGGTGGGGTCTGAGAATTTGCATTTCTAGCAAATTCATGGTGAGAACCACTTAGATGAAGAGTTAGAGGCTCCTGGAAGTGTATTTTTATTTACATAATTAGTCTTACTTTATAGCTTTACTAATCCCATACATGCATATTTTGGTATACTTTGACTACAGGGATACAATTGGACTTTCTAGTATTTTTCTTGTGTCTTTCAGCTAGTAAGTACCTACTGAGTCGTACACATTAAAAATAAAAATATATAGGATAAAATAAGGGTTGTTGTTGTTGTTGTTTTATGCTGTCGAGTCGGACCTGACTCAGAGTGACCCCTCTTTGGGTTTCTGAGGCAGTATCACTATGGAAGTAGGTTGCCCCATTTTCCTTCTGAGGAGTGGCTGGTGGGTTTGAACCACCAGCCTTCTGGCTAGCAGTCAAGTGCCTTAGGCACTGTGCTACCAGAGCTCTAGTAAGTAAACTCCCAGGCTGGACCCAAACCTAGAGGTCTTATACTCCCAAAGTAAATATGTAGAAAATAAGTATTTGGAAGGTAAGTATATAGAAGTCAGGAAATACAAAATATTTTGGTATTTCTCTAACATTTGTTAATGTTTTGGCATATAACCAAAAAACCAAACCCATGGCCTCTGATTTGTTTCCAACTCAACAGTGACCCTATAGGTCAGAGTAGAACTACCCCATAGGGTTTCCAAGGCTGTAATTTTTACAGCAGACTATTAAATTTTCCTACAAAAGTGCTGGTGGATTTGAACCATCGACCTTTTTGTTAACAGCTGAGTGCTTAACCATTGTGCCATTAGGATACCACCTTGGCATATTAAAAAAAAAAATCACCCGACTCACTGCTGCCGAGGTGGATCCAACTCATAGCGACCGCCCTTAGGTTTCTGAGGCGGTAGCACTGCGGAAGTAGATTGCCCAGTCTTCCTTCTGAGGAGTGGCTGGTGGATTTGAACTGCCAACTTTCTGGTTAACAGTCAAATGCCTTAGGCCCTACACTACCAGAGCCTCCTTCTTGGCATATAGAAAGCACTTTTTTAAGTACAGATGGCAGTGGTGCAGGTGTGGGAAGGCATATTCTAATTTTTTAGCTATATTTTGAAGAGGTAGCATGAAGCATAGCCCCCCTCCCTTCTTCTCCATCTCTTTTTGGCCCAAACAACTGATAAAAGCAGAACCCTAAAGCAGAATATCGTAATCTACCTACTTACCTACCTACCCACCTACCCATCTACCCATCTTTCCCATTGTTTTGAACCTACCAAATGTTTCTAATGATAAATTCTGTTGTCTTGGTAATTGTGAAGTTCCATTGAAGTTTTAAAAAGTTCTTTAAAAGTAACCCAAGTTTTTCAGTTTTAATGCTTTAGAAAGTTAGAAAAAATGAAAAACCAGAGAAGAATGCATCCTAGATGGATGAGAAACCATCAGTGGTGGGTTAGGGTGTGTGATGACGTACACACGTGTGTGTGTGTGTGTGTGAGAGAGAGAGAGAGAATGAATGAATGAATGAATGAATGAATATATGTGCAGGATATTTGGATTCCATGCAGTTGTCTGATATACTGAAGTGGTGATTATGTGTTCACTGGTCTGATGAGGGATGTAAAGTTGAAGTGATTGTAAAGTTTCAAGAATCTGGAATATGCGCGTTCTGGTTACCTAAGTGCTGCTCTGACAGGAATATACCACAAATGGGATGGCTAGAACAAACAGGAATTTATTCTATTAAAATTTTGAAGGCTTAAAGTCTGAGTTCAAAGTGCCTGGCTTTAGGGGCTAGGTAAAAACCTTGGGCTTCAGCTCTGCCTCCTGCTCCCGGCCCACTGAAGCTAGAGACTTTTCTTCCCTCAGGCAGCTGCTGGCTACTGAGGCTGACAAACCCAAGGTGAACAGGGAAAAAGGCACAGTCTCAATATTGCCAAAACAACATGGCAGGCTAGTAATTCAAGTCCAGAAAAAGTCCCAAGATTGGCAGGGCATGGTAGGCTGTAGGGTTCAAGCATGCCAGAAAGCTAGAAACCTTCCTTAAAGCTGCTTCTTATATACTGGAAGCAGATCACATGCCTAAAGCAACTCAGCTGCTCCAGTAGATTCCACCATGGAATTGATTGCCAATCTCACCATGGGAAATGACTACATCCAGCTGCCCAGCCACTCAGTCAGGCCCAGCCAAGTTGACACAGCCTTAACTACCATAATACATTTGGGGAGAAATGAGAGAAGCTTCAGCTCTGGAGAATTGGATGTGCTGAACCAGAGTGGGGATGCATGCCCCCAGATAGGGGCACATCTGTGATGGAACCAAGGTGAAATTCTGAGGCAGGGGTCATTTAGCCAAGAGTTCATTTCATTTTGATTCTGGAGGAATAGATTGGGGTAAAAAAGTGTCTCATAATCAAGAAACAAGTTGAAACATGATTTAATGTTGGCTAGGAAATGTAGCCATCTTCACCGAAAGAGGAGAAGCAGGTCGCCAGAGGGGCTGGAAAGACAGGGAGTACCTAGAACAGGTAACACTGAAACCCAAGCCAAGCCCTTTAAAAAAGAGAGACCATCATTCTGTAGGTAGCTCATAATCGTGAAGCAGTCCCTTTTTAAATCGGTCACTGTGTGTAGCATTGTGGGGAAGGTGGGAAAATCCAAGCACAGCAGGTCAAGGACGCCCCTCCAAGTGCTCTGTGTTGGGGAGAGGAAGTTATTCTGAGAAGCTGGCTAAGAAGGTGCTTTTTCCATCAAAAGGGAATTCCTGTTGGATGGGGTTCTTGTTTAGAAAATGCTGCAGAGATCTACTTTTTCAGAAAGAAAAAGGGAAAACATTTAAATACACTTACTTTCTTAAAAACTCAGAAAGAATTGATGAGGGCTTCCGGCAAGATGGCAGACTAGGCAGAAGGATTGCAAAGACCCTCTTCAACAAAGAAAAGGGAAATCAATTAACACAGACACAGAAGATAATCTTGGACCCCTGAGCCCTGAAGGGAAGGATACAGAATTGGAGTAAACCCCAACTAGCAGAAGAATTTGTGTGAAAATACCAAAAAAAGGAGACATACGGAGCTGCGCTCTGACAGCGAACTGAGTGACCCTGACAGTACAGGCGGCTCGGAGATTCCCAACTGGTGGTAGGATCTAAGAATTAACCTAAAAATCACACTGCTAACCAGGGACTGC
>NW_006921681.1:1908515-1920020 GCF_000298275.1 Orycteropus afer afer
ACACACACACACACACACACACACACACGTATACATACACATAAAGGAGCCCTGGTGGCACAGTGGTCAAAGCACTCCAGTGCTAACTTAAAGGTCGGGGCTTCAAACCCACTATTGCTCCTGGGAGAAAGATATGGTGGTAGTTAGCTTCCATGAAAACTTATAGTCTTTGAAACTCTATACTTGCAGTTTAGTAACCTGGCTTTTCTCTTAATATATTGTATATATTTTAGATCTTTTTTGACAGCGATTCACTGTGGTATCATGGTTATTGACAGCATGTAGTATTTCATGCCATCACCTGTATTCATCAGTATTTTTGACAGCCTAATTTGTGCCACGCACTGATTGGGATGCTGACAGACGAGGCTTCTGTTCTTATAGAGCTTATAGTTTAGAGGGAAAGACAAGTAATATATAAGTATAAAAATAGATAATATGGATGTGTGCATGTGTGTTTGTACACACACATATTTGCTGTTGTTATTGTTATGTGCCATCGAGTCAAACCCGACTCACAGCGACCCCTCCTTGGGTTTCAGAGGCAGTATCACTTCGGAAGTAGGATTGCCCAACCTTCCTTCCGAGGAGTGGCTGGTGGGTTTGAACCGCCAGCCGTCTGGTTAGCAGGCAAGTGTCTTAGCCACTATGCTACCGGAGCTCCCCCACACATATTTACACACATACATATATGCATATGTATACATATACAAAGAATATATAAGTAAATGATAAGAATTTTAAAGAATGCTGAGAAGAAAATAAAACAGGATATGAAGGGGAAACACTCCTTTCTTAGGAGGTGACATTTGAACTGAGATCCGAATTATAAAAGAGAGCCAGCTGCTTAAGGACCTTGAGGAAGAGCATTTTAGGCAGAGGGAACAGCAAGTGCAAAGGCCCTGAGGCAGGAATGTGCTTGGTTTGAAGAACAATAAAAAAGCCATGTGACCGGAGCATAGGGAACAACTGGGATATTGGGATAGGTGAGGGAGGCAGGGAACTACATCTTGTGGCCATAAGGTGAGATATGAGTTATCAGCGAGTGAGTGACAATGAGTGGTTTTCACTTTCAAAAGATCTCTCTTGCTGCTGCTCTATGGAGGTCAGGGAAAGCAAGGAGACCAAATAGGAAGCAGTTGAAGTAATTGGTGGTTCTGGTAAGAGCTAATGGTAGCAGTAGAGAGGGTGAGAAGTGGGTTATGTTTTGGAGGGGATGTAAGGACTGATGAGATTGGATTTGTAGCAGTAGCACAGTGCCTAAGGCATCTGACTGCTAACCAGAAGGTTGGTGGTTCAAACCCACCAGCCACTCTGCGGAAGGAAGACTGGGCAATGTACTTCTGTAAAGATCTACCACCTCGGAAACCCAATGGGGGGGCAGTTATTGAGTCGGAATCAACTAGACAGCAGTGAGTTTGGTATTTTTTAGGGAAGGGAAGAATGGAGAATGATTCCTAATTTGTGGCCTGAGCTACTAGTTTGGTGCTCATGCTCATAATTGAGATAAGAAAGACGGAGAGAGGAGAGGATGGGGGTGGATCAAGAGTGTTCTTTTGGGAGATTTTAATTTTGAGATGTCTATTAGGCAGCTGAAGTAGAGATGTGGAATAGGCAACTGTCTGCGTTCTGGACAGAGATAAGTGTCTGGAGATATAAAGTGAAGAGGCGTCAGTGCATAGATGCATTTAAAGCCGCAGGACTGGATGAGCTCACCCTGGGAGCAGAAGATAGATGGAGAAGGAAAGAGACCAAGTCCTGAGCAGAGTAGCAGGAGCCAGTGAAGCAGTGGTAAACCAGGCAAGTATGAGATGGAAGCCAAGAGAATGTATTTCATGGAAATGTATTAGTTTCCTGTGTCCCTCTGGAAGCAGCTGCCATGGTAAACACTAGGAAGCCTGAGTGAAGAAGGTTAGAGCATTAGTGATCTGGTCCCAACAAAACCTGTAGAGGAGGAGGCTGATAGCCAGAGAGGTGGAAGACTGCCAAAGTAATACAGACCTATTCATTCCCTGATCCAGTGGCTCTTAAAAAGGGATGATACTGGTCCCTTAAAAGGTATTTGGAAACAAGTAGAGCTCTTTTTTGGGGTCAGCATGAGTGTGGGGGGTAGGCTGTGATACCATACAGAATGGTAAGTGTGCTCCCACTGAGCAACTTGGAGAAACCAGTCCACTGCTCTTTATGTTGTGGTTTTCAACCCTGGGCTGCACATCAGAGTCACCTGGACAGCTTCTCCCCGCCTGGGGGCGTAGAAAGGGAGAAGATGGAAATTCAGTCAGTTTCCTTTGTTTCAGCTGTAATTGTCAAAGGTCCACCCCCACCCTGCATGCACTCCCCAAATGTGACTGGGCAAAACTATAAAGATATCAGAACAGGCAGAATTAAGAAATGAAAGAGACTTATAATGATTTAGATACTCCATTAATTTCCTCCCCCATTTAGAAACACTTTTTTCAGAACTTCTCTTAGGCAAAAGGGATCATCCTCAGATTCTTTTGTGGGGTTTGTGTTCCATCACAAGCCCAAACTTTGAATTGAACTAAAAACCTTTTCAGGGAACTTCAAGTAAGTTATTTTGTCTCAGAATTTATTGAAAGAATCTTTGTGTGTGTGTGTGTGTGTGTGTGTGTGATTTGGGTGAAAATTCACAAGTAAATTCCTTTTATTGAAAGAATCTTCCTTTCAGTTTACAAGTTGAATTTACTGAGATTATAAGTTTTAAGAAAAGCACATCCATTGTATGTGTGATTAAAGTTTTTTTGCAATATTTTTCTTTATAAATATCAAACATGACCATTTAGAAAAAATAGAAAATAAAACTAGTATTAATAATGCTACATATTTCCAAGATATAGGCAGAATTAACATTTTGGCATTTGGTGTATTTATTTTGTGAGCGCTCTGGTAGCATAGTGCCTAAGGCATTTGATTGCTTACCAGAAGGCTCGTGGTTCAAACCTACCAGCCACTCCTCTGAAGGAAGGTTGGGGAATCTACTTCCGTAGTGATACCGCTTTGGAAACCCAAGGAGGGGTTACTATGAGTCTGGTTGGACTCAACGCCGCATAAAAACAACAGCAGCAGCAACACATTATACATTGTTGAAGGAGCTCTGGTGGTGTAGTGGTTAAGGCATTTGGCTACTAACCAAAAGATTGGAGGTTCAAACACAGAACCTTGGAGAAACCAGTCCCTGCTTCTGATTCCTCATTCCAGGGCTCTTTCTTTGTATTTATTGGTGGTTCTCAACCCTGGGCTGCACGTAAGGGTCACCTGGACATCTTTTCTTTTCCAGGGGAGAAAGGGAGAAGATGGGAATTTAATTAATCAGTTGCTCTGTGGAAGAAAGATGAGGCATTCTGCTTCCCTAGAGATTTATAGTCTTGGAAACCCGGTCGTGGTTGCTGTCAGAATTGACTTGATGGCAGTGAGTTTTTTTGTATTATACATGGTTAGTTGCCCCCCCCCCCATTTTTTAAAATAAACTTTATATTTTAAAGCATTTTAGGCTTACAGAAAATTGTGCAGAAAATATAGAGTTCCCATATACCCCTCTCCTCATTGTTTATATTAATGTCTTGTACTCCAGTGGTACAATTTTTTAGAATTGATGGACTCGTACTGATACGTTATTATCAACTAAGTCCATAGTTTTTATTGAAGCTGTTTGGTGGTTCAGTGGTAGAATTCTCCCCTTCCATGCCAAAGACCTTTAGATTCCTGCCAGTGTACTTCATGTGCAGCCATCACTCATTGTTGATGCTCAGTAAGTTTCAGTGGAGCTTACAGACTAAGATAAGATAGACTTTGAAGAAAGGAAGATTTTTGATTCCAAAAATCAGCCTGTGAAAACCCTAGGATTACAGTGGTCTGATCAGCAACTGGACTAGGCAGCATGAGATTGCCATGAGTTGAGGCTGACTCAGCGGTAGCTGTCTTAGTTCTCTAGTGCTGCTATGACAGAAACACCAAAAGTGGGTGGCTTTAACAAACAGATTTATTCTCTTATAGTTTAGGAGGCTGGAAATCTGAATTCAGAATGCAGAGTATGGGGGAAGACTAAGCTAGAAGTCCAAGTTCAGAGCGCTGGCTCTAGAGGAAGACTTTCTTTCTTTGAATTCTGAGTGGAGGCCCCTAGACCTTGGGCTTCAGCTGTGCCTTCCAGGCCCACTGGAGCAAGCTGGAGGCTTCTCCTGACTCATGCAGCTACAGGGGCTGATAAACTCAAGATACGCAGGCAGTATATCAGGCTGCTGGCTTCCAAGGGTGACGAATTCTTGTTGGCTCATAGGCTGCAAAGGCAACAATCCTAAGATCGGCAGGCAACGTGTCAGGCCACTGGTTAAAGTCCAGGAGCTGGAAATGATGATGGGCCAAAGGCAGAATCCTTTCTATATGTGCTGTAAGTAGGCCGCACCCTGAAGGCAACTCCCCTTCAACTAATTAACTACTCACAGCAGATTCCATCATGGAGGTGATTACACCACATCCAGTCTCATCATGGGTAATAACTACATCATAGCTGCCAAGCTATTCAAAATCATAGCCTAGTCATGTTGACACACGACCTTAACTACCAGAGCAGCTAATGACAACAACACCACAGTTTACATTATGATTCACTCTGGACAGCCGTCTTAAAATGTCATTGCCTGGACCTTACCCCAGACTTGCTTTGGAATCTCTGAGGGTGGACCCAGGCTTGGTCTTTTTAAAAACTCCCTAGGTGATTCTAAAGTGCAGCCAGATTGGGAGCCGTTGCCTTAAATCTTTTGTTGACTGCTTTTTGAAGAAGTCTGCATTGTAATTAAACAAATTGGTTAAAAGTAAATGAGGTAATCTGGAGACATGGACTTTATTAAATATACAATTACAGGCCAACAAACACTCGAAGATGTGGTTGTGATCATTGGTCATTAATCAAAAAACAAACTCACTGCCACTAAGTCAATTCCAATTCATAGTGACCCCTATAGGGTTTCTAAGGCTTTAAATCTTTACAGAAGCAGACTGCCTCATCTTTCTACCATGAGTGACTGGTAGGTTCAAACGACCAACATTTTTGGTTAGCAGCTAAATGCCTTAACCGCTGTAGTACCAGAGCACCTCATGGTGAACCTATAGAGAGATGCACATTAACACAACTATGAGATATCTTCTTACCCTGGCAATAATAGCAAAGTTCAGTAAGACAGGAAACAGCATATGCTGTCAAGGGTGTGGAAAGATTGGAACTCTTGTACATTGCTGGTGGGAATGTGAAATGGTGCATCCACTGTGGAAAACAGTAAGATGCTTCCTTAAAAAGTTGGAAATAAGAATAGCATACGATCCAGTAACCCCACTTCTAGGTATATATCCTACAGAAATAAGAACTATGACACAAATAGATACATGCACACTCATGTTCATTGCAGCATTATATATTCATAATAGCAAAGAGATAGAAACAACCAAAGTGTCCATCAATGGATAAATGGATAAACATGCACGCAACGGAATACTGTGTTAACGTTAAAGAATATCGAGGAATAATGACAAACCTGGAGGACATTACGATGAGTGAAGTAAGTCAATCACAAAAGGATAAATATTCCATGAAACTACTGTTTATAAGAAATTAGGAAAGGGTTTGTGCACAGAAAGAAATACTTTTTGATGATTAACAGAAATGGGAAGGGAGGGGACAGAAAATCACTAATTAGATAACAGATCATATTAAGTTGGGTAAAGGGAAAGAGAATATACAATAAAGGGGTGATCAACACAATATCACTAAGACAAAGGAAGACATTGAGAGGTACCCAAGAGTTACAGACAGCAAAGCTAAATACTATGACATGAACAATCCTGCAATATCAGTAACAACAATAATCTATAAGTGGATACACAGGCAGACATAAAAACTGCACAGACATAGGTAGATGAATGGGACTACCCACAACCATTCATGGGTTTTGCAATGGGTATTTCTACGTGCGTATTTGTATGGGCTGTAAATATATCCATTTGTATATTAGAGCAAACAGGTAAAAGCTCTGAAAATTTCTTAGCCATAACCAAACACCTTGCGGGAATGAGTCACTGAGCTTGGGGATTGGAACCACAGTTGTTGGAGATAGCTAAGTCTGTATAACATAGTTTCTAAAGACAATGTTCTATACCCTACTGTGGTGAATAGTGACTGGGGTCTTAAAAGCTAGCAAACGGTCATCTAAGATGCAACTAATGGTCTCTCTCCATTTGGAGGAAAGAAGAGTGAAGAAAATAAAAGACACAAAAAAAAAATTATTTCAAAGGACTAATGGACCCTGTGAATCACAGCCTCA
The DNA here is from genome assembly GCF_000298275.1 of Orycteropus afer afer. Lineage (NCBI taxonomy): Eukaryota > Metazoa > Chordata > Mammalia > Tubulidentata > Orycteropodidae > Orycteropus > Orycteropus afer. The sequence goes on from NW_006921681.1 coordinate 1,914,848, forward strand.
GCTACTCTGAGACCAGAAGAACTACATGGTACCTGGCTGCTACTACTGACTGCTCTGATTGAGACCACAGAAGGTCCTGGACAGAATGGGAGAAAAACATAGGACAAAACTCAAAGTCATTAAAAAGACCAGACTCACTGGTCTGATAGACTGGTGAAACCCTTGAGACTGAGACCTTTAGAAACCCTTCAAACCTAGAACTAAACCTACCTGTTTTGGTCTAACAGAACCAAACAAAATACCACAGATGGAATGGCTCGAACAAACGTGAGTTTATTCTCTTAAAGTTATGGAGGCTAGAAGTCCTAGTTCAAAGTGCTGAGCTCTGTGGGCTGGGTGAAAGCCCATAGATAACAGATAACAGACCTTGAGCTTCAGCTCTGCCTGTTGCTTCCAGCCCACTGAAGCTGGAGGCTTTCTTCACTCAGGCAGCTGCTGGCTGCTGAGGCTGACAAACTCAAGGTAGACAAATAAAAAGGCACAGTCCTGATGTTACCAAACCACATGGCAGGACATTGATTCAAGTCCATTGAAAGCCCCAAGGTTGGCACAGCATAGCAAGCTACTGAATGAAGACTTGGCTACATGCAGGGTTCAAGCGTGCCAAAAAGCTAGAGACCATTCCCAAAGCTGCTGCTTATATATGGAAAGCAGACCACATCACTAAAGCAGCTGTTCAGCTGGTTGTGGTAGATTCCACCTTGGAGTTGAATGCCAGTCTCATCATGGGGAATAACTACCACCAGCTGCCCAGCCACTCAACCAGGACCAGCCAAGTTGACATACAGTCTTAACTACTACACCACCCCTGGGGATCACCTTGCAGCCAAACAATAAATAGGCCTATAAAGTGAACAGTAACCCTCGTGAGGAAGGTACTCCTCAGAATAATAAACTGTATGAGACCAAAAAGGCAGCATTTGCTCAAAAACAAATCTCAGAGGGCAGGAAGAGGCAGGAAAGGACAAATGGAAACTTTGATCCCAGGGAGGAAGTGGTAAGAGTGTTGTTACATCAAGGTAGTTACAACTAAGGTTATGAAACAAAATGTATATAAATTGTTGAATGGAAATCTAATTTGCTCTGTAAACTTTCACCCATACTACCACTTAAAGAAGAAATACAATTAAGTTATTGTAATGTAGGCCATCTGAATTAACTGATACTTCTGAATTTGGGTTAAAAATCTTTAAGCAGTGGAAAACACTCAAAGTTTGGTATCAGAGCAGAGGTCATATTTTCTGTTTTCCTGTAATCATCTTCTTTTTTTTTTTCCTTTTCTGAATATTTCAGCCAAATACAATAATGTACCTATTGTACCACATATAAATGATGTCTTTTTTTTTTTTTCTCATAGTCCATTTCTGTCAACTGTTCTCTACCCACACCTTCAGGTTCTTAAATGACAGTTCCTTTGTCCATCCATTCCCAAAACACTGTGCCTCTGATAAGTGGTCATCTTGTTTTGGAAGATACTGTGTTTACAAGGTGATGAATTTCAGAGAAAATTTTACATAGTTCATTTAGTCGGGGAAAGATTAAGAGAAATGATCAGAAGATTAGCTTAACACCTGATTGATGTAGGGAGTCCACAGAATAGGGATTGGCTGCTAATGGTCTCTGACAATTTTTTCCTTGAGGATAGTCTTATTATATGAAAGTAATTATAACTATCCTTGTTGTACATTTCCAGACTTCTTTCATTGACTGCTTCTCTTTGACACTGACAATATCCTACAATGATAAAGAATTTAATGTGATTTAAGAATATTTCACAGATATTTAATGAAGACTAATTCCACTTTGGTTTCTGAACTTTTACCAAAGTAATTGTTACCCCTAAGCCTAGTCATTAATTGACTGATCTCTTACTTTTTTTTTTTTTTTTTTCCTTATGTTGTCTATACCATTGAATTATTTATTCATGATTTTCTGTAACTTGATGCCACTCTTAATGTTCAGGCTTTTTTGTGAGATGTTATATTGGAAATAATAGCAGTGTTTAGTTGGGTTGTCTTTAATTACTGAATTATGAGCTTAGAAGTATTCTCTGTAAGTACTGTAAAATTAAAGAGTTGTTGTTATGTGCCGTTGACTCAGACCAAATTAAAGAGTAGTGGGTAAGAAAGAGTTTGGTGCGGTTGAGGAGCACCTGTGTCTGTCTGCTGTAACAGCAGCCTTTTCTTCTGTTCAGTGTATCTCCAGCACCGTGTGCTGCCAAGGTAATCATACTTTGTTAGAGTGGCCAAGAGGATTCGATAACAGATACAGCATTTCCCATAGTGCCTAGTTGAGGTACAGTGAATTACTTGATATGGCTTTTCTAGCCATGGTCTTTGTGACTCCCAGTAGATGACTGGGTGGGACTATGCAAATGTGAGGTGCTTGTGGCCCAACAAGGGGTTAGATAGCTTGTTAATAATGTAAATAAGGTACATAACACCCTTGTTGGGGTGTGACCATGCAAATAAGGTTTGTTGTTGTTGTTGTTATGTGCCATCGAGTCGGACCTGACTTATAGCGACCCTTCCTTGGATTTCCGAGCAGTATCACTATGGAAGTAGATTGCCCCATTTTCCTTCCGAGGAGTGGCATATAGAACCCTAATGTGGAGATTGGTCAGTTTTGCCATCTTGCTAGGCTTAAAATGAGCCATCCCAGAGGTGGAAAGGGGAGATCTCACTATTACCAACAACAAAGAGCTAGAAGTAGAGCTCATGCTTTGGACCTTAGATCCCTGTGCTGAACCTCCTTGACCCAGGATACAGAGAGAGCTGTAGCACTTTGGTAAGAAAGCGAGAGACAGTAGTGGCAGAGGTAGCAGAACCACTGGACTGGTGTGAAAGAGAATGCTGGACTTCCTGGCCCAAGGAGCAAGAAAGCTCAGTGCCTTCGGGCAGGAGGCTTGCCGGCAGAGTGGCGTGCCTCTGGACATTTACCTGTGGAGGCAGGCTAGTTGATCTGCGAAGCAAGAAAGCTGAATGGCTTTGGGCAAGAGGCTTACTGGCAGAGGGGGATGCCTCTGGGCATTTATAAACAGAGCCAAAAGGGCTTTGTAACACTTTCTGAGCAAGGCAGAGTCCAAGTGTGGCTGAGAAGCTGAGGCCCGAAAGAGGCATGCTTGTAGCATGGCTGAGAAGAGGCTGTCCTGATTGAAGAACTGTATCATGAGTTGTTTCTGATCTTGAATTAACCTGTTACTTCCCTTATAAACCCCATAATCATAAGTATTGTCTTTGATTTCTGTGTGGCCATTGCAATGGATTATTGAAACCTGCAGAGAAGTAGATCCCTGAGAGGGATGGTTGGTGTCGGAATTGGTGTAAAGGTTAGAAGGTGGAAGTGTGTCTCACTACCCCTCATAGGAATCGTCCTTGTGCTGTTGATGTTGATCTTAATCCTCCTCCCCCTTTGTGAAGTTAGAGAAGGTCGGTTGCTGCCCCACACTGGTTTTACACCAGTAAAAAAAACTAGTTGCCATCAAATCTCTTCTGATTCATGGAAACCCCATGTGTTGCAAAGTAGAACTGTGCTTCATAGGATTTTCAAAGGTGTATGTAACCTTTTGGAAGCCTGTCACCATGGCTTTATTCTGAAGCACCCCTGCATAGGTTTGAACCACCAATCTTTCAGTTAGTAGTTGAGCGCTTAACTGTTTGTGCCACCCAGGGCCTCCTCACTGCCAGTAGACCTTCAGTAAACATTAATTTATTTGTTCCATCACTTATATGTGTAGTGAAAAATGATTTTTTTTAAAAAAGCACTAGTTGTAAAGGAAAAACTTGATACATTGGATTACATTAAGAATTTCTTTTTCGCAAAAGATATCATTAAATGAATGGAAAGTCAAGTCATAGAGTGGGATTGGCTGCCGAAGGGCTGTATCTAAAATATTTTAAGAATTCCTGCAAATCGGTTAAAAAAACCCCAAAATAACCCAATAGAAAGACAGGCAAGAGATTTGAACAGATTTGCAGATGGCTAGTAACATAGGAAAAGGTACATCCATATAACTAAATTAAAAATGATAGTGTCAATTGTTGGCAAAGAATTGAAAAATAGAAACTGTTATATACCTCTGATGGGCATCTAAATTAGTCTAGCCACTTTGGAGAACTGGAATTAAAGTTGGAAGTACGTATGCCACATGTATTAGTTCTAATTCTCATATCTATTTCCAGAAGAAATATTTTTATGTGTAGACCAGAAGACATGTACAGGAATATTTTCACAGCATTCCCCATATTTCTCAAAAGTAGACATTGCCCAAATGCTTGTCGAAAGTAGAATGGAGAAATAATGCCATATAGTCATGTGATATAAACCTGCATAACCATGTAAATGAATTATCCACTACTATATTCAACAACACGTGATTCTTAAAAACATAATGTTGAGTGAAAGAAACCAGAGACTTGAAATTAAATGATTTGATTATGATTCTGTATATAAGCTTAAAACAGTTCAAAAATGGACAAATGTGACTTGGGGTGTTTGAAGTCAGTATAGTTGGAGGCTTTGATGGTGCTGGTAGTGCTCTGTGTCTTGTTCTGAATAGTGTTTCTGTAGACGTGTTTTCTCTGTGATACCACACCTACACAACACACAGGATTTGTGCTCTTTTTATATATATATCATATTTCAATAAAAAGTTAATTAAAGTGCTACATGATGTTAAAAAAAGGAGCGCTCATGGTGTAGTGGGTAAGGCATTTGGCTACCACTTTCAAAGGTCTGCTGCCAGGCATCTGCCAAGCATCTGGTGGTAGAGTGGTGGCTTCTGTTGGTCCACAGGGCTAGTTGTGAAACAGGAATCATGTGGGCAAGCTGGAACCCTGTCACTTCTGTTTTTATCTGTCACCACTTCTAACTATGCTGACTTTTAGAGAGCTTTTTTCACTTCCATTTTTTAAATCTTGAGTGAATTCAGTGAAGGGGCTTCTGCAAATTTCCATTTCAACCAAATCACTAGTTAAATACTAATAGGCAAGTGAATAGTTTTAAAAATAGGTTAAAGGGATATATCTGTCACTTTTCACTGTATATTTTTGTAGTTGTCTTTGCTTGCCAATTGATGCCTCTGGTTCCCTGTTTACAATCTTGTAAGCTCATTTTACTTTGGATATGTCCATAGCTGTTGTTTCTGGGTTGTGTCATCTTGTGTATTAATGGT
>NW_006921681.1:1921780-1947783 GCF_000298275.1 Orycteropus afer afer
GCCCAGAAGGTAGGTGGGAGTGGAGGATGGCTGCACCTCCGTTCACCAAGAGTAACAAGAGGAATGTCGTACCTTGTCAGTCTTGCAGGTCCCGAGTGTCCTTGGGGTTGCTGGAAAGCAGAACGTGTTCTTAAGCCCCAGGAATCTGCGAGAGCGCTGTCTTTTTAAATATCCAAAATAGTCAAGCCACTTTTTAAACCTTCAAAATGGCAGCGTACTCCAGACCGGCAAAAGTCTACAGCTCAGCCCACCTTTCTCTTCACCTTCTCTGTTTGTTCCCCAGCCACTGTGCACAGTGCTCCGTGCAGTCCCTGGCTAGCAGGGTGATTTTTAGGTTAATTCTTAGGTCCTACCACCAATGGGTAATCTCCAAGCTGTCTGTGCCGTCAGGATCGCTCAGGATCACTGCCAGACTGCAGCGCCGTCTGTCTCCTTTTTTGGTATTTTCACGCAAATTCTTCTGCTAGTTGGGGTTTAATCCACTTGTATATCCTTCCCTTCAAGGCTAAGGGGTCCAGGATTATTTTCTGTGTCTGTGTTAATTGGTTTCCCTTTTCTTTGTTCAAGAGGGTCTGTGTAGTCTTTCTGCCTAGTCTGCCATCTTGCTGGATCCTCACTGTATATTTTTGATGTTTACATTTGAACTAAGATTTTTTGGACTATGCGGTACTCTTTGAATATGCTTAAAAAGCATTGAATTGTACAGTTTAAATGGGTGAATTTTATGATATGAATTATATTTTAATAAAGCTGTAAAAAAATGGCACTGTTTGAAAACTATAAAGAAAAGCAAGGAAATAATTAATACAAAAGTCTAGGATAATGGTTACCTTTGGTGGAGGAGAAATTGTGAAAGGGAGTCTTCAGATGTGTTTTTCTTGATATAGGTGATACAGTTTTTTCTTGTTATGGGTGATAGGGTTCCAGAAGGATTTGCTTTATTATTATGTATGTAGTCTTCTGTAAATACATATTGTAAAAAACATCCAAAGAAGACATGAATTTCCAGTCTGATGGGTTAGGAAAATGAAAAAATATATTGAAATCAGTGCAGTTTATAAAGTTAAAGGGCATTGTATGGTATAGTCTCGATTTTCTAGGTTTTTAATGATTAGGAAGATGTTAACATGGAAAATGTAAGTGCTGCTTCTTGAGATCTGGAAGTTTTAGAGCAGTGATTACTTATCTATGTATTTATGTTACTATGAATTGTTATTCTTTGGAAAGCTAGAGGGTATCATCTCTTTATTAATATGGTTTTCAAGTCTGAGAGGCCAGTGAATAGTTTTGAAAATTGGTTAAGGTGCTTATCTCTATCACTTTCACTATATATTTTTGATTTTTACATTTGAAATAAAATTTCTTAGACTATACTGAAAAATAGATTTTTTTACAGATTCTTTGACACCTCCATAGCAAATATTTGTGTCTTGTTAATCTGAGATACCAAAACATTCTCTTCATCTGAAACATATTGGAAAATACCCTGATCCACTCTATTTGCATGGAGTCACTTTTTACTTGAATGTTTATCATAGCTCTTTTTATTCTCTTTGTAATGAGGAAGCAGTTGCCCAAGGAAACAAAGTTATGCAGTCTTTCTGCCTGGAGCTGTAGTTTTCCCAAAGCTAGGAAATGAATGTGAAGGTTTTTACAGAAGTTTAAAAACAGAGAGTGTCTTATCTTGTACCATTTGTATATAAATACTAGAATTTTTTTTCTTGCTGCTGTTATGTAGACTTCTAGCATCTTTTCTTTGAGTAAAATATGTACAGAGTGGTTTTTGAATGAGACGATTTAACTCCTAAGCTAAAAGGAGCCCCCAAACAGGTTATTTATACATGAGTTAAATTTAAAATATCTATATTACTTATAGTGCCGCCGAACTATTTGTTAAATTTCAGAGATACGTTTGTTTTATACACACACACAAAAACACACACTCACTCACTCATTGGTTTTATGAGATTCTTAGGATTTTATGAGTCGAGTGAAATTTCACTGTTTATATTTCTCTGTTTAAGACATTTTTTGATAAGTTTTGTAAACACATGGTTTGTTAATTGTTGTGTCTGTTAATCTTTCCATTAAATTTTCAGTAAACATTTTAAGTGCCTACTGTGTCTTTCATGCCCTGAAGTAATCTTGACTATTCAGAAGTAAATAAAAGATAGGCACAGTATTGTAGGAAAGACAGATATGAAAAATAATTACGATATAGTATGATAAATGGTCAAATAAAATTACGAGGTTTGTATGTACAGGATGGGAGTTCTGGTGACAGGCATTTGACTGCTAACCAGAAAGCTCGTGGTTCAAACCCACCAGCCACTTCTGAGTAGGAAGATTGAGCAATCTACTTCCGTAGAGATACCACCTCAGAAACTCAAGGAGGGGTTGCTATGAGTTGGATCCAACTCGATGGCAGTGAGTTTGGTTTGTTTTTTGGTACATACAAGATGAATTTGAGGCACAAAAGAAGTGGTGATGAAGTTGGCTTGAGCATATAAATGGACATTTTATAAGAAATGACCAAAAGCTTTACTTTGAAGATAATTAGGAGTTGGCTAGACAGACAAGGAAAATTGGCAAGAAAATGTTTGAACTGAAGGAAGAACAAACACATGCAAAGGAATGGAAGAAAGAAGTAGTTTGATTTGCTTGGGTAATAGAGATCCATATTTGAATGGCAATCAAATGTAATACAGAAATTATTGAACAATTTCATTAATATCACATGCTAACAAAATTTTATTGATGATAATAAAAAGAGTCTATAACTGTTCATTGACAGGGCACTGCCAGAAGTTTAAGCTGGATTCAGAAGAGGGTGTGAAATGACAGATATAATTGCTTGTCAGATGGATCTTGGCCGAAAGTAGACAATACCAGAAAGACATTTACCTATGTTTTATTGGCTGTGCAGAGGGATTCTGCTGCGTCAATCGTAATAAATTATAGATAATATTAAGAAGAATGGGAATTCCAGAACACTTAATTATACTCGTGTGGTATCTGTATATGGATAAGGAAAGAGGCAGTCTTTCAAACATTATTGCATTACCACTAACACCAAATACCAGGCTACAGATAAATATATAGACAACTGAGACAATCAGATGGGGGTCTGCAAACAGGAATATACTCTAGACCAATGATAGATACAGCTGAGAATAATCTTGCACAGATACTAGTGATACAGAATAACCACAATCATTACAGAAGCAACAGAAGACAGACTTGGAACAGTCCCTCAAAGATAGCCAGACACCTTGGGAGAGAGAACCCCAGATCTGCTGACTCAGGACTGTAGTATTGGGGGACACAAGGCTTAGTTGGCATAACATAATACGTAAAAATCTTGTTCTCCAGCCTACTTTGGTGAGTATCCACTGGGGTCTTAAAAGCTTTTGGGCAGCCATCTAAGATGCAGCTAATGGTCTCCTTTCATTGGACGTGAAGAAGAATGAAGAAAACCAAGGACATTTGGAAACAATCAGCCCTAGGATATGCTCGAGACCAGAAGAACCAGATGGTGCCTGGCTGCCAATGCCAAACACTTGGGAAGGGAACAAAACTAGAGATACTGGATAGAGTGGGAGGAAAAACATGGAACAAAATTCAAAAACACCATAACGACCAGAATTACCTGTTGGATGGAGTCTGGTGGGACCCCCAAGACTATGCTCTGGGATATGCTTCGGGCCTGGGATAAAACTCACTCTCAAGGGCTGGCTCTCAGCCCGACAATAGTAAGACTTACATGCAAAACACCCAATGCAGGGGTGGAGATACACCCCTTGGAGCAGTTGGCCATGGGGCACTAGAGAGGCAACATTCACACAGAGTAAAAGGTGGATAGACAGGATTGCATAACTAAGAAGGGCTGGAGATGGGGGAGAGTCACTGAGAAGGAAGAGGAGGAGAGCAGACTAGGGTTGGGGATAGTAATTGGGGAATGAAACCAAATGTACACGAACTGTTGAATGTAAAACAAATTCTGCTCTGTACATTTGTACCCAAAGCACAATTAAAAAAAAGTCATCACAAACAGAACAGGGGCATACTGTATGAATTGGAAAAGGTGTGTGGCAGGGTTATAACTTTTCACCTTACTTGCTCAAATCTATATGCTGAACATATAATCTAAGATGCTGGACAACATGAAGAACATTGCATCAGGATTTGAGGAAGATTCATTAATAACCTGTGATATGGGAGTGACATAGTTTTGCTTACTGAAAATGTGGAAAACTTGAAGCACTTACTGATGAAGGTCAGATACCACAGCCTTTCATTTGGATTACACCTGAATATGAAGAAAACAAAAATCCTCACAACTGGATGGACAAACTACATCATGATAAATGAAGAAGAAATAGAAGTTATCATTGATTTTATTCTACTTGGATCAACAATCAGTGCCTGTGGAAACAGTAGTTAAGAGGTAAATGACATATGGCATTGGGTAGATCCTCCTACAAAAGACCTCTGTCAAAGTGCAAACAGGAGTCTGTTAAAAATCCAGTAATGAGGTTTATTGAAGGAATAAAAGTGATTCAAATTGGAGAAAGTACAAAGTCATGCATAAACTGAGCTAAATGCTCCAGGAAAAGGAGTATTTTCACAGGGTTTAAGTACAGAAAATTCAGGAACTTACAAAGAAAAATTCTGATCAGTTGATATTTACAAAATCATGCTTCAGTGGTGACCAATTAAAAGACACCTTTAGCATTTCTTCTGAGAACCAGTTGTACAGGGAAGGGAGTGTATAGACAAGTTTTATGGAACAGTTGATGGTTAACTGCATTCCTGACCCTTGCCCTTACTTGCTAAGGGCAGTTAAAATTTTTCAAAAGTCCAGCTGCAGATATGAAGCAGAAGTAAGGCTAAAGAGAAAAATGGAGACCAAAGTAAAATGCAATCTAAACTGGATCCAGATCAACCAGTTTAGTTATGCCTGCTGCCTTAGATTTTGTGGTTTGCTTATACATTCCTCTATTTTGATCTAATCACTGCTAGGGAGCAATGATCACACTTACCCACATAGGAGTAACCTTTCTTTTTCAAGGAGTTCAGTTGGAAATTCTGGAGTTTTATGTTATCATTCAATTACGTTAATGCTGTTAGATGCTGTTGAGTTGGTTCCGACTTGTGGTGACCCTGTGTACAACAGAACGAAACGCTGCCCGGTCCTGTGCCAGCCTCACAATTCTTGGTGTACCTGAACCCAACATTGCAGCACTGTGTCAGTCCATCTTGATGAGGGTCTTTCTCTTTCTCTGACCCTCCATTTTACCAAGTATGATATCCTTCTCCAGGGAATGGTCCCTTCTGACAGCATAACCAAAGAAGGTGAGACAAGTGTAGCCATTCTCACTTCCAAGGAGCATTCTGGTTGCACTTCCTCCAGGACTGATTTGTTAGATCTTTTGGCAATCTGTGATACATTCAGTATTCCTCACCAACACCACAACTCAAAAGCATCAACTCTTCTTCAGTGTTCGTTATTCATGTCTAGCTCTCTCATGCATGTGTTGTTGTTGTTAGGTGCCGTCGAGTCATCTCCGACTCGTAGTGACCCTGTGTACAGCAGAATGAAACACTGCCCAGTCCTGTACCAGCTCCATGATCCTTGCTGTACCTGAGCCCGTCATTGCAGTCACTGTATCAGTCCTTCTTGTTAAGAGCCTTTCCTTTTTTTGTTGACCCTCCACTTTAGCAAGCATGATACCCTTCTGATAGCATGACCAAAGTAGGTGAGATGAAATCTGACCATTCTCACCTCCGAGGAACATTCTGGCTGCATTTCTTCCAGGAAACATTTGTTTGTTCTTTTAGCAGTCCATGATACTTTAACCATTCTTTGCCAACACCACAACTCAAAAGCATCGACTCTTCTTCTCATGCATATGAGGTGATTGAAAATACCATGGCTTGGGTTACTTGCACCTTAGTCTTCACAGAGACATCTTTGCTCTTTAGCACTTGAAAGACGTCTTTAGCAGCAGATTTGCCAAGTGCAGTACATCGTTGGATGTCTTGACTGTTGTTTCCATTGGTGTTGATTGTGGAACCAAATAATATGAAATGTTTGACACCTTCAGTCATTTCTCCATTTATTATGATGCTGCTTATTGGCCCAGTTGTGAGGATTTTCGTTTTCTTTATGTTGAGATGTAATCCATACTGCAGACTGTAGTCTTTAATCTTCATCAGTAAATGCTTTAAGTCATCCTTACTTTCAGCAAGCAAAGTTGTGTTATCTTCATATCTCAGATTGTTAACGAATCTTCCTCCAATCCTGATGATGTGTTCTTCTTCATATAGTCCAGCTTCTCAGATTATTTGCTCTGCATACAGATGGAATAAGTATGATGAAAGGATACAACACACTCATTTCCTGATTTTAAGCCATGCAGTATTCCATTGTTCTGTTCAGATGACAGTTAAGTGTTCTCGAATTCTCATTCTTCTCAATGTTATCCATAATTTGTTATGATACACAGTTGAATGCTTTTGCATAGTCAATAAAACACAAGTAGACATGTTTCTGGTGTTCTTTGCTTTGAGCCAAGATTCATTTGACATCAGCAGTGATATCTCTCGTTCCATGTCCTCTTCTGAATCCAGCTTGCACTTCTGGAAGTTCTTTGTCAATATACTGCTGCAAACTTTTTTCAAATATCTTCAGTAATATTTTACTTGAGTGTGGTATTAATGATATTGTTTGATAATTTACACATTCTGTGGGATCACCTTTCTTTGGAATGGGTACAAATACAGATCTCTTCCAGTCAGTTGGCCAGGTAGCTGCCTTCCAAATCTTTTGGCATAGTCGAGTGAGTGAAACAGCTCCCCTCCCACTTCCTCCCCATAGTTAGCTCTTCCCTGTCTCCTTCCCTCCCATGTACTCCTGTCCCCTGAGCTGTCTCCCTGTGTGTACACAGCCCTTCTGTTCTCCTGTGATTTCTCTTTCCGAGTAGTCTATTTACCTAATGTCAGTGTTCAGCTGATATGCTTGTCTTTTGTTTGGCTGGAAGCCACAAGAGAGGGTTCAATTCCAGACCTGAAGGGCAGCTAGGGGCCATAGTCTTATGGGTTCCATCAGGCTCTATCAGACCAGAAACTTGGTCACCCCCCCCCTTTTTTTAAAATGATTTTGAGCTTTGTTCCACATTGTTCTCCCACTCTAGCCAGGATCTCCTACATAGATCCTCCTCTCAGTGGTTGATAGTGATAGCCGGGCACCATCTAGTTCTTCTGCTCTCATAGTTGTATAGGCTGAGGATTGCATGGTGTTCCAGTTGCTTGGACTGATTGTTTCCATGCATCTTTGATTTTCTTCATTCTTCTTTGCTCTGGACGAGGCGAGACCCATCATTGCATCTAGGTGGCCGCTTGCAAGCTTTTAAGATCCTAGTTGCTACTTGCCATAGTAGAACAGTGTTTTGTGTAGTATGTTATGCCAGTTGAGATTGATGTGCCCTGGGACTATGGTCCTGAGCCCACAGGTCCAACTACTCACTGCCTCTGGGTAGCTGGCTGTGGCCAAGAAGTGACTACAACTTGTCCCTTGTCAGCTCCACTATATACCTGGGAATTCTTACAGAACATACTGATACACTTGTGTAGAAGGATTGTCAGCCAACCCTATACATAGTCTTGGGCACAGTCCCCCCTGCATAGACATACCTAATAGTTTAGCCTGTCTACCCATCTGTCCACCCATATATTCATATTTGCCTTCACTGACAACACAGTACTGTATGTGCAGAAGGGTTCATCTTTGTTGTCTGTACCACCCATGTACCTCTCTATGTCTTGCTCTTCCTCAATGCCACCATGTTGATCACTCACATTTGGAACATTGCCCTTCTCTTCACCCAAATCAATACTTGTCTCTACCTATTTAACAGTGTTCCCTCCCCTCCCCTCCCATCCCTGGTAACCAACAAAGAAAATTGCCTTGCATATATAAACCTTTCCTCGACTTTTTACAATAATGGACTAATAAGAATATTTATCCTTTTGTGATTGACTTATTTCACTCAGCATAATGTCTTCCAAGTTCATCTACATTATGCGGTATTGCAGATTCTATTTTATTCTTTAGGGTTGCATAGTATTCCATTGTGTGTATGTGCCATAGTTTGGTTATCCATTCTTCAGTTGATGGACATCTAGGTTGTTTCCGTCTTTTGGCTCTTGTAATTAGTGCTGCAGTGAACAGGGGTGTGCATATATCTGTTCTTGTCCTGGCTCTCACTTATATAATACCTAGTAATGAAATGGCTGGGTCAAATGGTATTTGTAATTCCCACTTTTTAAGGAATTGCCATACTGCTTTCCACAGTGGTTGTATCATTTTACAGTCCCACCAGCAGTGTATGAGAGTCCCAATCTCTCCACATCCTCACCAGCATTTCTTATTTTCTGTCTTACTGAAATTTGCTACTAGTGCTGGGGCATGATGGTATCTCATTGTTTTGATTTGCATCTTTCTAATGGCTAATGATTGTGAGCATTTTTTCATATGTTGTTGGCTGCCTGAATATCCTCTTTGGTGAAGTGTCTGTTCATGTCTTCTGCCCATTTTTAAATTGGATTATTTGTCTTTTTGTTGTTGAAGTGTTGGAGTTTTCTGTAAATTCTAGACAAAAGCTCCTTGTTAGATATGTTATTGCAGAATATTTTTTTCCCAATCTGTAGGTTCTCTTTTGACCCTTTTGGACAAGTCTTTGAAAGCACATAAAAATTAAATTTTCAGAAGGTCCCATTCATCTAGTTTATCTTCTGCTGTTTGTACATTCTGGGTTATGCTTGATAGTCTCTTTATGCCATGTATTGTTGTCGTTGTTGTTGTTATGTGCCGTCGAGTCAGACCCGACTCATAGCGACCCCTCCTTGGGTTTCTGAGGCAGTATCACTACGGAAGTAGATTTGCCCCTTCTTCCTTCCGAGGAGTGGCTGGTGGGTTTGAACCGCCAGGCTTCTGGTTAGCAGTCAAGTGCCTTAGGCACTAAGCTACCAGAGCTCCTATGTATTAGAGCCCCTAAATTTGCCCCTAGTTTTTCCTTGAAGAATTTTATAGTTTTTGGTTTCACATTTAAGTCTTTGATCCATCTGGAGGTAGTTTTTGTGTGTGGTGTGAGATACAGATCTTGTTTCATTTTCTGCAAATGGATATCCAGTTTTGCCAGCACCATTTGTTAAACAGACAGTCTTTTCCCCACTTAATGGATTTTGGCCCTTTGTCAAAGAGAGCTGAGCATAGGTCTACAAATCTATTTCTGGGTTCTCAGTTCTATTCCATTGGTCTCTGTGTGTGTCGTTATACCAATACCAGGCAGTTTTAACTACTGTGGCTATATAGTAGGTTTTGAGACCCAGCAGTGTGAGACCTCCTACTTTCTTCTTCTTCAGTAGTGCTTTGCTTATCCGAGGTCTCTTTCCTTTCCATGTAAAGTTAGTGATTGGTTTTTCCATATCCATAAAGAACGTTGATGGGATGTGGATTGGGATTGCATTGAATGTATAGATTGCTTTGGGTAGAACTGACATTTTCACAATGTTCAATCTTCCTATCCACGAGCATGGGATGTTCTTCCATTTATGTAGATCTCTTATAGTTTCTTGAAGTAGTCTTTCATAGTCTTCTTTGTACAGGTCTTTTGTGTCCCTGTTAAGATTTATCCCCAAGTATTTTGTTTTTTTTGGTGGCTATTGTACATGGTGGTGGCATAGTGCCTAAGGCATTTGACTGCTAACCAGATGGCTGGTGGTTCAAACCCACCAGCCACTCCTCGGAAGGAAGGTTGGGCAATTTACTTCCATAGTGATTCTGCCTCGGAAACCCAAAGGAGGAGTTGCTAGGAGTTGAATCTGACTTGATGGCAGTGAGTTTGGTTTGGTTTTGGTATTGTAAATGGTATTGATTTCCTTATTTCTTTTTCAGCAATCTCTTTGCTGGTGTTGAGGAATCCAGCTGATTTTTGGATGTTTATCTTGTATTCTGCCACGATGCTAAATCTCTCAATTAGTTCCAGTAGATTTTTGACTGAATCTCTTGGGTTTTCTAGGTATAGGATCATATCGTCAGCAAATAGGAATAGTTGACTTCTTCCTTACCAATTTGGATGCCTTTGATTTCCCTTTCTTGCCTTAGTGCACTGGCTAGGACTTCCAATACAGTGTTCAATAGAAGTGGTGATAGAGGACATCCTTGTCTGGTTCCTGTTTGCAAGGGGAGTGGTTTCAGTCTCTCTCTATTGAGTATAATGATGGCTATTGGTTTTGCATAGCTCTGGTAGCATAGTGGCTAAGGCACTTGACTGCTAACCAGAAGGCTGGTGGCTCAAACCCACCAGCCACTCCTCGGAAGGAAGGTTGGGCAGTCCTACTTCCGTAGTGATACTGCCTCGGAAACCCAAGGGGGGATCCCTATGAGTCAGGGCTGACTCGAGGGCACATAACAACAACAACAACAGTTGGTTTTGCATAGATAACATTTATTATGTTGAAGAATGTCCCTTCTATTCCTATTTTGCTGAGAGTTTTGATCAGGAATGGGTGTTGGATTTTATCAGATGCCTTTTCTGCATTGATTGATACGGTCATGTGGTTCTTCTCCTTTGTTTTATTTATGTGGTGGGTGATGTTGATTGTTTTTCTAATGTTGAACCATCCTTGCATACCTGATGAACCCCACTTGGTCATAATGAATCATTTTCTTTTTCTTTTTCTTTCTTTTTTTTTTTTTAAATTAGGATTTGGGTGAAGATTTACAGAGTAAATTCACTATGAATCATTTTCTTGATATGTTGTTGGAGTCTATTGGCTAGGATTTTGTTGAAGATTTTTACATCTGTATTCATGAGGGATATTGGTCTGTAGTTTTCCTTTTGAGTGATGTCTTTTCCTGATTTTTGTATCAAGGTTATGCTTGCTTCTTAAAATGAGTTAGGGAGGATTCCATCCTTTTGTATGTTTTGGAATAGTTTGAGTAAAATAGGTATCAATTCTTCTCTCAATGTTTGGTAGAATTCTCTGGTGAAACCATCTGGGCCACGACTTTTTTTTTGTTGGTAATTTCTTGATGACCTGTTCAATTTCTTCTTTTGTTACGGATCTGTTCAACTTTTCCACAGCAGTCTGTGTTAGTTTAGATAGGTGGTATGTTTCTAGAAATCTGTCCATTTCTTCCAGATTTTCAAATTTGTTGGAGTACAGTTCTTTATAGTATCCTGGTATTATCCTCTATTTCAGTTGGTTCTGTTGTGTTATCGCCTGTTCGTTTCTTACTTGTGTTATTTGTATTCTCTTTTCTTTTGTTAAATTTTCAGTGCTTTGTCAATTTTATTAATGTTTTCATAAAGCCAACTTCTAGTCTTGTTGATTTTTTTGTATCATCTTTCTGTTTTCTGTTTCATTGATTTCTGCTCAAATCTTCGTTATTTCCTTTCTTCAGGTTACTGTAGGCTTTTCTTTTTCTAATTGTTGGAGATGTTGGTTTAAAGTGTTGATTTTGTTTCTTCTTTTTTGATGTGTGTATTTATTGCTGTAAATTGGCCCCTGATCACTGCTTTTGTTATGTCCCAAAGAGTTTGGTATTTTGTGTTTTCATTCTCATTTGATTCAAGGAATTTTTAAATTTCATTTTTTATTTATTCTCTTACCCAGTCATTCTTAAAGGAGGGTGTTGATTGGTTTCCATGTGTTTGTTCTTTTTCCGTTGATCTCTCTATTGTTGATTTCTAATTTGATAGCATTGTGATCTGAGAAAATGCTTTGGAGTATTTCAGTGTTTTTAAATTTATTAAGGCTTGCTTTATGGCCTAACATATGGTCTATCCTGGAGAATGTTCCATGTGCACTGGAAAAGAATGTATATTGTGCTGTTGTTGGGTGAAGTGCTCTGTAGATGTCTTAAAGGTCAAGTTGGGGGATTGTATTGTTTAGCAATTCTGCATCTTTATTGAATTTCTTTACATTGTTCTGTGTTTCATTGAAAGTGGTGTATTAAAGTCTTCCACATACTGGAGTCATGTATTTGCCTTTTCAACTCTTTTGAAGTCTGATTTATGTATTTGGGGGTTCTTTCTTTGGGTCCAGAGATACTTATTATGGTGATATCTTCTTGTTCAAGTGATCCATTGATCATTATATAATGTCCTTCATTGTCTCACATGGTGGTTTTTGTCTTAAAGTCAATTTGATCAGAAATTAATATTGCCACTCCTGCTCTTGTTTGGTTGCCATTTGCTTGATACATCTTTTTCCAACCTTTGATTTTTAGTCTCTTTTTGTCTTTGTCTCTAAGATGTGTCTCTTGTAGACAGCACATTGATGTGTTTTGTTTTCTTATCTAGTCTGCAACTCTGTCTCTTGAATGTTGTGTTTAATCCATTGTCATTCAGTGTAATTATCGACAAGTATGAATTGGTTGCTGTCATTTTGTTATGTGTTTTTTCTTGGTGTACCTGGTTTCTTTGTTCCATCTAATTTTCTGTGCTGAGCTCATTATGTTTATGAATCGTTATCATTTCTTTTGTTGCTGTTTTTTTCGTATTTGCTAAATATTTGTGCTTGTCCTGTTTTTTATTGTGATGTGAAGATTTAACATTTTCCTTTGAGGTTATCCTATGATTTATATAATTTTCTCCCCAAGTTTAGAACAGTCCATTCTACCTTGTAACTCTCTTGACTTTGTCACCATTTAGAAGTTCTGCAACTACACTATTTTCCCCCTCTTTTTGGTATGTAATTGTCCTCTTTTGCCAATTGATATCTTTGGTTTCCTGTTTACAATCTTGTAAGCTTCTTTTACTTTGGATATGTCCATAGCTGTGTTGGTTTCTGGGTTATGTCATCTTGTGTATTAATGGTTAGTTGTTGTTTGCTATTTCTGGTTCTCTGTTCAAAGGACTCCCTTTAATATCTCTTTTAAGGTTGGTCTGGTTTTAAAAAATTCCCTTAATTTTTGCTTATCTGGAAATGTCCTAATTTCACCATCATATTTGAGGGACAGTTTTGCCAGTTATATAATTCTTGGTTAGAAATTTTTCTCTTTCAGGGTTTTATGTATACCATCCCATTGCTTTATTGCTTACATGGTTTCTGCTGAGAAATCAGAGTTCATTCTTATTGGTTGCTCTTTTTAAGTGATTTTTGTTTTTCCTATGCTGCTTTCAGGATTCCACCTTTGTCTTTGGTTTTGATGAGTTTGATGATGATGTGTCTTGGTGATTTTCTTTTGGGGTCTGTCCTCTTTGAGGTTCGTTGGACTTATTGAATGGATATATTCTCATCTTTCATCATATCAGGGAAGTTATCTTCTAACAAATCTTGGACAGTTTTCTCAGTGGTTTTATTTGTCTCTTCTTGTTCTAGAATTCCAGTTGTTGTTATGTGCTATCGAGTTGGACCTGAATTATAGTGACCCTTCGTTGGGTTTCTTAGGCGGTTTCACTACAGAAGTAGATTTCCCAACTTTCCTTCTGGGGAGTGGCTGGTGGATTTGAACCACCAGCCTTCTGGTTAGCAGTCAAGTGCCTTAGATATTACACTACCAGAGCTCCTTCCTTTTGTTGGTATTCTACATGAACCTTAGGCTTTCTTCATTTTGTTTTGATCTTTTTTTCTGATTGATCCCTTTTCAAAGAAGTATTCAGGTATTTGTCTTCAATCTCATTAATTCTGTCTTTCATTCATTTGATTCTACTCCTTTGCCGTTTCAATGTGTTACCTATTTCTGAAAATTTAGTATTAATCTTTTGGATTTCTATCTTTAGATTTTGTATCATTTCTAATTTTTCATTTATTTTGTTATTTTGTTTTTGTATTTTCTTCCAAAATTGTTCTAAGGTTTTCTCTGTGTTTTCCTTGATCTCTCAATCCTTTGAAGATACCTAAATATATTTATTTTGAATTCCTTATCAGGGAGTTCCAATGCTGCTTCTTCCTCAGGGATATGCTCTGGGTCTGTATCCTCCTCCCTTGTTTCTGTAACTTTAGCTTGGATATATTCTGGGTCTGTATCCTCCTCCCTTGTTTCTATCACTTCAGCTTGCTTCTTTTTGTGGATTGTGGTGGTCTGTTGTCTCTGAGACATTGTGACATTGTTCTATTTAGATCTCTGTTAACTGTGAAGAGCAGTTAAAGGTGAGTCAGGCTCTTCTTGGTGGTTGTTTATCATTGGCCAGTTGGTGGAGAAGGAGGTGGTAGCTCTCAGTAAGTGAAGCTGCGGGAGGTGTGGGTGTAGTTCTGTTGTATGGGGACTGTTGCTGTCTCTCACTCAGTTAGACAAAAATAACAATTGAATAACCATCAAGAAAGTAAAAGCAAATGGACAAAAAACACACCATGTAATCACTCAGGAACAATAACTACAAAAAGAAAAAAGGAAACAAAACCCAGCATTATCAGGGGAGAGGGCAGTAAGAGAAAAAAGGTAGAGTAGGAGAATAATGAAGAAAAATTGAAAAAGAAAAACAAGGATTGGGGTTAACCATGAGAAAGGAAAAAATGGGAACCAGAACAGGGATGAGAGAAAAAGCTGAAAACTGGAACCTGGGAAGGGAAGAATAAAGAATAATAATAAGAACAATAATAAGTATAATAATAATTTTAAAACACAAAACAAACTGAAAAAAAAAAAAGGGGGAGTGGGGGAAATCTGGGCAAGGTGGGGCAGGGCAACCAGGCTCTGTCTGAGCACACAGACTGGGATTGAATTTCTGCTGGCCCAGAAGGTGGGTGGGAGTGAGGGATGGCCACACCTCCATTCACCAAGAGGGTGTGAGGTGTTAAAAGTAACAGGGGGATTATTGCACCTTTCTAGTCGTTGGTGTCCAGAATATCCTTGTGGTTCCCATCAAGTGGAGCTTATTATTAAGTCCCTGGAATCTGGGAGAACACTGTTGCTTTAAATACCTAAAACGGTGAACTGCTTGTATACATTCAGTAAGGCTGTGTCCTCTGGACAGGCCAAAGTCCACAGCTCAGTCTGCCTTCCTCTTCACTGCTTTCCCTTTTATTCATCAGCCACCAGTGCAGTCCTCCGTGTAGCCCCTGGCTATCAGGGCCAAGTTTTAGGTTAATTCTTAGGGTCTAACACGCCTTGGCAATATCCAAGCTGGCTGTGCCGTCAGGATCTCCAACACACCACAGCTCCGTATGTCCCCCTTTTTTGGTGTTACCATTGCAAGTTCTTCTGCTAGTTAGAGTTTAGTCCACTTCTGTATCCTTCTCTTCAAAGCTCAGGGCTCCAGGATTATCTTCTGTATCTGTGTTAATTGGTTCCCCTTTTCTTTGTTGCAGAGGGTCTATGCAGTCTGCCTGCCTATTCTGTCACCTTACTGGAATTCTTCCGTTGCTGTCTTTTTAATAACCTTTTGCTTTCTTCATGGATGATATTCTTGATGTCATCCCACAATTCTGGTTTTTAGTCATTGGTGTTCAATGCGTCAAATCTGTGTTTAGATGGTCTCTAAATTCAGATGGGATATAATAAAGGTCATGTTTTGGTTACCTAGTGCTGCTCTGACAAGAATATACCACAAATGGGATGGCCTTAACAAACAGGAGTTTATTCTCTTAAGTTTAGAGGCTTTAGATCCAAGTTCAAAGTGCCAGGCTCTAGAGGCTGTGTGAAAGCCCCTCAACCTTGGGGTCCAGCTCTGCCTCTTGCTCCTAGCCCACTGGAGCTAGAGGCGTTTCTTCACTCAGACAGCTGCTGGATGCTGAGGCTGAGAAGCCCCACAGTTGACAAGGAAAAAGACACTGTCCCGATGTTACCAAACCACACGGCAGGCCATTAACTTAAGTCCATTGTAAGTCCCAAGGCAGGCTGCTGAGGAACAACACAGCTACATGCAGGGTCCAAGCATGCCATAGGCTCAAGACTATTCCCCAAGACTTCTGCCTATATATAGGAAGCAGACCACATTCCCTAAGGCTCAGCTGCTCATAGTAGATTCCACCATGGAGTTGATTGCCAGTCTCATCATGGGGAATACTACATCCAGCTGCCCAGCCACTCAGCCAGGCCCAGCCAAGTTGACACAGACTGAGGTACCACAGTTCCACCTCTTGTCAACTTGGTGTCTGTACAGATCTCTCTCACTGGGTGGCCTCAGTCCCCTAGTTCCTCTAAGTGGCAACCTCACCCCCTTGGCCTGGCAGGTCCTGTTCCTCTACTTCTTGGGCATGGTAGCCCCGCCCCCTCACTCTTGGGCAGTGGCTATGGCTCCACCCCACTGGCTCACATGAACGAGCAGCCCCACACTCCAGAACCAAGTTGGTAAGGCTTGGCTCTTTGAAACCTAGGGAGCTCTGGTCGTTCTATCCCCAAAGGCCATGGTCCTGCCCTTTCAGGCTGAGGCAGCTCTGCTTCCATTTCCTTGGTCTCTCCGCTTCTGCCGAGTAATGCCTAAGGCAACCCACTCCGCTGGAAAACCCTGCCTAGAAAGCACTCTGCTTTCTTGCTTTGTGGGCCGGCCAACCTGCTATTCTATCTCATGCCGGTCTTTTTTTAACCAATTAATGCCCGAAGGCAACTCACTCTGCCAGTAAGCTGCCAAAGGCATCAAGCTTTCTCCTCTGTGGGCTGGTAAGGCTGTCGCTGTCTCGTGCCGGTTCTCTCGGCTCTGCTACTGCTGTCTCTCATGCCAGTCTCTGGGCTCTACTCCTGTTTTCTCTTATGCTGGTCTCTTGCTCTGCTCCTGCTGTCTGTCATGCCATCTGCTGGGGTCTCTCTGCCAGGGTCTTGGGTCAAAGGATGCCCTCTGCTCCTGTTTCCACATTTTAGGTATCTGTCAGAGCAGCACCCCACTCTCAGTACCATATTCTGTTCTGGTTACCTAGTGCTAGTCTGACAAGAATATACCACAAATGGGATGGCCTTAACAAACAAGAGTTTATTGTCTTACAGTTTAGAGGCTTTAGATCCAAGTTCAGAGTGCCAGGTTCTAGAGGCTGGATGAAAACCCCTCAACCTTGGGGTCAAGCTCTGCCTCCTGCTTCCGGTCCACTGGAGCTAGAGGTGTTTCTTCACTCAGACAGTTGCTGCCTGCTGAGGCTGAGAAGCCCCACGGTTGACAAGGAAAAAGGCACAGTCCTGATGTTACCAAACCACACAGCAGGCCATTAAGTCCATTGTAAGTCCCAAGGTCGGCAGAGCATAACAGGCTGCTGAGCAACGACACGGCTACACGCAGGGTCCAAGCATACCATAGGCTCAAGACTATTCCTCAAGGCTTCTGCTTATATATAGGAAGTAGACCACATTCCCTAAGGCTACTCAGCTGCTCATAATAGATTCCATCATGGAGTTGATTACCAGTCTCATCATGGGGAATACTATATCCAGCTGCCTAACCACTCAGCCAGGCCCGCTCAACTCAACACACACTGAACTACCACAGGTCATATTTTAGCTCTGGTGGACTTTTGTTTTGATTGTCTTTAGTTTCATTCAATTAAGTGATTGCTAAGTGTGTTACACCTTTACTTTGTCATGCTATTAGGCCTCATTTTCAGGGTAAGCTGGCTGTTACCAGGATTAGTGTTGCAAACAGGGCCACATTAGAAGACCACTTTGGCTTTGTAAAAAGGGCCAACTCTTGAAGTGAATTCAGTTTACTCTGAAAGTTTGGCTTTTTCAAATTAAATACTTTTTTTGCATAGCATTGGGAATTGCAGTGTAGTTACTTATATATTAATTAAGTATTTCATGACATATTTGATTTTACATACAAAGATTATTATAATGATTAAGATAATTATTTCAGTTTGTTATAGGGAGTGTAACCAGGAGTCAACACTTTGTCTAATCAGCTATAAAAATGGCATGATGGGTGCATTATCTGACTGCCTCTGACTTTATCAGGGAAAGGGGAATCATTATTAGCATTAACAGCCCAAGACTGATTCCTTTGGGGCAGAGAACAGACATACCTCCTCTCTCCAACCTTTTTACCAATTATGACACCAACTGTCCCTCCCACGGTATGCTCTACTTCTTTGCCTGGTTAGAGAATTCATTGCACTGGCCACACAGAACTCATAGACACCATACTCACAATTACAGATTTATTAGGGAACCAACAGATTAAAATTCAGGTTCAGGAACTCTGAGGATACAGTCCTTGCATCAGGACAGCTTCTTCTCAGCTCTGTCTACAGGCACGTCTCTCTCTGTCCCTCAGCCCCTCAGCCCCTTGGCCTGGCCTTTGTCTTACTTAGGCAAGTGTTAGAAAGTTCTTTTAGCTTTATGTGCCAAGAGGCACCCCACTCTGCCAGTAAGCCTAGGCATGAATATGCTCAGCTTGAGCTTTCTGGGTCAGCAAACCTTTTGCCCAAAGATACTTAGCTTTCTTGCTCCATGGGCTGAGAAGCCCACTGTGCCATTTCTTGTTGGTCTCTTGCTAGTCTCCTGGTTCTGCTGCCTCTGCTGCTGCTGTTCCTTGCTGCCTCTGCTTTTATAGCTCTCTCTCTCTCTCATTCATTCTCTCTCTCTCTCTCTCTCTCTCTCTTTTTCTCTCTGTCTTCTGGGTTGAAGAGGTTCTCGGTGAAGGGATCCTGGGTCCGAAGGAATGTGCTTGGCTCCTGACTCCTGTTCTTAGTGGTCCAGAGGTACCCCTCTCTGCTCTGGGATTGACTCTCTTTTCAGCCTAGTGGGATGGCAAAACTGACCAGTGCCCTTGTTAGGGTTTCATTCACCTTGTTTGCATAATCCCCCCTAACAGGGGTGCTTTGTACCTTATTTTGCATTATTCACAAGCTATCCTATCTCCTTGGTTGGCCATAAATATTGCATTTACATAACCCTACCCAATATTTTGGTGGTGTTACAAGATCATGGCTAGAAAGCAATCCATTGCGCCATACCAGCTAAAAATATAAAAAAGATGAGTCAGTCTTTGGTGTATATGCAGCCAGGTGGCCTTCTAGAGAATTTTCTGGGTATCTTGTTCTATTTCTCTGGTGGTATTTACCCAAGTGTAACAAGAGGTGTTAGCAATAATGCATACTGTCCCTTTGTGGTAGTTAAACTTGTGTGTCAGCTTGGCTGTAATTTTGCAACTGTCTGCCATTTTACCTGCTGATATTGGGTTTGTCAGCCTCAGCAGCCAGCAGCTGTGTCAGTTAGGAGACACCTTCAGCTTGCTTCAGGGGGCATAGAACAAGAGACAGAGCTGAAGCCCAAGATGGAGCAGACTCCCCAGTCCCTAGAGCTGACACTCTGAATTTAGACTTCTAGCCTCCCTAACTGTAAGAGAATAAATTCTTATTTGTTAAAGCCATCCACTTGTGATATTTCTGTTATAATAGTAGAAAACTAAGACATCCTTGTTGAGCTAAAATAAAATTGAGGCCTGTTCTGTTATCTAATACTACTTAGCAAGAGACTCTGTCATAGTTCTTTTTTCATGTACCTCAACAACAACTACATCTCACAAAACCACAAATTATATGTTACCAACATAAACACAGCAACATTCATCTGTTAAGGGATAAACTGCTCCTTGGGAGATTAACAGGAAATGTGATGTTAATCTTGTTCATAAAATCATAGCTCAAACTTCAGATACTTCTCTAGTTATGGTCTTTACAAATCAACTCTGATAATTTCCTTTAATGCAAGGGCAAACTATCTCAGTAACTGCTAACACTATGCTGACTAAAAGTAGTAGTGTAGGGTAGAGATTTTTCTCATCTCCTAATTCTTCTTTTTGATGTTTTTAACATTTCTTTTCTGGTCTCAGTTTTATGTTCCTGTCATACATCTTATTTTTTCACTTGGTTAATTGAGAGAGACAGACACAGAGAGAGAGTGTGTGTATGCAAAGGGATAGCATAACAACTAGTCCAAATCTGCAAGTAATAAAACAAATCATTGGATAATTCAGGAGAAAGGAAAATAGTTTCTTATATCCAGAATAAACCAAACCAAAAACCAAAACTCAGTGCTGTCAAGTCAAATCTGACTCACAGGTGACCCCTTCCTGGATTTCTGAGGCCGTATCTCTACAAAAGTAGATTGCCTAATCTTCCTTCTGAGGAGTGGCTGGTGGGTTTGAACCACCAGCCTTCTGGTTAGCAGTCAAATGCCTTAGGCACTATGCCACCAGAGCTCCTAGTTCATTCCTTCAGAGTTTAATTCATTCTTCTGGGTGGAGACCTCATCTCTTATTTTAAAATACTATTTTTTCCAGTTGGAAAGTGTCTTGGGGAAAGTAATTTTGCTATCTTGATGTCTCTTAGAAGCTTCTGGATGTCAGTCAAAATAGGCATCCATTTATTTTATTTTTTTACATAGTGATTTAATTTTAGTCAGTCTAACATATTATAAAGACAATTGCTGTTCCTATTCTAGCCTTAAAGGTCTATGAAACATGGAGTTTGACTTTACAGTAGAGCCATTTGCTTGTCTAAATGATCTCTGTTACTAGTTTCTATAAATTGAGGTCATTTAATCTTTTTTGTTCTTTGTCAGTGGGAGTTGTGAACTGATGATGATGATTAATGAAAGTAGCCCTTTTTGCCATTGGAGATGTAGCTGAAATAATCTCTAATTACCATTTCTCTAGCCATTGCTTTCCAGTCTTTCTCACATCTTAAAGCACATCAAAAAGAATAATATTTGTAGGGCATGATGAGGAAGTGAAGGCCTTGAGGTCAGAGGCACTGGTCAGGGGTCTGATGGCCCAGCTTGCTACTGGCTCCCAGGTGAAAAAAAAATCCCTATCTCGGCACACCTGTAGGTCGTTTGCATTGTGTTGCACATCCCTAGGGAAGTGTTTGGGAGGTGCTGATCTAGGCTAAAGGTCCCCAGCTTTAAAGTCTTTTGATGTTAACTCATTTTTAGTGTGACATGATTTAATATTCTGAGAAACAGATTTCTTAAAAAGAGGTTTTTTTTTTTTTTTCCATGTTTTCACCTCTTATTAACCACTCCAGTCTGAATTTAGCTTCCAATATGCTGCTGAAACATTTTTCGATCACCATGATCTCAGAGCTGTTCAGTAATGAGAAGCATTTTTCAGTGCTTATTTTATTTGACTTCTTAGTCATATTCAACCAAGTTGAGCATGACTTCCTATCTTGGTTTCTGGGATGGGGCATACCCCTGGATTTTCTCCCACTGGCTGGATGCCTCTTGATCTTTTCTAGAGTGTTTTCAGATGGAATTTCCGTAGGGTTTGAGCCTAGACCCTCTTCTCTGTGTGACCATTAAATATGGATCTTTTTCAGGTAGACCTAGACCCTTATCTTCTTGATTTCTAGTCTTTTAGGTGATCCCCTCCCACTTCCATAGTTTCAGTATGCAAGAGTGCCTAGATTCTTTTCTTGAGCTCAGATCTCTGCTGAGCTCTACCATGGTTCTTTATCTGGACTCTTTTCTGCTAGTTGATCTCTGTATTCTGTGTCACATCACAACATTTTTTTTTTTTTTTTTTTGCTATTCTCTTAACATACCAAAACCAGACTCACTGCTGTCAAGTCGATTTTGACTCCTAGCGACCCCTCCTTGGGTTTCCAAGGCAGTATCTCTATGGAAATAGATTGCCCAGTCTTCCTTCTGAGGAGTGGCTGGTGGGTTTGAACTGCCAGCCTTCTGGTTAGCAGTCAAGTGCCTAAATCACTATGTAAGAGAAAATTTTTACATAGTGATTTAATTTTTGTCACTGTAACATATTGTAAAGACAGCAAAGCTGCCTACCTGATGTCTCCATTGGAGGATATGACAACCTCCTCCTACTTAGCATGTCTGAAGTAGGACCAACAATTTCCCTTTCCTTGCCTTCTCCATCTCAGTAAAGGGCACCTGAGCCTCCCAGGTGCTCAAAACAATTCTTTGAGGTCATTAAAAAAAAAAAATTAAACCTTTTATTTTAGAAGAGGAAAGTTACAAAAATATTACAGAGTTCCTGTGCACTCTGCACCCATTTCTCTGTTAGCATCACTAACTAATGAACCAATATTGATATGTTATTAACTGATGTCCATTTTTCATTCAGATTTCCTTAGTTTATACCTCATATCCTTTATTTTGTATCCCATCCAGAACACCACACTTCATTTGGTTATCATATCTCTGTAGGTTTTTCTTGGCTGTGATAGTTTCTCAGACTTCCCTTTTGATAACTGACAGTTTTGAGGAGGACTTGCCAGTTATTTTGTAGATTTCCCTTCAGTTTGGGTTTGTCTGATGTTTTTCTCATGATTAGACTGCGACTATGGGTTTCGGTGAGAAGACCACAGGGATGAAGTGCCATTCTCATCACATCATATGAAGGGTACATGTTATCTGTCAACATGCCTTATTACTGTTGTTACTCACCTTGGTCACCTGGGTGAGGTAGTGCTTGTCAGATTCCTCTGCTATAAAGTTGCTCTTTTTTTCCCCTTTGGGATCATTTTTGGCTCCTCCCCCCTCTTTACTCTCTATGGAATCCAAACTAATTCCTATCAGTTCTACTCCCAAATAATGTTCCTATAAATGAGTAGTGGCTCATTTATAGCCACTACTCTAGATCCTCAACAAGATAAGATTGATATAGTGGCTGCGATGATGGGTTCAAGCATGGTTAACGATTGTGAGGGTGGTATAAGACCAAGCAGCATTTTGTTGTGTTGTACGTAGCGTTGCTATGAGTCAAAACTGATGGCACTTAACTAAGAACTCTAGTCTCAGCACCACCACCTGTGCCCAGACTACTTCATTAATGCTTCTGTCTGTGTCCCTGCTTATACTTTTGCTCACTTCCAGCCCATTTTCTGAGAAGTCAGAGTGATTTTTTTTTAATTTTTTAAAATTTTTATTGTGTTTTAGGTGAAAGTTTACAGAGCAAGTTCATTTTCCATATAGCATTTCATACATATTTTGTTTCATGATATTGACTACAATTCCTTACAATATAACAGGTCTCTTCCTACTTCCTTCCTTCTCATAGTTACCTCTTCCTTGTGTCCTTCCCTCCCATATGTAATTTGCACCCCCCCAGCTGTCTCTCTGTGCACACACTGCCCTTCTGTTCTTCCAGTATTGATTGCTCCAGTGTATCTACCTGATGTAAATGTTCACTCCTTATGCCTGTCTGTAGTTTGTCTGGAAGCCACACGAGTGAGTTCAGTTCCAGACCTGAAGGGTAACTAGGGGCCATAGTCTAGGGGATCTCACCTAGGCTCTATCAGACCAGTAAACCTGGGCAATTTTTTTTATAAATGATTTTGAGTTTTGTTCCACATCATTCTCGCACTTCATCCAGGATCTCCTGCACTGACCTCTTTCCAAATGGCTGACAGTGGTAGCCAGGCATCTTCTAGTTCTGATCTGTTAATATAGGTTGAGGATTGCATGGTCTCCTAGTCCTTTGGACTAAGTGTTTCCATGTATCTTTGTTTTTCTTCATTTTTCTTTGCTCTGGACAAGGAGGGGGGACCCATCTTTGCATATAAATGGCCACTTGCAAGCTTTTAAGACCTCAGTTGCTATTCACCAGAAAAGGATGTAGAACAGTGTTTTTCTGTAGTATGTTATGTCAGTTGAGCTTGATGCCCCCTGCGACCATGGTCCTAAGCCCACAGGTCCAACTACTTGCTCCCTCCAGGTACCTGGCTGTGGCCAAGAAGCCACCATAGCCTTGCCCTTTGTCAGGTCTACTGTATACAGAAACATTCTTAGAGCATGTATAAATATGCATGTAGAAACATTGTCTGCCACAGAGTGATCTTTTAAAAATGGTACCCCAATTTTCAGACCTCTGAAGGGCTTCCCATTGTCCTTAGATACTCCCCTCAACATTTGTAACAGTTTACAAGCCCTGTGGAATCTTGTCCTCATCACCTCTTCAACACCCTGTCATGCCCCCTTCCCCTTGTTCTCTGTTCCCACCACTAGTTTTTTCTACTGAGTTCTTTTTAGCACTCTCAACTCCTTCTTGCCACAATGCCTTTGTATGTGTAGTTTCTTCTGCTTATAGTGATGGGCACCCTCTTTACCTAACCCACTGTGTCATCCCTCAGATCTCTGCATACATGCTGTTCCCTCAGGGACTGCTTTCCCAGTCCCTCTCTGTTGTGTTGTTATGTGCTGTCGAGTCGGCCCTGACTCATAGCGACCCCTCCTTGGGTTTCAGAGGCAGTACTAAGGAAGTAGATTGCCCAGCCTTCCTTCTGAGGAGTGGCTGGTGGGTTTGAACCGCCAGCCTTCTGGTTAGCAGTCAAGTGCTTTAGCACAAAACTACCAGAGCTCCCAAACCCTCTCTAGAGTTGATGATTTCTGTAGTATCCTATACTTCTTCTTCTTCTTTTTTTTTTTTTTTCCGTGGAAAGACTTTATTACGTGGGATGGGCTGTAGCAGACACAAAGGGTCAGGGCTGGCTCAGTCCTTCTTGGCAGTGACCTTCCTCATGGCAGCCAGGACATTGCTCAGTTCTTCTCGTTTCCTCTTGGCGCGAATGTGTGTCCCCACCTGCTTCTTGATGAATTTGAGGGCCCGCTTGTCCTTGGAGACCTTGAGCAGCTCCATGGTGAGCCGCTCGTAGGGCGCAAAACCGCACGAACTTGGTGTGTTTGGTGAGGCGCCTGCAGCAGTGACTATGCCTCGGCTTGCTCACGTTCTTGGTCACTTTGTGGCCCTTGTTGAGTCCCACGGCCATAGGATAGCGCACAGCTATGGCTGCTAAACGTCAATGGCCACTGTGGCAGAAGGCCTACACTTCTTTAAATACATGGTGCTTGGTATGATTTGTTCTGTGTCTCAATCCTTTCCTTGATTGCTGAGGTAGACAAGGGCCGGGATTTCTCTCTCTGCTCATTGCTGTATCCCAATCACTTAGTACAGAGCCTGCCTTAGACTAGATGCTCAGTAAATATTTGTTGAATGAATGAATTTTGTCTTCTAATTAATTTATGACTAAGACTGCAGAATGGAAATCAACTACTCTTCTTTTTTTTTTAACACGCAAATATACAAGTAAGTCCTTGAATTCATTTATTTTATTCCATTGATTTAAATTTCACATGCATTCTTTAAATGCTTTGTGTAAGGGGCTGTGGTAGGCGTGTTGTGAGTCTGGAAGTATATATTCAACCTATGCTACCTTCAAGGACCCTTATTCATTCTTCATTCAGCAAACTTGGTTGGAGCCTCATTGTGTCCTGCACTGTGCTGAACACAGGATGCAATGATCAGTTATGCCTGGCATCATCCCTACCAAATCTATTGCTGTTGAGTCATTGTAACCCTATAGGGTAGAGTGGAAGTGCCCTACAGGTTGTAATCTTTATAAAAGCAGATTGCCAGGCCTTTCTCCTGCTGAGCAGCTGGTGGGCTCAAACTACCAATCTCTTGTATAGCAGCCGAGGACTTAAACACTGCACCACCAGGGCTTCTTGTCCCTACCTACACCCATTGCTGAGGAGTTGATTCTGACTCATAGCAATACTATATGACAGAGTAGAACTGCCCAATAGGGTTCTCTAGGCTGTAATATTTACACAGCTTTCTCCTGTGGAACAGCTGGTGGGTTCGAACTGCTGATCTTTCAGTTAACAGCTGAGCACTTAACCACTGCACCACCAGGGCTCCTTCATCTCTGTCTGTTGTTGCTGTTGTTGTTATGTGCCATTGAATTGGACCTGACTCAGAGCAACTCCTTCTTGGGTTTCCAAGGCAGTATCACTATGGAAGTAGATTGCCCAACCTTCTTTTGGAGGAGTGGCTGGTGGGTTTGAACCACCTGCCAGCCTTCTGGTTAGCAGTCAAGTGCCTTAGGCATTACGCTACCAGAGCTCCTATCTCTATCTGTTATTGTTTTGTTGTTGTTATTTGCCGTGGAGTTGGACCCGACTCATAGCGACCCGTCCTTGGGTTTCCGAGGCAGTATCACTACGGAGCTCTGGTAGCATAGTGCCTAAGGCACTTGACTGCTCACCAGAAGGCTGGCGGTTCAAACCCACCAGCCACTCCTCGGAAGGAAGATTGGGCAAT